>NC_083343.1:85485177-85832260 GCF_019175385.1 Lycium barbarum
ATAAATCTAACATCCCCGAGACTTAGCTCGGCTCAAAATACAATAACAACAACAGCCCAAACATCATCAAACTATACAAACCACAATCATACTATATTAACTTCAAAATTTCACTTTAATACATAAGTTGGCAAATTCTTGATTCAACTTCAAAATTCCAAATCTATTTCCACCTTAGTCCATTCATTCACTCATTCCCAATTATTCAAACACACTACATACAAGTTCCAAACCACATACAACATCCCCAAAGTTCACTACTTTCCAATTTTCATTCAAAACACCAAAAGTTACGACGAATGTTCTAACTTGCGTCGTTTCGTTCCAAATTCGTTATCATCAACCATAAATCTTATTTAAGGTCTTTAGTGTCATAAATATACTATGATATACACAAATATACCAAATGTATAAGCTTTCCGATAACGTCCGAAATTATTTGCTAGCACCAACTCAATTCTTTAATCGATCCTTTACGACATAAAGATCACAACAACACATTATTCAAACTAAACAAGATAAAATTCTTATGGCTTGCACCACATGGAACTCACGGCCAAACACACCCTTTTTACACACACACACCATGCACAAACACAACCTCATCCCACAATCTTCACACTAATCCAATCACTAACACATATATATATCCATTTCATAACATTAAAACATAAAAATCTTACCTTTTTCTTGAATTTCCGACTTGTCGCAAACGTCGCTCTTCCTCCAAACTACTTGTATCACGTCGGAGAGCGTCTTGAGCACTTTACAACTATGTAAAAGTCAAGATTTTTGGAGCAAGCACAAGGCTTGGGAATTTTTTTTTTTTGTTTCCTTTATTCTCTACACGGCCGAGAGGGGTTTTGGTTGGAGTCAAGTTGAATTGTGATTTTTCTTGCTAAGTCCAAGGGGAGAATTGATATATATCCATATGTAGAGGTCATGTACATAGCACATGACCTTTAAAATTGGGTTTGGGCCTCCCTAGGGGCCGGCCACCCCCAAAGACTTGGGCCTAATTCCTTGTTGTCCAAACTTGGCCCAATTCGTGAAATGTCCCGTTTTGTAATTCCCGGAACTAATTTCTAAAATTCCAAATTTACCCTCGGCCTTCCCCGAGGTCTTGACATCAATGATTTCATAATCAACATGAGCATAGCAACTTGAATCAAATTATTTCCTCAACACACACAAGTCTTATTTATTTCTTGATTTCCCGTTATACGAAAATACGGGACATAACACATATAGCACTAGAATTATCACATAAAATTTTAACAGGCTTAAATAATAAATCATAATCACTTAGTTGATGCACCATCCATAGTAGTTGAGCACAACATTGCCCAACAACGATATATTCAGCTTCAGTAGTAGAGAGAGAAACACATCCTTGTTTTTTTGCTATGCCAGGAAATTAATGATTTTCCAAGTAGTTGACATGAACCACTTGTGTTTTTTCTATCATCCTTATCTCCTGCAAAATCAGCATCAGAAAATCCTTCTAGATTGAAGAGATTAGTTTTGGGATACCATAATCCATAGGAAATTGTTCCAAGTAAATATCTAATTATTCGTTTTACAGCACTAAGATGAGATTCCTTAGGAACTGACTGAAAACGAGCACATTTGCAAACACTAAACATGATGTCTGGTCGACTAGCAGTAAGATATAGTAGAGAACCTATCATTCCTCTATACTTATTTTCATCAACCGCCTTACCTGTGTCAGCTCTGTCAATGGAACATGTAGGACTCATAGGAGTTTTCATAGCTTTAGCATCATTTAGACCAAATTTGTGAACAAGCTCCTTTGTATACTTACTTTGACAGATGAATATTCCTTTGTTCGATTGATGGATTTGAAGCCTTAAGAAAAATGTTAATTCTCCCATCATACTCATTTCGAATTCACTTTGCATGAGATCAGAAAATTCCTTACACGGAGATGGGTTAGTACTTCCAAAAATAATATCGTCTACATAAATCTGTATTATTAAATTTCCAGATGAAGATCTTTTAATGAAAAAAGTTGTATCGATCTTTCCTCTAGAGAATCCATGTTCTACTAAAAAGGTGCTAAGTCGATCATACCAAGCTCTAGGAGCTTGTTTAAGACCATATAACGCCTTACTTAGTTTGAACACATGATATGGGAATTTAGGATTTTCAAAACCAGGTGGCTGTTTAACAAAAACTTCCTCTTCAATAAATCAATTTAAGAAAGCACTTTTAACATTCATTTAAAATCATTTAAAACCTTTAAAAGTAGCATAAGCAAGTAAAATTCGAATAGATTCTAACCGTGCAACAGGAGCGAAATTTTCATCATAGTCGAATCCTTCCTGTTGAGAGTAGCCTTGGGCAACCAGTCGAGCTTTATTTCTCACAACTTCACCTGCTTCATTCAACTTATTTTTGAATACCCATTTAGTTCCTATTACTGATCCTTTTTCAGGTTTGGGAACTAGATTCCATACTTCATTTTTGTCAAACTGATCCAGTTCTTCTTTCATCGCCTTGATCCAATGATCATCCTTTAAAGCCTCATCTACTTTCTTAGGCTCGAGCTGAGATATGAGTGCTAGATTTGCACTATTTTTGCAGGAAGCTCGAGCTTTCGTTCCTTCATTTATATCACCAATAACAAACGATTTAGGATAATCAGGCTCACTTCTCCATTCATTTGGAACATGCCCTATCGTAAGGTTAGTCGACTCGTCAGCAGAGGTAGTTTCTTTTAATGAGAGACTTTGATCAGTTGAGGTATTAGTCATAGTGACTGAAGACTGGTGGACATCATCATCTGCAAATTTTTCTTTCTCGACAAAATGGTTAGTATCCTAAAAAATAACATGAACAAATTCTTCAATAGATTTAGTGCGTTTATTGAAAACTCTATAGGATCTGCTATTATTCGAGTAACTAACAAAAATACCTTCGTCACTTCTAGGATCAAACTTACCAAAGTTGTCTTTTCCATTGTTGTGCACAAAACATTTGCACCCAAAGGAGTGAAAATAGCTAACATTAGGTTTCTTACCATTCCATAACTTGTAAGGAGTTTTCTTTAGAATAGGTCGAATCAAGCACCTGTTTAATACATGACATGCTGTGCTTACAGCTTCTGCCTAGAAGTGATGTGGCAGATTATGTTCTAAAATCATTGTTCTAGCCATGTCTTGTAAAGTTCTATTCTTTCTTTCAACAACGCCATTTTGCTGAGGAGATCTTGGTGATGAGAACTTATGCGTATAACCTTGTTCATTACAGAAATCCTCAAAGGCTTTGTTCTCAAATTCTCCTCCATGATCACTTCTTATGGAAGTAATGTAGTACCCTTTGTCACGCTGTACTTTCTCATAGAAAAACTTAAAATTCTTTAGAGTAACATCCTTATGAGCAAGAAATATAACCCACGTAAAATGAGAGAAATCATCAACAATGACGAAGGCAAACCTTTTTCCTCCAATACTAGCAGTTCTAGTAGAACCAACAAGGTCTATGTGTAGAAGCTACAATGGTTTAGAAGTAGATACAATATCTTTGGAATTGAAAGAGCTTCTTGTTTGCTTACCTTTCTGACAAGCATCGCAAATATGATCTTTTGAATAGTTTATTTTAGGCAGGCCTAGGACCAAATCGTGTTTGGCTAATTTTTCAATTAGCCTCATGCTAGCATGTCCAAGTCTCTTATGCCAAACCCAAGGATCTTCTCCCATAGATGTCAAGCAAATATGTCCAGCGTGACTTTTAACAGAGTCGAGCACATACATATTTCTTGTTCTGCTGCCAGGAAGAATTTCTTTTCCAGTTTTGTCTTCTATAACACAGCCAGTCTTTTTGAATCTTACCTTTAAGCAGAATCACACAATTGATTGATACTCAAGAGATTATATTTGAGTCCTTCAACCAGATAAACGTTAGAAATATCACATGAATTATAAAACGAAATAGTTCTTGTACCGATTACCGTTCCTGTTGAGTTATCACCAAAAGAGACTAGTCCTCCATCAAAGTCAGCAAGTGATTTGAACAAGCTTTTGTTGCCTGTCATGTGACTGGAACACGCACTGTCTAGATACCATTTCCCTTTTGACTTCTTCTTGTGGTGTTCCTGCAAAACAAGGTAGTTACTTTCTTTTAGGTACCCAAGCTTCCTTGGGTCCTTGAGGGTTAGTGCTTTGTTGATCATTCTTGGGTTTCCATATCCAACTTGGAGAAGGTGTATAACGAAACCTACACTGAAAATATTTATGACCCGTTCTTCCATAGCAAAAACATTTTTGTGAAGAGTGATTTTTAGAAAATGACTGAGTAGTCGACTTATGAAAGTTTCTTGGAGACTTCCTTTCAGTGGTTTGAAAACTTTTGTTAGACTGATCTGTCTCCTCATAATTGGTTAACACATCTTTATAATTATCAGAGGAATTTCTACTATTGATAGGTCTTTTCCCAGTGGACTTGTTGTTACGAGTCGATTTGTTAGATTTAACAGAGCTATGACTGGTGGAGTTGCGCAACCCATTAAGTTGCAGTTTCAAGTCGTCAACTTCTTCTTGAAGAAGATCTTTTTCTATTTCCACTACTTCTAGTTTAAGTTCCCAGTCCCTTCATTCCCTCTTAAGCTTTTTATATTCATTAAACACCCTATTTAAATCATCGAGAGTTTGGTCAAGCAACTCTTAAGTTTCGTTACAGTTGGAACAGTGATAGGGTCTTACCTCGCCAGTTTCACCAATTGCCATGAAGCAAATTTTTTCCATATCTTCCACATCATCTTGAGAGACTTCATCTTCACTCCAACTGCTAAATGCTCGTTGTTTTTGATAATTTTTCGATGGTTTCCTCTTTGCATCAGGGCATTCAGATGTAATATTGTTACACTTTGGAAAATTCCTCGTTAGCGTACAGTGAATAGGCTAGCGAAGGGCACGACGTATACGATGATTTGATAAGTAAGAAATAGTATTTGATGATCCTAATTGAGATTCAAAGATATTTGACGTAAGGGATATATCGCGTGTCGGGTAAGAATTATGAGCGACGAGTTAACGATGGCGTAATGATGTCTTGGAAAAGAGTGATAATGTCCTTTAGATTGGTATAGAGGTGTTAATCAAGTGTCAAGAAGGTTCCATAAGGATTGGAGATCAAACGAGTCGACGAGAACGAGTTCAGACAAACTGGGCATTATACGGCCCAACATACTGGCCGTATAAATTATACTGGCCGTATGTCTGGTCGTATAATCATCCTAGAATGACACATTTCACTGGACTAAACATCCAGCCAGACATACGGTCCGTATAAAATGTACGGACCGTATATTGGTCCGTATATCTCAGTCGGGACAGATTTTAAGTGTTAAATATAAGGACCCTCACTCATTTTATTTCATTTCATTTTCACTCTCCACTCTTCAAGAAGCCTCTATAACTCTCTACATTATTCATCCACAATAAAACAAGAGAAATCTATGATCAAATACATCAAACCCACAAAATCAAGTGTAGAAAACATATCAAAGTTCATCTAAGTCAAGAAATCACAAAAGAAGTGAGCTAGGGTTTTTTTGCAAGAAGGGGATTCCCACTCAAGGCTTATTCATCCATTATCTAAGGTGAGTTCTATGATCATTCTTGGTTGTTTAAGGTGTTGAAAGTTAAAAACACATGGATTGTAGAAAGACATAGAAAATGGGTCATAAATGTGGGAATAGTGACATTGTTGGGTGAAGGTTTGGATTGAATTATGAATATTGGTATGTTGTGGTTGTAAGTATGTTGTTAAATGCAGATAATGTAGATGAATGATGATTGTTGTCTGTTATATTGTGAATGTTGTTATGAATGTTTGGGAGTTGATATAGAATATGGGAAAAATTGTATAAACAAAGGAAATGCTTCCCAATTTTATTTAGCTTTAGTAAGCACGTTTAAGTAATCGATTAGCTAATGTTCATGTGACTTCTCTTGAAGGCAGAAACGTGGGCATCAAAGGAGAACAAGCAAGCGATAGATTAGTTAAACGAAAAAGGTATGTAATGCTAATCCTTTCCTTCTAAGGCATGAGTCTTCCTATTTTTCCATGATCATCCTATACGATGGAGACTATGAGTCCATGAATATACAAAGCTACATACGCACATGATTAAGAAAGGAAATACGATACGAGCATGATAATGATGATGATGAATATAAGTATGAGGAATCCTAGTGTAATATAAAATGTTCATAAAGCTAATAATTCTAAGTATGGTTTCGTCGATGCTTTTCTTTGCGTACACTCACCTTAAATTGTTAGTTCCTTCAAGGTGAGATATGATATTGATGATTACTCCATAATATAATCGGGGGTTCACGACCTTATGTCACCCCGACATAGCTATAGTTGTCTTCAAGTTCTAATGTATGTTTTAACGATAAATGTGTAATGATGCTAAGTCATGATATGTCTATGAGATGATTAATAAAGTAAGTTTATAATATGCCTAAGCCATGTATGGAAATGTTGAGTTATGATGGGTATGTGACGATACGATTCCACCGTGCCTAAATGGCCGGGAATGTCTGTTATACCCCGCATTTTCAGAGCCTGAGCGTGACACGTACTTCCTCAAACATTGACAATCACGTTGTTACTACATAATTTAAACTCACGTTGATAGTATTATATTTCGTATTTTTTGTACGTCGGATTATTCGTAAGCGGAGGTGGGGCCCACACATCGAGTTTTTTTTTGGAACACGTGACAAGTTATATGAATCACATACGTGAAGTTAAACACAACTCAAGAAGGACCCTTGAGCCAAATCAAAGTGGAAGTCCTCCAAACAAATATTTTTAAGTAACGTTTTCGGGTGATCTGACTTCGAGGGGCAAAAATGGTATTATAAGTTTGGAATTTGGAAAAATACCAAGATGTAGAAGTTGTAGATAATTGAATTATCTTTCCAACCATAGGTCGTGGGTCCACGGGAGATGTCAGGATAAGGAGATATGGGCGTTTTAAGGCAGAAAGGTCAGTGGGCTAGGCCCAATCCGGGCCCAACCGGGTTAGACCCATGACCCATGTTTATTTAAGTGATATATCAGCCTTTTCTCCTCATTTTTCAGAACAAAACACCCAGAAAATTCTGGAGAAGAAAGCTTAGAGAGAAAAGATCAATTTTGACCAAAATCTGAGCCCCGAATCCCGAAGCCCGTGAAGAGAAAAGTGTTCTATGTTGCGTTGCCTCCAGTTTGAGCTAAAAATCAACCAAAAAAGAAGGGGCTGGACGTGGTGGATGCACACTTGAGGTAAGATTAAGGTTCCTTTTCATTGCTAATAAGTTTATTTAGAGTTCTACCGAACTAGAACGGAGAAAATAGTGTGATAAATTCGTTTGTTGGCGTTGTGAATTATGGAATGAGATTTGAAGAGAATTTTGAATGAAAATAAATGTATTCAACTTGTAGAATGTGGAGGATGACGTTATTGATGTTGTTAGTATTAATTTCGACTCCCTTACGGAAATAAAATTATTAAATAGTTATATCGCAAATTTGGTTGGTTGAGGAATTTAGAAAATAATGTGTGGGCTGTTTTATGGCATACGTTGGTATTGGAAATATCATGATTAATGTTGGTATTGTTGTTGTTGTTGTTGGTTGCTGAATTGAGAATTCGGGCTAGGCATATAAACAGGGGAGATGCTGCCCGATTTTCGACAGAATATAAAATTGTATGATTTGAAATATGGTACAAATGTGCGACGAAAAGGCTAACATTATCATAAATTCCTTTTAAATGTAGATTTACAATCTTGGACGAATAAGCGTAGCTTATAAGCGGTCGAACACGTATGTAAGGCTTACCCTTTCTTTCTTTTGGCATGATCTTTATTAAACGAGCAAATGACGTATATGTATGATTTCAAAGAAATTTCCTGTTCTTAGAGCCACTAGGATGACTAATATTTTTGACTTCCATAAATTGTCTCATATGGTTTTGATGTATATCTATGATGTCCAAAGTTTGTTGATATGTTTCCAAATGGCATTCGAAAAATAATTGATATGAATAAGGTTTTGATTTTCAAATGCTAGCACATTCGATTACTCCATCGAGTCTTTGATATATTTTGATATGTGCATATGGTCCCAAAAACTCTAATTGAATTGATCCATAACGATATCCGAAAGGTACTTGACATGATTATGGCCTTGATTTTCCAAAAATGGCTTCTGAAACGCTTGTAGAACGTTCTGTACTTCAAACGTTCATAACTTTCTTATACTAATTCAGATTGACCCGAAACTTGTTTCTGAGCCTTCAGGGGTTGGTAAGTATACTTATCCATTGAGTCTTGATTTATGTGCATATGGATTCTCACTACTCTGCTCGTGCATACTACTGTTATATCGTTCGTCGAGTCCCGGGCCTGTATAGATCGTGCGCATGGTTCGCTGGGTCCCTTGCTTGAGGGCCGGGTGCCATATATGTATTCCGGAGTATGATGTGTTACGGTGTTATGATGTGTTCATGGTTCGCCGAACCATATATGTGTATATGTATATTCTGATCTTATGATGTGATATTATGATGTGTGACGGAGATTACAGAGCAAACCTTCCGGAGTATGATGTGTGTGGCGCCAAAGGCAGGGTGGCACCACGTTCCCCGGGTTCCGTAAGGGGCCGGATACCGTTCTTGGCATGCATGATTCGTGTTTCCAGTAAGTTGTTTTTGTTATTCTGTATATCGTGCTTATTGTCTGTACTAACCTTCTGCACGTGCCACAGCAATATAATATGTGTATATGGATCGGGCTGCACGTTCCGCAGCAAATACATTTGTGGATCGGGCCGAACGTTCCTTGACACTAATATGTTATATATATGGATCGGGCCGTACGTTCCTTGGCACTATTATGTTACATATGAATCAGTTATGTGTGTATGTATATGATGACATACGATGTTGGCACGCACGGTCTGTGTTTGGAAAGTACGCATTTTGGCACTCTGGGTGATCTACTTATTTTCTGTACTTCTTCTGACACATGACATTGGTATACACCATTTGTATTCTGGAAAATAAGTAATTTTGTATTTTGAAGATGTACTTACTTTTGTACTGTTTATTTCAATTATGATTCTGTTTTCTAAATTCCATGCTTTACATACTCAGTACATATCTCGTACTGACCCCCTTTTCTTCGGGGGCTGCGTTTCATGCCACGCAGGTACACCTAGATAAGTAAAGGACATTTCTAGAAGATGCTTCAGCTGGAGTGGCAACTCCATTTGCTCCTGGAGTGTTGCCGAGTCAGAGTATATGTGCTATGATGTTTTGTTCGAAGTTAGAGACTTTGCAGACAGAGTCGTGGGTATAGGATGTCAGTTTTGTAAGCGGCTCCATCAGTCGATGTGTCATTTTATGTTATGTTACAAATTCCGTGTGATTACAGATTTGACTTGTTTTTGAAGTTTGCAAAAGCATTTATTATGTTTGTCATTTTCACTGATTAATAGAATCAAGCGATAAAAGAAAGATTTTGAAAGCTTACTATGTATTTCACTTTTATTTGATTTCAGAGTCTGAAGAGATTATGTATGTAATAAGAGTCTGTGGGTTCGCTCGGCTCCGGATATGGGGTTGAGTGCCCATCACACCCCAGGGAGATTAGGGTGTGACAATGTGGTATTAGAGCAGGTTTTTCCTAGGGGTTGTCTGCAAAGTCGTGTCCAGTAGAGTCCTGTTTATGGGTGTGAAGCCGGCCAGATTTATAAACAGGAAGCTACAGGGCATCTAGGGATTGTTGACCTTCTTTCTGTCTCAGATCGTGCGATAGAGCCAAGTCATAGGAAAATGGAATTCCATATATAAGCCTTACATACGACGGAAGAAGGCGAGTAACGATATGGAAAGTCATAGAGGTAATTACGCCTTGATATAATTGTTCTGTTACTTGGAAATTCGAAGCTCTGGGTGGCTAGAATATCTCATATGACTGTATGCCCTGTGAGGCATTGTTGGTATTAGTTGTGTGTGGATTCTGAATAGTAAGAACTGTAAAAGAAGATTCTGCTAGAATTGTTCAAAAATCAGGTCACTTAGTTAAGTACGCCTAACAGAAGGAAGTGTGGAAGGGAAATATCGTAAGTAGACAATAACTGGGATGTGATGCTTTAGAGGAGCTACGGGTTGGGCGTAGCGTGAAAGATAATTGTGAGAAGGACGATTAGCAGTCCGAAGGATTGCAATGGATAACATTCGAGGCTTAGTAGGAACAAGGTTTGTTGGGGGATTCAGAAAGTCGATAATCAGTTTTGCTATAAATTATTATATAAGAATGGTGAGTGGGAATCCGAACAGACTGATATCCGAATACTTATAAATAACGGCGACGAAGGTATATTTGTTACCATCGGGAATCTAGGAATTTAGGACGAAAAATAGTATACATATAAGCGAAAGGTGAATATTGAGGATTGAAAAGGGTAAATAGTAATTGTAAAAGAAAGGACGTGTTACGAAAATGTCTCGGAATCTGTAAGACTTCGATTTGCTCTAGATCATGTAATAAAGGTCATGCGAGAACGCGGGCGCGATTATATCAGCATTAAGGCACCGGATTCCATCGAAGTTTCGAGGTTAAGCGTGCTAAGGTGGGAGAAATCTTAGGATGGGTGACCCCTTGGGAAGTGTGCAAGAAACTCTGTATATCTAGACATAAGAGACAAATGGGAAGCTAGAGTGGCCTAAGCGAAACTAGAGTACATGGGATGGTTGGAGACCATAAGAGGTCACGTAGGACGAGGCAGACGAGACTGGTGAAGAGACATAAAGTGCCTCCCAGCTCTGGAATTTGGATAGGCTTGAATAGCGTTTGGAAGTATTTTGTGAGTGAGTTGGCAGTAATTATATGAATGCGCATGATATCCCCTATGTGATTATATTGATGAGCATGTGATGTGAGTCCCAGTAGCCGACGCTACGGTAAAGAAGGCATTAATCAAGTAGGGGTACCGAAGTTCGAGTGACAGCAAAAATAAACGGTACAAATGTTATAAGGTAAGCTGATGTTATTTTCTCTACTGATTAAGATTGGAAATTCTAATACAATGATATCTGAAAAAGAAAGAGTGTGAGTAAATGGAAGACAATGAGATTAAAATATCGGAAAAAAGGTGAAAGGTAAGAAACCTGGGTGAGTGAAACCTCGAGAGAAACTATCGGCAAAGCACGAGACTATTTGGATAAAAATTCAAAGTAGGCATGTGAAAAGGATAAAGTGTGGTAATGTGGAACAAAAGAGGAATGTGTGAGGTCGGGGAGATTGGATCTCAGAGGAAAATGGAATGCAATATAAAAAAAAAATGTGCATGGAAGACAGCTCGGCCATAGTGTCATAAGTATGGTCAAAGGTTCAATGAGCGGGGATAGAGAGAGTGTAAACTGTAAGAATTATGTGCTAAGAGCAAAAGTAATGGGACGCTCGAAAAATATGGACGCACAGCTGCAACGCGAACGCGTAGTTAAGAAAAGTTACGAGTAAGTGAGTTAAATGGGTAAAAGTACTAATAGTGGATGGAAAGATATGGGGATATTGATAAGAATGATAATATAAGCGTAAAAGAAAGAAAGACTTATGGTAAAAAGTTTCGATATGTTGTGCATAGAGTTGGAAAGAAAGATGAGGAGTAAGGTATAAACGAAGACTTCACAAAAGACTGTTGGTGTATAAGGAGCCCCTTAAAGGGGGGGGGGGGGGGGGGGAGACCATATTATATTAGACCTAAAAGGGAATCATAACGATTTCAGACTCCAGAGGAGGAAAAAATTATGAGCTTGGGGCCAGAGTTCGAAACATATCGGCATATCAAGAGAATACATGAAAGAAGTAGAAACGAATTGACAATGAGTGTACCGTGAGGTCGACATGAAGGGAAAGAATGGAAGACACTTTAAGAGAATGCTTCATGCCAACATGAATTATGATATGTTCAGAGCATGATTTGAATCCCTCATATCGGGCAAAGCACGCAGCGATATGCTTTAAAGAGTAACAAAAAGAGCAAGAAAATGGCTACAAGCTAAATTCACAAGGGATAATGGAGAGGATGACAAATCCAAAGGACATTTCGGATGATGATTATTATAACGAAGTAACAATGATTGGTAGTTAGTAATTTTTCGAAGAAAAGAAAGAACGCTGTTCTTATGGTTGGAAAATAAAAGAGGCCGCCGGGTATTAGAAAATAGTTCATAGACCATTAATTATACTGAATATGAGAGTATACGCTATGGAATTATATGAACTATCAACGTAAAGCTATGCCCAATTATAATTGTGAGGGGTCTACGCCGGAGAGCCAACAAGGAATAACGATTGATGAAACGATCGCCAATACAAGGAAATTAAAGACAAGTATACTGGTGTCGAGGGATATAGAAAGAAAAGGAAACAGGCAAAGTACACAAGCCTAAGAAGTAGTCATATTATGAGAAAAAAGCGGATGCATCTCCTACGGATACCTTATACTAAGACAGAACAAGTAAAGTACCTAAAGAAATAAGCTGGAAAGAAAGATGTGGCTATGAGTTGCGAATTCACCATGTGATAATAAGGCGATAAAGTAAGGATATCACCAATAACAAGTAAAGATATGATTATGATTGTCGTTGAAATCAATTCTGAGTACAACACAAGAATAAAAGACTATGACGCACAAGGGGTCTTAGTTGTACATGAGACTTAGATCCTTGATAAGACAGATGACGGCTTAAGGGAAATGCAATTACGGTTACCGTAAGTCAATTACGGGAAAGAGAGAAATAACAGAGATGGAAAGAAAAGGGGAAAATGACGCTACCAGTGAATGCTGATTATTGAAGAATGGGATAAATGGTACTACCCGGAGGGTACAGACGGTTTGACATACTAGTATTCTAAGTATCCCCATGGGACAGAGTTGTTAATTGGAGCAGAGGTAAACATTGACCCATAATTAGCGGTTGAGTTAAGTAAAATACATCCTTTGTTTGGATTGCAACATTGGCTGTACTATTGAATTACGTTACTGCAAGATGAGTATGTTAAGACTTCGCACATAAAGTACTGTAACTATAAATTATGGGAAATGGCATGAATATGATGTCGTTTGAAAAGGGAATTGAGGAAAGGGGTACATGAATTCAAGATCGGAGATGAGGTAATGGATTTATGAGTGTTATAAGTAAGACTTTAAAAGGGGGGAAGCAAGTAAGGAAAGTATAAGTGTAGAGATTGGAACGACAAATCCTAAGATGTGACAATTATAGACCCTAAAACAAAAAGTGAGAGTTATACGGGAATGATATAGTTGTTATCGTTATCCATTTCAATACGGACATTGAGTGAATCGATGGAAGAAACGTATTGGGCTTAAAATTGAATAGTAAGGATTGAAGACCGAAGTGTGGATTTGTTTTGGAAGGCATCGTAAGGTAAGACTCATAAGGAGAAAGCGAGTGAATAGGATGCAAAGATTCAAAACGCACTCAGACATGAAAAAAAATGTAATTTGAAGTGACAATTTTTGTAGAAGCGAATTCAATAAGATATAAGGGTCAGTCAGCAAAAGAATAGAGTGATTGCAGGATATCTTTCAAGATTGGACTGAAAATAATTCATCAGGAAGAAAAGTAATTGAACGATGTTCCGGTGAAGGGGACAAACATTAACAAGATATTGGAATAACTACGATGCTTACTATGGAATGACCACCCAGCAAAGGGAGACTGCAAAACAGCAAGAGCCGAACAACTAAATGACTAGGTTGTAGGAAAAAGATGATGCAATAATGCATCAATTATGATAGTATTAGAAGAAGGATGATCCGATAATGGATGTACCCGAGAATGGGATTATGGACAGAGTACGAGCTTAGTTTAAACATTCGAGGACGAATGTTCCAAAGGGGGGAAGGATGTTATACCCCACATTTTCAGAGCCTGAGCGTGACACGTACTTCCTCAAACATTGACAATCACGTTGTTACTACATAATTTAAACTCACGTTGATAGTATTATATTTCGTAATTTTTGTACGTCGGATTATTCGTAAGCGTAGGTGGGGCCCACACATCAAGATTTTTTTTGGAACACGTGACAAGTTATATGAATCACATACGTGAAGTTAAACAAAACTCAAGAAGGACCCTTGAGCCAAATCAAAGTGGAAGTCCTCCAAACAAATATTTTTAAGTAACGTTTTCGGGTGATCTGACTTCGAGGGGCAAATATGGTGTTATAAGTTTGGAATTTGGAAACATACCAAGATGTAGAAGTTGTAGATAATTGAATTATCTTTCCAACCATAGGTCGTGGGTCCATGGGAGATGTCGGGATAAGGAGATATGGACGTTTTAAGGCAGAAAGGTCAGTGGGCTAGGCCCAATCCGGGCCCAACCGGGTTAGGCCCATGACCCATGTTTATTTAAGTAATATATCAGCCTTTTCTCCTCATTTTTCAGAACAAAACACCCAGAAAATTCTGGAGAAAAAGAGACAAGAAAGCTTAGAGAGAAAAGATCAATTTTGACCAAAATCTGAGCCCCGAATCCCGAAGCCCGTGAAGAGAAAAGTGTTCTATGTTGCGTTGCCTCCAATTTGAGCTAAAAATCAACCAAAACGAATGGGGTGGACGTGGTGGCTGCACACTTGAGGTAAGATTAAGGTTCCTTTTCATTGCTAATAAGTTTATTTAGAGTTCTACCGAACTAGAACGGAGAAAATAGTGTGATAAATTCGTTTGTTGGCGTTGTGAATTATGGAATGAGATTTGAAGAGAATTTTGAATGAAAATAAATGTATTCAACTTGTAGAATGTGGAGGATGTAGTTATTGATGTTGTTAGTATTAATTTCGACTCCCTTACGGAAATAAAATTATTAAATAGTTATATCGCAAATTTGGTTGGTTGAGGAATTTAGAAAATAATGTGTGGGCTGTTTTATGGCATACGTTGGTATTGGAAATATCATGATTAATGTTGGTATTGTTATTGTTGTTGTTGGTTGCTGAATTGAGAATTCGGGCTAGGCATATAAACAGGGGAGATGCTGCTCGATTTTCGACAGAATATAAAATTGTATGATTTGAAATATGGTACAAATGTGCGACGAAAAGGCTAACATTAGCATAAATTCCTTTTAAATGTAGACTTACAAGCTTGGACGAATAAGCGTAGCTTATAAGCGGTCGAACACGTATGTAAGACTTACCCTTTCTTTCTTTTGGCATGATCTTTACGAAACGAGCAAATGACGTATATGTATGATTTCAATGAAATTTCCTGTTCTTAGAGCCACTAGGATGGCTAATATTTTTGACTTCCATAAGTTGTCTCATATGGTTTTGATGTATATCTATGATTTCCAAAGTTTGTTGATATGTTTCCAAATGGCATTCGAAAAATAATTGATATGAATAAGGTTTTGATTTTCAAATGCTAGCACGTTCGATTACTCCATCGAGTCTTTGATATATTTTGATATGTGCATATGGTCCCAAAAACTCTAATTGAATTGATCCATAACGATATCCGAAAGGTACTTGACATGATTATGGCCTTGATTTTCCAAAAATGGCTTCTGAAACACTTGTAGAACGTTCTGTACTTCAAACGTTCATAACTTTCTTATACTAATTCAGATTGACCCGAAACTTGTTTCTGAGCCTTCAGGGGTCGGTAAGTATACTTATCCATCGAGTCTTGATTTATGAGCATATGGTTTCTCACTATTCTGCTCGTGCATACTACTATTATATTGTTCGCCGAGTGACAGGACATCGGGGGAAGGCTAAGACCAAGGCCCCAAATTACCTTAGTTTGCCACCAGTACAACCATAAAAGAATGATAAAGCAATATCCATATTTAGTAGTAACAAAACACAAATAGGATGTGTTGTATTAAACAATAAAATAGTTACTGCAATCAGAACACCTAAGCATAGCACCGGAAGAGCAAGCAGAGATATACATAAACATGGAGTAACAGATACCAAATGAAACTTATAGGTGTGATACAGACAGAAAAACAAGTTGCAGCATCTAGACATAGTGTAGGCATAAGCAATTTACATCACATAGCGTGGCACAAAGCAAAAGCAAGCTGAGACATATGCAAATGCAACATAGACAAAAGGCCAATTATAAGTACATGGTCATAGTTTTGACAAGAGCTTATTGAAACCATAGACATAGCTTAGGCAGAGACAAACTATAAATACATAGTCATGAGGATAATACAAATAGACTGAGACCATAAACATTGCATGGACAAGAACAAAGGGGAGATTGTAGGTCTGATATCCATGATAACATAAAGTGAATCACACAACGATCATAATGTAGAAAAGATGTATATGACTTATGCTTAGCTAAGACAGACTCATACAAGGTGGTCATGGCATTACTTGATAATTGAATGACCAGTATACAGGACACACATGATTTGTAAAGAGATACCTTTTATGATTTAAGTGAATACAACTTAAGCAGGACTATATAGTTAGGATCAAATCCTCCTAGTTTGGCAGTCACATACAGATGCAGGTGACACACAAGACAAGTGACTAAGTCCTAACTAGTGTAATATGTTTTTAATATGCAGAATCAGAGTGCAAATAGACCTGAGCATGAAAAGGAAGTATAGGAAGAAATGAAAATGCAAGCAGACTCCATTAATGATTCAATGATTTTGTTTAATACAAACATCAAAAATCCCAATTTCAACTGTTTCACCAAATTTCCCTTCCCTTTGATCCAATGATGGAATTGTATAAGATTATGGTGTGATATGTAGCAAACATATACCTGCACAGGTCAACAGAGATGCCCTGGTACCTTTTATGTGGAGGACAAATATTGAGAACCAAGCAGTGCCTGGTTCTCTTTGATCCTCTCCAAGGTACCTTTTTAAAAAGACCCTTCTGTGTACTTGTGTGATTCTCAGTATGCTTCACAAGTTCCCATATTTATATAAAATTATATCATTTAGTCATTCTCAATTAAATACTTAAACAAAATTGGAGTAGGTGAGGCTTCTAGTTAACTTATTGTTAATCTGTTGCCTTTGGGTCATTTCAATCTCACAAATCTATCTTAAGATTGCTACAGGTTTTAAGGTGTCCTAGATTTCTTACAAATCACACTGTAACAGTGTACCAAGGTGGAATAACTAAAAATGACAATCAAGTATACAAGCAGGATATCTTTAATGATGCAATAGGTCAGATAGCTTAAATAATAGCATTAGATCATGTGATCAAGCTATCAGGATCCAGGCCACAATTCAAGTTACTCACAAAATGGCCATGGAAGACAAGCTAATCAACATACAAAGGTGGGAAGGTAGATTTCTTAAGCTTTTACTGAGCAGGCATGCACAAAGGGTGATTCACTATCAATGACCGCCTCATATGATCATATACATGCAGGATAGGAATGTTTTCACACAAAGGACTAGCAAACACCAGAAGTTCCCAAGTTCAAACTAAGCTTCAAAAGGAAGTATCATGCTACAAGTTTATGGAGTGTATTTGAAATATATACCATTACACAGAAACAGAGTCAAGCCCAAACACAGAGAGGAAAAGAGATTTTTGCACATACCGGATACTTAAAACTTTAATAATCAATCATAGAACCTCAAAGCATACATTTAGCAGACCCATAGTTTTACTTCTAAACCCTTGTTCATGCAGTACTTTTGTCACAAATTGACAAAGAGACAGGCATTACACATAGTAGTTAATCATAGAGATGTCAACATCATGCTTCATAGAGGTCAAGTATTTGATTTAAAAAAACAAAGTGCAGTATGCAGTATTAAAGATATACAAGTAGTCAAGTTTAAACAACCTAATTCAGATATGTGCTAACATTTTAAAAAATCAGCTCATAAGTCACAACAGGAGACCTTAGTAAGATCCAACTAGGCTAGAATGGGCAAATTGGTCGCTTAGAGTTATTAGTCATGCTACTTTGATTACCAAATCACATTTGAATGTAAAATCATGCTTCAGAGACTCAGACAAGGCGGGCAAGACTAACAGTTCATACTGCAAGCAGATGAAAAAAAAGCTAGCTCATGTGTTCCACTTTATCATGGCAAACTTAGTTCTTTACTAGCATAATCATTTGTCACTTACTGATGGTAAGTTATCATGTCTATAGTGAGTGATAGAACTTATATCAACTGATACTTACATCAAATTCTTAGCCAAACAGCATACAAGTGTAACATGCTCACATTAGACAGGAGAAAGAGATTTCAAACTGAAACAGGATATGTATTTACACAAAACACATATGTCAAACAAAATCTGGATTGGACAGCATTTAGAACAAACAGACATGACTGTGCTGAGCTTGAATGATAACCAGATATCAACTAAAAGTGTCACAAGAATCTAATAAGCCTAGAGTGTCATACGATTAATATTCAAAGGTGTGATTAAGCAAAACGCAAACTAGTTGATACATAGTTAAGTCAAGATTGAGCATGTATATCATAATTAAGCAACTGTAGACTTGAACTAACACATAATTAATCATTATCAAACATATAGACCATACTTATATAGTTATAGGTAGAATAACACATCCTTAATCATAAAAATGAACCCCATGGACTAACTGATCATATATAGAATCAATCATGCGAACAAGATTAACAAGCTACCATTCTGAGACTAATATGTAACTAATCAATGCAGTCCCAATGATCAAATACAGATCTGTACTGATCTTACATAGCATAACATCACAAAACAAAACCAAGCTGAAAACAAGACTAACCTAAGTTAAATATTACTAAAAATTATGAACCTAAACTAACATAACATTAATCAAAGCTAACCACACAACAACACCAAATAACTCAAAAAAATTACTAAAAATTACAAAAATTAATAACAAGAGAGTAAATTACCTTCTTTTTTTATGCAACCGTGTCAAGAATCGAACTTGGAGCCTCCTTTGCTTCTAAATCTCGAACTCGAGCCACAAGATATAAAAACACAAAAGAGAAAATAAGATATTGAAACTGGATAAAGGATTTAAACCCTTTTAAACTACAATTATACTAGTTGAAGCCTAGGTGTTGAGTAAACTCAAAGTTAAAGCTTCTTAATATGGTTTTCAAACCTAGTCTAGTGCAAAATATAGGGTTCTATTTATAGAACCCTAAAAATGCTAAAAAAGACTCTTTCATCGGTGTGGGACTTGTGAGTTTTCTCAAGTTCCACTTGAATTCAACATTGAATGGATAGATAGAGAGGAGGTGATAATCAACAGATCATTTTGAGCCTAATATACCTCAAATCACTTGTTAATTAAAGAAAGTAAAGAAAATGGCATGGATCATGCCTTCAAGGGTGTATTTGGAGAGATTTAACGGAGAAAAACATGAAAAAGAACGAAGCCATTAATGCTTCGTCCTTTCCCCTACCATACCATGTCTTAAACCTAAACCACCCTATATCAGCAATGGGACAGAAGGAGAGAGGGAGAGAGGATGGGGCGGCAACTAGTAGTTTTGAACCCTAGCCTTAGAAAGGGAAAAGACCCCTTTAGAGGTTGCTCGACTGAAGTGGATAGAGTATGATATTTTTGTATTTGGTCGGGTCTGGCCAGTTGGGCCTGGGCTCGGCCAAAATAAAGAAAAGAAGAGAGGCCCTATATGTATATGATATACGTATACATGCGTATATCAAGTGTATACACATACGTAGGGGTAAGACGGGTATTTTAACACAATAGACAAATACTCAAAATAACTAATTATTGATCGTAGTTAACTAATCATGGTCAAATTAGGCCGTAATTAATTTAAAACAGGACTAATAAAAATCATTTTTTCAAACATGGCCTCAATTGGTTTTAAAGCTAAATGGTTATTGCAATTATGACCCTTTTATCTAACTAATTGCAATAATATCCTGGACAAATATTAATCCAATTAATTATTTCAATTATGGCCTTATTTTATCCTAATTAACCAATTAAAGCTAATTTTGCACTAATGACCTCAATTGATTTGCCAATGGATTTGGTAAGACACTAGGAGGCTAAATTTCACAAAAATGACCCCAATTATCTTAAACCATGAATTGGTTAATTCAAATGTCGTCATGCATGTAAAAAATTAAATACTTAAAACTAATTTGCAATAATGATCCTCTAATCAGCTAATTGGCCTGATTGAGTACTAAAGCAATTCATCAATTTCAAGCAACTATGCAAACACATAGAATTAAAGATTGAGGGCTAAAATGGTCAATTCCTTTAATTACTCAAATACCTTGAATTAAATAGAATAAATCATTTGTCAATTTGACTTTTTGACAATTTAGAAATTAAGTGAATAATTGTTCAAAATTGTTTTGACTTTGATTAATTCTAACAAAATATTTCATAAATGTCATAAAATACCAATTATCAACTAAATAATTTGTAGTGCAATAAAATTACTTTAACAAAGTTAAAGGGGTAAAATATTGGCCTAAATTGTTTTATAGAAAATTATTTAAACCCTTTAAGATGCATGGTTTATTTTATTTATTATCCAAGGACTCCGAGTAATTAAAATAAATTACGAGAGGTCAAAAATTAGGTGTCGACAGATTGTTCGAAAGCTCTACGGGAGGACAACTCTCTACTGTGATTTGGCTGGACTTCTTACCAGGCATGTCGAGACTGTAAACTCTAACTTAAGTGTTGTGGTTGTTAAATTGAATCTACATAAGAGGGTGTAACGGGCATGAACACAGCGTTTCTGAACAGCTGCAGCTCCGGAACAACTGGAGCCTTTCTGAAACTCTGCGGATGAAGCTCCTAAGGATCAGATCCTTCTACTTGTCTACCAGCGGGCATGAACACAGCGTCCACAAGAAAGGACGTTCGTACAAACAATGTACTGAGTATGTAAGGCATGAATAATAACATAACACAAGTTATCGAACATAACATGAAATAAAGACGGCTTGTACATCGGATTGCTTCATAAGGCGAATACAATGTATGCTAACTTTATTTTTTAAAACGGCATCATAAATATCTACAAGTAAACTACCCGGCCATATAGGCACGATGTTATCATCATTAGCCAGCGTCCGGGGTAACCATCTCACGTCGCCCGGTGTCTGCCCGGCCATGTAGGCACGGTGTTATTATCATTATCCATAAGCCACTCACGATAGTGGTGTCTACCCAGCCATATAGGCATGGTGTGAGAAAATACTTACATATATATAAAGCATGCATAAGAGCCCAATTAAAAGCTACAAACTTATCGGAGTGACGTAAGGTTGGTGACCTCCTATTTATATTATGAAACAATCACCATCGCTATATCTCACCTTTGAGAAACAATTATCATAAGGTGAGATCAACAACAATGAATAAAATCAAGAAATTCATGAAATAAACTCAATAATCTCATAATATCATCAAGACTATAACTTTGGAATCTCTAGAAATGGGATCATCATCATCATCATTATCATCATGGAGCATACTTATCTTTAGCATAATAAGAAACTCTAAGAACCATGAACTTTTAGCTTTTGGGAATAAGGATATTATGAAAAACATGTATGGGTTCATAAGAAAAGAATCATGCCTTTAGAAAGAAAGGGACTAGCCTTAACATACCTTTTTGGTCTCCTAGTACTTAACGCTTATCCTTCCAAGCTCGTAAATCTACATTCAAGAGAAATTCATACTACTGTTAGGCTTATCGTCATATGCTTATCTTAAGTTTTCAAATTAAACCCCTTTAGAATCTGCCAAAATTCGGGTAGCATCTCCCCTGTTTATATCTCTAGCCCGAAATAACAATACTAACAACAAACAAAACAACAACACTAACACCAACAACATCATCATCAATACCAAAATATTCCATAAAACATCCCACACGATGTTTATCAACATACAATAACAATATACACTTCCTTTCTTCCCAATCAAGGAGAATAATCTCACAACACACCAAAAATATTAGATACCATCCATGTACATGGAAATTAGCCCAACAACATGGCTACAACATGCTCAAAATAGTTCATAAACTCAACAACTACAACACAACACTTTATGACCTTTCCTCCATAACTATTTTCACTATTAAGACTTGATAAACCTTCAAATCAACTCAACATAAAAGATAGGATGAAGAACATACCTTATACTTGAGGAACTTTAGCCACACCAACTTTATTCAAGACCAAACTTACCACAACATCAAGTAGAAACAAGAACAATCACTTTTCATGAACTAGTTTGTTATAATCTTGTTGAATTCTTGATTTAAGGGGTTATAAGTGTTTAAGAGAAGTGTATGGATGTGTCTAGAACTCCAAAGAAGTGTAAATGATGAAAAAAAAAATGGAATAATAGGGTATTTATACCCTTTCCACCGACTAGGGTTTGGCTTCAGGGTTATCCGTACCATCTGCAGAGGTGTGCGCGCGTTACGTAATCGTATACATATTTTATAAATAATCATATACATATATCCTACCCGGCGTTATAAGCTCGGGGTACCATTATAGCCCTTCATAGGCACATATAAGTATAATAGCCCGTAGGCACCTTTGGCATCATTATTATTATTATTATTATCGTCATCACTATCATCGTCATTATTGCTACATCCATATCTTAGGCTTACTCGTCATATGAGGGGCGTAGTACAATCGTAGTACATGTTAAGGATCGTGAGCTTATGAGCTCGGAGTGTCAATCACTTGAATGCAACATACTCATATAGAGGAATTAGAAATTTGGCCAAGAACCATGCCTTATGAAAAAAGGGTTAGCCTTACATACCTTTTCGTCGGACTATTCTACACTTGCACGTTTCCTTCCAATGCTAGCGTCTATACCATCATTAATATCATAACAATGGCCATTAGTCATTCACATCATCCACATTATCTAGATTTCTCAATTTGCTTCTAATTCTCCCATATTTATGGTCATGACCTCCAACTTCGTCCATTCGTCTAAGGTGTCGAGTTCATGATCTTAGTACCATTTATAATACATTCATATCGTAACACAACAACATTCATAATTTAATTCAAACTATTCCTCAAAATGTCACTATTCACCATTCATGACCTAGTTGACCACATTTTCTACAATCCATGTATTTTAATTCTCCAATACCTTAAACATCATGTAAAAATCAAGAATCTTACCTTAGAAGTTGTAGGAACAAGCTTTGGTTCATAATACCCCACTTTGAGCCAAACCCTAGTTTTTCTCCATTTGCATTTCTTGACTTGAATGGTATTTAATGGCTTGCTTACACTTGATTCACTTGTTTATGTTGTTGGTGACTTATAATCCTTGAAAACTTATGAAATAAATGTATAGAGATGATTCTAGAGAGAAGTGGTGTAATGTGGAAATGAAATAAAACAAGTCTTGGTCCTCATATTTAATGAATTGAAAAATCTGTACTGGGTTAACAGTGGTCGTCCATGGAGGTTTACGGTCCGTATTTCAGTTTACGGACCGTCCCTCGTGGTCGTCTTTAAGCTTAAGCAGAACCAGAAACTTAAGGCTGCATGCATGGTGATTTACGACCATGGTTTATGGGCCATAAATCACTTTACGGTCCGTAAACCTGGTCGTATTTTACCATTTCTCGGCTGGGTAGAAAGCTGAAGCTTTTGCATGGCAGTTTACGACTGCCAGTTTACGGACCGTATAGCAATTTACGGTCCGTATTTTGCAATTTACGACCACTGGGCAGTTGCAATTCTGCAACTTCCCATATTTCTTAGACTTCTTATTTTAATCACCCCCGTCCATGCACATGCATTGCTCACCTTGTATCTCATCTTAACTTAGCCAACTTCCTCGTCTCACATCGGATACTTTCGAAATCTCGCCTAAGGTCATCAAACGTCGTTTCTTGCTCATGGACATCATGCACTCATATTCATCACTAGTTCATTCTCTTGCGTACCAACGGAAAATTTTCCGAGGTGTAACATTCTCCCCCCTTAAGAACATTCGTCCTCGAATGTTAAAGTCTTCGGGGATTCTATAAAAATTTCGACAGAGTTTCCCCTACATTATGGCACTGCCATCCTGCCACAACAGCCCATAATATCGATGCCACACAGGGCCACTACATAATAACATAAAAATTGGCCACACACGACCCAAAAGCATAAAAGGAAAACATGCATACCTTATGATCTCGACGTCTCATTTTGTACTTCTTCCAAGGGCTGAAATAGATGTGGGTATTTGGATCGCAAACTCTCTTCTGCTTCCCACGTCATTTCCTCTCGATTGTTGTTCCTCCATAAGACCTTAACTGAGGCCACTTCTTTGTTTCTAAGTCTCCGTACTTGCCTATCTAGTATGGCAATGGGTATCTCTTCATAAGTCAATTTCTCTGTTACTTGCACATCATTCACTGGGACGATCCTAGTAGGATCTCCAACACATTTCCGAAGCATCGAAACATGAAATACTGGATGAACTGACTCCAAGTCTGGAGGTAGATTTAACTCATAAGCCACTTTGCCTATCTTGCGTACAATTTCGTATGGCCCAATATACCGGGGACTGAGCTTCCCCTTTTTGCCAAATCTCATTACGCCCTTCATCGGCGACACTTTCAAGAATACCCAATCTTTCACTTCGAACTCTAAGTCTCTTCGACGATTATCCGCATAGGACTTTTGACAACTTTGAGCCTCTAGCAACCGATCTTGTATGAGACTAACTTTCTCTATTGCTTGCTGGACCAGGTCTGGCCCTATCAACTTAGTTTCTCCGGTTTCAAACCACCCAATTTGGGATCTACACTTTCGCCCATATAGAGCTTCATACGGTGCCATTTGAATGCTAGAATTGTAACTATTATTGTAAGCAAATTCAATGAGTGGAAAATGATCATCCTAATTTCCTCCAAAATCTAACATACATGCTCGCAACATATCTTCAAGTGTCCGAATGGTACGTTCGGCCTGCCATCGGTCTGTGGGTGAAACGCCGTGCTAAGGCGCACTTGGGTCCCTAAACCTTCTTGGAAAGACTCCCAAAACTTAGCTGTAAACTGAGTCCCTCTATCGGAGATAATAGATACCGGAACGCCATGGAGTCTCACTATCTCTTTAAGATAAAGCATGGCATAATCTTCTGCCATATAGGTCGTTCTGACCGGTAAGAAATGCGCTGACTTTGTGAGTCTATCCACGATCACCCATATAGAATCATACTTACGTCGAGAACGGGGTAACCCTGTAATGAAATCCATATTAATCACTTCCCACTTCCAAGTTAGCATTTCTATAGCTTGCAATAATCCACCCGGCTTTTGGTGTTCAATCTTCACTTGTTGGCAATTAGGACACTGAGCTACGAATTCCGCTATATCTTTCTTCATTCCATTCCACCAGTATATAGAATTAAGATCATGATACGTTTTCGTCGCTCCGGGGTGTACGGAGTAACTGGAACAATGAGTTTTCCTCAATATTTGGTGACGTAGACCTACCACATCAGGAACACATAACCTGCCTCGACATCGGAGAACTCCGTCTTCCGAAATATCAAATGATGACTCCTCCTTCTGAGGGAGTGTATCTCTGTACTGCATTAGCATGGGATCCTCATATTGTCGCTCTTTTACTTCCGCTACTAGCGATGAAACTGCTGAATCCTGAATAGTAGCTCCGCTGCTACCTGAGTCCACTACTCGGACTCCTAGGCTCGCTAACTGTTGAAGCTCATGGGCCATCTCTTTCTTTTCTGGTCGTACATCACTTAGACTTCCCATGGATCTGCGGCTAAGAGCGTCAGCCACAACGTTAGCCTTTCCGGGGTGATACAAGATATCAACATCGTAATCCTTTAGCAACTCCAACCATCGTCGTTGTCGCAAATTCAACTCTTTCTGCTTGAAGATATACTGAAGGCTCTTATGATCTTTATAAACATCGACATGGACACCATATAAATAATGTCGCCATATCTTTAATGCATGGACCACTGCGGCTAATTCTAAATCATGGGTTGGATAGTTCTGTTCATGTTTCCGTAATTGTCTAGAAGCATACGCAATCACCTTACCATTTTGCATCAATACACAGCCTAGCCCGACGCCTGAAGCATCACAATAAATAATATATCCTTCCAATCCCTCTGGAAGTGTCAAGATTGGGGCTGAAGTCAATCGGTCTTTCAACTCTTGGAAACTACGCTCGCAAGCATCTGTCCATTGAAACTTAGCTGACTTCTGAGTCAACTTGGTGAGTGGCGCAGAAATAGAAGAAAAACCCTCAACAAATCTTCTGTAATAGCCTGCTAAGCCCAAAAGGCTACGAACCTCCGTACGAGTCGTGGGCCTTGGCCAAGTCTTCACGGCCTCGATCTTTTGGCTATCCACTCGAATACCATCGGCTGCAACGATATGGCCCAGAAATGATACCGAGTTCAACCAAAACTCACACTTGGAGAATTTTGCAAACAACTCTCGAGCTCGAAGAACTCCAAGGACAATTCGCAAATGATCCGCATGCTCGTCCTCGGATCTAGAATACACTAAGATGTCGTCGATGAATATAATTACAAATAGATCCAGAAAAGGTCTGAATACATTGTTCATTAGGTCCATAAACACTGCCGGGGCATTAGTTAACCCAAACGACATCACTCGAAACTCGAAGTGACCGTATCTTGCTCTGAAGGCCGTCTTAGGGATATCTCTTTCCCTGACTCTCACTTGATGATACCCAGACCTCAAATAAATCTTTGAAAACCACTTGGCACCTTGCAATTGATCAAATAAGTCATCGATCCTCGGGAGAGGATACTTGTTCTTAATCTTCACTTTATTCAATTGCCGATAATCGATGCACATTCTCAAGGAGCCATCTTTCTTTCGGACAAACAGTATGGGCGCTCCCCACGGGGACGAACCCTAATGAAGCCTTTTTCAAGCAAGTCTTTCAATTGCTCCCTCAACTCTTTCAACTCTGCGGGTGCCATTCTATAGGGAGGAATAGATATGGGTTTAGTGTCTGGTAACACATCAATCGGAAAATCGATCTCTCGCTGGGGAGGAAGGCCTGGAAGCTCTTTCGAGAACACATCCGGAAATTCGTTCACCACTGGAACTGACTGTAGAGTCGGCGACTCAGCTTCTACATCTTGAACTCGCACTAGGTGATAAATGCACCCTTTCGTGATCATCTTCCTTGCCTTTAGATAGGAAATAAACCTACCTTTTGGTGATGCCATATTTCCTTTCCATTCTAAGACTGGTTCTCCCGGAAATTGGAAACGAACCATCTTCATTCTACAATCAACATTGGCATAACAAGAAGCCAACCAATCCATGCCCATAATGACATCAAAATCTACCATCTCTAGCTCATGCAAATCAATCATGGTACGACGGTCACAAATCACGACTACACAACCTCTATACACTCGGCTAGCTATCACCGATTCGCCAACGGGCGTGGACACCTCAAAAGGTTTGATCGACTCCGGCTCGACTATAAATCGACCCGCAATGTATGGAGTAACATAAGACAATGTAGAGCCCGGATCAATCAAAGCATATACATCATGAGAGAATACCGATAATATACCTGTGACCACGTCAGAAGAAGACTCAAGATCTTGGCGCCCAGGCAAAGCATAAATACGGTGCTGAGAACCGCTAGTACTGGGAGCTCTGCCTCAACCTCTACCATGGCCGACTGGCGCATGTGAATCTGGCCCCGTAGGGCATACAGATGCCGAAGATCCAGCTACCGACCCTGATGGCTGGGTCCTACCTCTACCATGCACTGAGGGGAAATCACGCATAATATGGCCCGGTCGACCACATGACTAGGAAACATCTAAACCCAATCGGCACTGACCCCAATGCGACTTCCCACACTGGGAACATCGTGGCACAGGCGGCCTTGACTGGCCTGAATCACCTCTGAACTGGGACCCTGAATAACTCTGACTCGACCCTGAATGAACAGATCTATCAAGGCCTTGGCCTGAAAACCGTGGAGGTGGAATGGTCATGGCATATCCCGAATGGATGGGAAACTGCTGCCTGTGTCCGCCTCTAGACTCGCCCCTCGAACCCGAAGGTCTAGCCCTCTTGTTATGCCCCCTATCTTGCTCCCGTTCATTTCTCCGCTGCTGTAAGTGTTCCTCTAATTCCTGAGCATATGCCTGAATGCGTGCAATATCCATGCCATCCTGAAGGGACGCAGTCAAGCATTTATCCATCAAGTGTGGCCCTAGGCCTTTCACAAATCGGTGCACCCGATCGCCCATATCCACTACCATGGCCGAAGCATACCTAGCCAAGGAGTTAAAGCGAAGACTATAATCTGTAGCACTCATGTTACCTTTCCTCAAATTCAAGAATTTATCAGCCCTAGCTCGCCGAACTTCTGGAGGCATGTAATGACGGAGAAAAGCATCGACAAACTCTTGCCGTACCGGCGAAAGTGCATTGGCTCCCCGTGAAGCCATCCAAACCGTATACCACTGGATTGAGACGTCCCTCATTCTATACGACGCTAGCTCCACCGACTCGGTGTCTGAAGTATGTATCAATCGGAGCGTCCTTAACATACCGTCAATGAAGTCCTGAGGATCCTCCTCCGGTTTCGACCCAAAGAATTCCGGGGGTTTCAAAGCAATGAAGTCACGGGCCCTTACACTAACAGCCCTGTCACCTTGCCCTGCGCTTGGCCTCTGAGTCGGGGCCGCAACCAATTGAGTCAACAAATTAATGGCCTCTCTCACATCTTGGCCCGAAGCATTCGGTGGAGGAGCTGGAGCTGGGGCTAAGGCTCCCACGTGCTCCTCGGTAATAGGCACTGTCTGGGAGGACTGAGATTGAGCCGCACTTTGGGACTCATCTTCCTCTACTACCGGTGGCGGTGCTCTTTCTGCCCGCTTTTCTGCCACCGTCTTGCCCTTTTGGGATGCTGTAGCCTTTTTCTTATTAGGCATCTCTGAAATACACAACACACGATTTAGGAGCAAGAATTTCCTACATCATAGCTCTATCGCACGATTCTTATGAAGAAAGAAGGTCATATATTCCTAAAATGTCCGCATCTTCTTGTTTATAAGTGTGGCGCGCAACACATCCATAACCAAGACTCTACTAGACACGGCTCGTAGACACATCTTAGGACTGAACTGCTCTGATACCACTTTTGTCACGACCCGACTCGGGGCCGCGACGAGCACCCTGTGCTAACCCACCCGAGCACCCTCTTAGCTTACTCTTATACTTACATCTAGGTGAGCTACATAATTATACATGCATTTCCATTCATTCGTCAACTAGTCTTATTTGGAAAACAACCCATTTATATCATCATAGGCATCTATGCCACATCAATGTACATGGGCCCACGTGGCCGAAAAAATGATATACAAAACATAGGCCGACAAGGCCAAACACATCTACCCACACACACACATGTCTACGAGCCTCTAAGAGTATAACATATCACATTAGCGGGACAGGACCCCGCTATGCCCATAATTATATACACAAAAGATATGGCTCTGAAGGAAATGGAGCTCTCTATGTAATCTCCGAATAGGCAGCTATGGATCAAGTCTGTCTCCCTGTGCACCTGCGGGCATGACGCAGCGTCCACAAACAAAAGGACGTCAGTACGAAGAATGTACTGAGTATGTAAAGAATGAGCAACATCAATAAATAAGCATCATGAACAACATATGAAATAGCATAGGAGGGGGGAAACAATAATATTATCGTCATAGCGCTTACCTGCCTTTCGTAGGACTTTCCATTTTTCATACGTATTTGTACACCTACATCATCATCCGTATTCCATAATAGTACTCGTACCATACTTGTGCTCATATTCGTATACATGTCCTTATTCGCATTCATATACATAGTCTTTTCACATTCATATTCATATTATATACATAGCCATACACTTATATACATACATAGCGTACCCGACCATAAGGCTCGGTGTTTCATACGTACTTGGCCAACCAAGGCTCGATGTTATTTCAACCTGGCCCTACCAAGGCTTCAGGGTTATCTGTACCATCTGCAGAGGTGTGCGCGCGTTACGTAATCGTATACATACTTTATACATAATCATATACATATATCCTACCCGGCGTTATAAGCTCGGGGTACCATTATAGCCCTTCATAGGCACATATAATTATAATAGCCCGTAGGCACCTTTAGCATTATTATTATTATTATTATTATTATCGTCATCACTATTATCGTCATTATTGCTACATCGATATCTTAGGCTTACTCGTCATATGAGGGGCGTAGTACAATCGTAGTACATGTTAAGGATCGTGAGCTTATGAGCTCGGAGTGTCAATCACTTGAATGCAACATACTCATATAGAGGAATTAGAAATTTGGCCAAGAACCATGCCTTATGAAAGAAGGGTTAGCCTTACATACCTTTTCGTCGGACTATTCTACACTTGCACGTTTCCTTCCAATGCTAGCGTCTATACCTTCATTAATATCATAACAATGGCCATTAGTTATTCACATCATTCACATTATCTAGATTTCTCAATTTGCTTCTAATTCTCCCATATTTATGGTCATGACCTCCAACTTCGTCCATTCGTCTAAGGTGTCGAGTTCATGATCTTAGTACCATTTATAATACATTCATATCGTAACACAACAACATTCATAATTCAATTCAAACTATTCCTCAAAATGTCACTATTCATCATTCATGACCTAGTTGACCACATTTTCTACAATCCATGTATTTTAATTCTCCAATACCTTAAACATCATGTAAAAATCATGAATCTTACCTTAGAAGTTGTAGGAACAATCTTTGGTTGATAATACCCCACTTTGAGCCAAACCCTAGTTTTTCTCCATTTGCATTTCTTGACTTGAATGGTATTTAATGGCTTGCTTACACTTGATTCACTTGTTTATGTTGTTGGTGACTTATAATCCTTGAAAACTTATGAAATAAATGTAGAGAGATGATTCTAGAGAGAAGTGGTGTAATGTGGAAATGAAATAAAATAAGTCTTGATCCTCATATTTAATGAATTGAAAAATCTGTGCTGGGTGAACAGGGGTCGTCCATAGAGGTTTACGGTCCGTATTTCAGTTTACGGACCGTCCCTTGTGGTCGTCTTTAAGCTTAAGCAGAACCAGAAACTTAAGGCTGCATGCATGGTGATTTATGACCATGGTTTACGGGCCATAAAACACTTTACGGTCCGTAAACCTGGTCGTATTTTACCATTTCTCGGCTGGGCAGAAAGCTGAAGCTTTTGCATGGCAGTTTACGACTGCCAGTTTACGGACCGTATAGCAATTTACGGTCCGTATTTTGCAATTTATGACCACTGGGCAGTTGCAATTCTGCAACTTCCCATATTTCTTAGACTTCTTATTTTAATCACCCCCGTCCATGCACATGCATTGCTGACCTTGTATCACATCTTAACTTAGCCAACTTCCTCGTCTCACATCGGATACTTTTGAAATCTCTCCTAAGGTCATCAAACGTCGTTTCTTGCTCATGGACATCATGCACTCATATTCATCACTAGTTCATTCTCTTGCGTACCAACGGAAAATTTTCCGACGTGTAACAGTCCCGGAGATGCAGCTTATTGGTACTACTCTTTTGTGCATATACCTGGGCACGGCGGAGTCCTACCCTGTCCTTATGGATTCTTGTATTCTATATATAGATGCTCGTAGACCGATGCAGGTATCTTGATATTCCATTAGTCTTATCAGTACATATTGATGTATAGTATTTAGACAACCTTATTGGCTTATGTTAATGGACATGGTTGTTTATGATTACATGACGACATGCCATTATCTTGTGACACAAGTCCTGCAGAGTATGACGCACATGAGCGAGCTTATGCCCCACATAGAAATGATTATGAGATGTATATTTAGAGGTACTCGATATGTTAGCTTCGGGTGCCCGTCATGGCCCTCTAGTTGGGTCGTGACAAAAGTGGTATCAAAGCAGTTCAAACTAGGGTATGTTTACTAGTCGTGTCTTGTAGAGTCCTGTTTGTGGTTGTGAAGCACGCCACACTTATAAACAGGAGGCTGCAGGGCATTTTAGGAATAATTGACCTTCTTTCTTATCTTAGATCGTACGATAGAGTTATGTTATCAGGATTCCCTTTTTCCTAATCGTGTGTTATGATTTCAGCGATGCCTATGAAGAGGATAGCTACAGTAGCCCAGAAGGGCAAGACGGTTGCCGGAAGAAGGACTGAATGGGAGCCACCGAAAGAGATAGAACATGATTAGTCTCATAACGAGGTTCCATCTCGGACCTCTCCTACTCCACCCCTATCAGAAGAGTATGAAGGGGCTTCAGCTCCAGCTCTATTACCCCAGTTCCTCCGCCAGAAACCCCGAGCCAGCAGATGAGAGAGGCTATTCAGTTGCTAGCCCAATTAGTTACCGCTCTGGCCCAGTGGCAGGGTGCGAGCCAGGGTGATAGAGCGGTCAGCACAAGAGCCCGTGATTTTATTAGTCTGAACCCTCCAGAATTTTACGGGTCAAAGCCAGATGAAGACCCGCAGGGCTTTATAGATGAGATGCTAAGGACGCTACGAATAATACATGCTTTTGATACTGAGTCAGTTGAATTGGCTTTCTATAGATTACGGGATGTGGTCATCCATTGGTACAACACTTAGATGGAGTCAAAAGCAGTAGTATTCTAGTCATACTGGACAATCAGCGACCAGTGCACCTCCCCGATTCGTGGGCAAAAGACTTTATCGCTCTATTTATTCTGGGTTGGGCCAGAAGTCTAGAGTTTCGAGTTCCCAGCATAGAGGCGATCCCAGCCAGTGGAGACCACCCCTACCACAGTGTCCTCATTTTGGTAAGCTACACTCAGTATAGTGTCGTCTGGGTTCAGAAGTTTGTTATGCCTGTGGTCAACCAGGGCGCATGATGCGTGATTGTCCATCGGTGCCTGACCGAGGTAGGATCTAGCCTACATGATCAATGGCGGGTTCTTCATCATCCGTGGCCTTGTAGGCCAAGGTTCACAGGCACCAACAGGTCTCGATAGAGGCATGGGAGGAGCATCCAGTTCAAGTGGTCCTCAGAACCACATCTACGCACTAGCAGGACGATAGGATCTTGAGTCCTCCTCCGACATTATCACAGGTATATTGTCAGTATCCTATCATGATGTGTATGAATTGATTGATCCGGGCTCTACCTTATTATATATTACTCCTTAGATTGCCCATCATATTGGGTGAAACTTGAGCCAATCAAACCTTTTGAGGTGTCCACACCTGTAGGGGAAACAGTGGTAGCTAGTTGGTTATATAGGAATTGTGTGGTTGTAGTCTGTAACAGCCACACTATGGCTGATTTACATGAGTTGAAAATGTTAGATTTTTACGTTATTATGGGTATGGATTGGCTGGCCTCCTGTTACGCCAATGTTGATTGTAGAACAAAGATGATCCGATTTCAGTTTCCAGGAGAACCAGTATTGGAACAGACAGGTAATACAGCATCACCGAGAGGTAGGTTTATTTTCTATCTCAAAGAGAGGAAGATGATTGCCAAAGGCTATATCTATTATTTAGTACTAGTACCCGCACCTATTGCCACCTCCAAAAGAGATCCAATTACTGGATGGTAGTGGTACAATTATAGGAAAAACTCTGGCAAAATTTTTCGTAGAAATTCCTAAGAGTTTAACATTCTAGAACGAATGTTCCTAAGGGGGAGGAATACTACACCATGTAGTTTTTGGACGTTGAGATTCACTATGTGTTAGCTGTCCAATTATGGACACTGGAGTTATTGTCCAAGAAATATGAGATCACATGTTCTTATCTTTTGATTAAAAGGGTTTGAGCTCATATAATAGGTCATGGAAGGATTGGAGAACAAGTAAACTAAGGAGATTAAGCTTTTGGAACTTTGGGAAAGAGTTGGGTATATTAGGAGTTTTGGAATGAAACAAAAGCCTAAAACGAAGTTCGAGAAGTCTAGTTTCCAACACAACAAACTGCGCGTCAATCCGACATTGGAATCAAGTATTATGAGCATTTTTAGACGGGCTCCCACAGCGGGGATTTACCCAACGCGAACGCGCTTGGAGGTGGCACAAACGTGCAGAGGAGCACTGCTCAACTCTACGTGAACGCACTACAAAGCTACGTGATCGCGCAGAGCAAATTCTAGGTTGGTGCAACCTGACTCTAGAACATTATAAAAGGGGGCTTACCCCCTCATTTTTCATCCAAAACACCCCTCAAACTTCCCAAACATTCTGAAACTTTCCCCCAACTTCCGTTTATCAAACGAAGTAAGTATAATCTCCAGATTCAGGTTCAGAAAACGTATAGTTGCGATTGTAATATCATATTGCGGTGAATCTTGGTTGGAATTCAAGGTGAATATTAAAGATATTGCTGTTCTAGGGGAAGTAAGGTATGAATTTCTCCTTATTTCTATTAATTTAGGTTTAGTTATGGAGATAGAGCTATTAAATGATCGTATAACAAGTTTGTTGGTTTGGAAATTGGATAAACATCGTGTGGGATGTTTTATGAAATATTTTGGTATGGATGATGATGTTGTTGACGTCAGAGTTGTTGTTGTTGTTGTATTGGTTGTTGGTATTGTGAATTCGGGCTAGGGATATAAATAGGGGAGATGCTGCCCGAAGTTTATTAGATTCTAAAGGAGTTTAGTTTAAAGACTTAAGATAGGCATATGACAATAAGCCTAACTATAGTATGAATTCTCTTGAATGTAGATTCACGAGCTTGGGAGGGTAAGCGTTAAGTAGTAGGAGATCAATCAGGTATGTTAAGGCTGTCCCTTTCTTTCTAAAGGCATGATTTTTTCTTACGAACCTATACGTGTTTTCCATACATTCTTATTCCCAAAAGCTAGAGATTCATGATTCTTAGTGTTCTTGTGACACTAAAGATAAGTATGTTTTATCATGATGATGATGATGATCCCATTTCTAGAAGTTTCAAAGTTTATGGTTTTAATGCTATCATGAGATTATTGAGTATATTTCATGATGTCCTTGATTTTACTCATTGTTGTTGATCTCACCTCATGATTATTATTCCTTCGGGGTGAGATATAGCGATGATGATTGCTCCATAATATAAATCGGTGGTTACCGACCTTACGTCGCTCCAATAAAGTGCAGCTTTTGATTGGGATCTCATGCATGCTTATGTTTATGTATGATTACACCATGCCTATTTGGCCGGGCAGACACCACTTCGGTGGGCGGCTTATGGATATGATAATAACACCGTGCTTATATGGCCGGGCAGTCACCACTAGTAGGTGGCGTGAGATAATTACCCCAGATGCAAGAGGCTCGGATATGGGCTAATGATTATATTATGTTATGTATGTATGAAAAATGTTTTCTCTAAAAAGTCTAAGCATGTATGGTATCCGCCTTACGAGGCAATCAGATATACAGGTTAACTTTATCTCATATTATGTTCCATATTTCTTCTTATGTTATTTTCATGCCTTCCATACTCAGTACATTATTCATACTGACGTCCTTTTTTGTGGATGCTGCATTCATGCCCGCATGTACACAGGTAGATGGACCTAATCCTTAGGAGCTTTACCAGCGGAGTTTCAGAAAGGCTCCAATTTTCCCAGAGCTGCAGCTTATTGGTACTACTCTTTTGTGCATATACTTGGGCACGACGGAGTCCTGCCCCATCCTTATGGATTCACGTATTCTATCTATAGAGGCTCGTAGACCGATGCATGTATCTTGATATTCCATTAGTCTTATCAGTGCATATTGATGTATAGTATTTAGACAACCTTGTTGGCTTATGTTTATGGACATAATAGCATCAAGACTATAACTTTGGAATCTCTAGAAATGGGATCATCATCATCATCATTATCATCATGGAGCATACTTATCTTTAGCATAATAAGAAACTCTAAGAATCATGAACTTTTAGCTTTTGGGAATAACGATATTATGAAAAACATGTATGGGTTCATAAGAAAAGAATCATGTCTTTAGAAAGAAAGGGACTAGCCTTAACATACCTTTTTGTTCTCCTAGTACTTAACGCTTATCCTTCCAAGCTCGTAAATCTACATTCAAGAGAATTCATACTACTGTTAGGATTATCGTCATATGCTTATCTTAAGTTTTCAAATTAAACCCTTTTAGAATTTGCCAAAATTCGGGTAGCATCTCCCCTATTTATATCCCTAGCCCGAAAGCACAATAACAACAACAAACACAACAACAACAACAACAACAACAACAACAACACTAACACCAACAACATCATCATCAATACCAAGATATTTCATAAAACATCCCACACATTGTTTATCAACATACAATAACAATATACACTTCCTTTCTTCCCAATATACACATTGTTTTTCAACACACCAACAATATCAGATACCATCCATATACATGGAAATTATCCCAACAACACGGCTACAACATGCTCAAAATAGTCCATAAACTTAACAACTACAACGCAACACTTTATGACCTTTCCTCCAAAACTATTTTCACTTTTAAGACTTGATAAACCTTCAAATAAACTCAAAATAATAGATAGGATGAAAAACATACCTTATACTTGAAGAACTTTAGCCACACCAACTTTTTTCAAGACTAAACTCACCACAACATCAAGTAGAAACAAGAACAATCACTTTTCATGAACTAGTTTGGTGTAATCTTGTTGAATTCTTGATTTAAGGGGTTATTAGTGTTTAAGTGAAGTGTATGGATGTGTCTAGAACTCCAAAAAAGTGTAAATGATGAAATAAAAAGGGAATAATAGGGTATTTATACCCTTTGAAAGCCGGTTCCACTGACTTTCAAAGTTGGACCCGCAGGGAAGCGATTTGGCAGCTTAGAGGCTTGTCTTGAAATGCCCACAACTCCCTACTCCGATGTCGGTTTGATGAACGGTTTGTTGTGGTGGAAACTAAACTTCCTGAACTTCAATTTAGGGTTTTGTTTCACGTCAAAACTCCTGATATACTAGGAGATATACCCCTATGAAGTTTGACCCAAAATTTCTGTCGAAAATTCTGCCAACTTTTTTCAAATTTTTGACAAACTTATTTTCTTCAATTTGATTGGTCTAGGAAACTTTAGACACTTACTTAACACTTGTTAAGTGTGTTCCTTAACCTTTTAAGGGCTCAATGAACTCTCCGAGCTTACGTTAGTTTACTTACAACGCAAACGACACAATTTTATTTTCGAGGTGTAGCATATGAAGCCTGTATTTTCTGTCTCTTTGATCGTGATTCTGTCTTGTATGATATATGTGGTACTCATCACTCCTAAAGTTTCTTCGAAAAATGGAAAAGAAGCTGAGATAACTACCTTATTGCGTAATTAGTTAAAGATAGGCACTTTACTGCTTGTAATGAATAAAGATGAGATCTTTTACTGTATCGATTGGCTTCTTGTCATTGTGCATGTTATAATCATGCCTAATTTGGTATCTCATGCATTATATATATTTAAGGATACATATGTGAGTCTGAGGGAAATGTTTTCGGATGGAGTGATAAAGTTATCTTGAGACCGAACCATATTATGTATAAGAGGATAAATGTGGGACCTTTGTGATTAAAAGAACTTGAAAAAGGGAATATTATGTGTATTCTGACTTCTTATTGTGATGCATTACATATCCATGCTTATTATATATCTCTTGCATACTTATCATGACTAAAAGTAAGGTCCTTTACTGTATGCGTTGGTTTCTTGTTGTTGAGCATATCATATTCATATTTATCATGGCATCTCATATGCATTGATGGCACTAATAAACGGTCCAAAGGGAAATGATTCTGAACTAGGTGATGATGATTATGAGCCAATGCGCTAGTTGACAGACATATGAGCCTAAGGGGCTGAGACGTGATTTATACGAGCCCAAGGGGTTGATATATGATATGTGGAAAACCTAGATCTGAGGGTGCTACCGTAGTAGTCCGTGATCCAATGATTTTCCTAAGCGGTGGTCTATAGGCCTCACGAGTCCCCTATGGATCACGATTCGATCATATTTAAATGTGTGTATACTGGGTGATGGAAAGGCCTTGCATTGCATTGCACAGCATTACATGAATTTGCACTTTATGTTATATCATCCATTTTATCTCGTTATTGTTATTGTGGTTTGAGTAAGTTGATAGTCTATTATGCTTTGATTATGGTTTGGATTGCCTTTTGGCTTGGGATGACTAATAGATTAAGGACTTGGGTGCTTATTTGATCTCTTGATAGCCCAAGGACTTAAATGCTTATTTGGTTACTTGATGTGCTTATGGATTAGGAGCTTCACGTGGGCTCAAACTGAAATTATTATGGCTTGATTTATTACTATTATTATTGTGTACTAATGGCGGTTAAGTGTGGAAGTAGTAATCATAGGCCCGCCCTCATCTCCGTTTTCACTAGGGTCGATCGACGATGCTGCTGAGTACACGTTGCTCCCCGTACTCATGCTACACTTGCTGCACTCTTTTCGTGTGCAGGTTCTATTCTCGGCATGAGTGGATTCGAGACACTGCCTGTTGTGATGGTCATCTGGACGATTCGAGGCAAGCCATCAGTTGACCTATGGCACCAGATCTTCTTCAGTTATCTTTGTTGTTGTCTTTTATTTCCGAAAGCTTATGTATTTTTCCGGATGTATGCCTAGACTATTACTTCATTTAGTCGTTTTTGTACTAGTGGCAGCAGATGCGGGGATGGTTGTACTTCTACATTCTTGTTTTATGAAAATAAGGATTACTAATACTTGAATGATTTTTTTCTACTTTAATTTCTTATTTAAATTATTCTAGTGGGTTGTGGATGGCTTACTAACTTGGTGGGAGTTAGTGCTTTCACGGCTTATGGAATTGGGTCATGACAGAGGGCTACAAAATGACCAAAATGCCACAAGGGTACCTATCTAGCCATAAGGGCTACAAAATGTTCAGAATGCCACAAGGGCAAACATCAGGCCAAATGGTCACAACACAACAAAACAGTACATCCGACCCCGAAGGTCATAGCCGATACAAAGGATGAAAGAAAGATGATTTAGTTGAAAGGGTCATATCTGTCATCTGTATTGCCGTGAGGGCCATTCATATAAACTGCCGTTAGGGCCATTCATATAAACTGCCGTGAGGGCCATTCATATAAATTGCCATGAAGGCCACTCATATAAACTGCCGCGAGGGCCATTCATAAAACCTGCCGCGAGGGCCATTCATACAAACTGCCGCGAGGGCCATGCATATAAACTGCCGCGAGAGCCATTCATAGAAACTACCATGAAGGACATTCATACAAACTGTTGGGAGGGCCATTCATATAAATTGCCGCGAGGGCCATTCATCCAAACTGTTGTGAGGGCCATTCATATAAATTGCCGCGAGGGCCATTCATCCAAACTGCCGTGAGGGTCATTCATATCAAACTGCAGTGAGCTACCGTGAGTTGCCGTGAGGTCTATTCATATAAATTGCCATGAGGGCCATTCAAACAAAACTGCCCTGAGGGCCATTCATAGAAATTACCACGAGGGTCATTCATACAAACCGTCCTAAGGGCCATTCATATCAAACTGCCGTGAAGGCTATTCATACCAAACTGTCGTGAGTGCCATTCATATCAAACTGCTTCGAGGGCTATCAAAACCAGGCGAAGTGGTAAAAGACAAAGATGCAGGGCCAAGATGGTCATTCAAATTCAAGCAGCGCCACGAAGGTCACAATCCAAAGACATTACCAAGCTGGTATAATCAAAGATACATCAAGATGGTGAAAAGAAAAAATAGGACCAAGGAGCCTGCCATAGCGTTACCCAGCACGTGAAAGCAGGTTAGAAACCGTCAAGAAGAGGAGCAGGCTGATCAAACCAGATTCAGACGCATGTGGAGCAAACGTAAAACTTTTTCTTATGCAGCCGATCGATATAAGGTGCCCGTGAGATTCAAGCTCTCCAGCCAGAAATTGGAAGATCGATCCACCCCATGCTCAGCCATCTACAACTTGTTTACTTACTTTGTTTTTCGTTTAAATTTCTTAAAATCGGTCGGACACACACCGGCAGACACAAAGGTTATCCCTCATAAGGGATACCCATTTCCTCCTATCGAGTCGAACTACAAGTGACTTGATTCCCAAAGACCAGAGATATGTAGGAGAACTCAATACCAGAGAGTTAGTCGCACTCCAACAAGTCACTCCGAATCTCTCAGTTTTGACAATCAGGAAATCTGAGATTTGCTTAAGTTTTCATGTAGAAGTCTAGTTGAGTCGAACTACAAGTTGCCTGAATTCTCATGTAACCTGAGATATGTAGGAAACCTAGAAACCAGGGTCCGGCCATATATTTGAAAATCGCATAAAAAATAGAGGTATGCTGAAATTGGTCAGTCAAAAATCAGGGTTTGTCAAATTTCGATGATTAGGGATGGGCCCGCCATACCCGAACATCGAAGGGTCAGTTGTTGACACCAAATTTGTTACCTCCAATAATTTATTTTAATTACCTAGGGTTCTTGGATCTCAAAAGGAGTGAAGTACGTATTTTTTATAAATCAAAATGAGTTTTGCAAAATTATTCTGATAATATTTTACCATTTGATGTAGCAAAATAATTCCAGATATATAATGTAAGTCATTTAAAAATAATCTACATATTTTTACTATTAATATAAAGCATTTTCCAAGGTTAAATCAGAAAATAATCCAAAATAATTATTTAATTAATTGTGAAAATTATTGAACATTTAATGAGCACGTATTTTACTAAAGTTATTAAAGATTTAATTAGGAAGTATTTTACTCCGTTCAATTCAAGAAGCTTGATTAATTAAATAGACAATCATTTACCTCTCAAAAATTTAATCTCTGCATAATCAATTTGCAATTTTAAAATTAGTCATAATTAATTAAATGATTAATTGTGCTTATATTTATAAATTGTTCATTATGTGACCAATTATGGCTACAATCAAAATAATCAATTGTTAGTTAAATATGGCCATAATTGCAATAACCAATTTCATGGTTTAAGTCAATTATGGTCATAATTGCAAGTTTAAGTCTTTTTCATAATTATCCTTGTCATTTAGTTTTATTAATTAGTTAGTTAATTTTAATTTGGCCATGATTGAAATGTTCAATTGATGGACACTCTTAATGTTGGCTACGGATTAAAATTTACACATTTTAACCCTTAGCTGCGCTTATGTATATACACGGATATACAATTAATATACATTTGTATACATGTATATCACATGTATATGCGATATACATTAAAAAGATCGAATCTGGCCCACTTCGTCTTCAAAAGACACCAAACAAAGCATTAAGGTCTCATTTGGAAAAAGGCAAGGCTTCCATAGAGAAACCCTAACCGTCACTACCCTCCCTTTCTCTCTCTATATCGTGTCACTATGGACAAAGGTGGCAAAGATTTAGGCAAAGTTGTGTGTTTTCATTTCGTGTTCGACCTTTTTGGGTAAGAGCATTAATTTCTCTTACCCTCTCTCCTCCACACCACCGTGGAACCACCACCGAAGAGGTTAAATCTCTCCTACCTTTTCTGATTTTTTGGTTAAAATGAGTACAAATCCATTAATGGATTTTGTCTCTATCATTTTGTATTCGTAGCTCCCATTGGTTCATGTAATACCAACAAGATTTAACAAAGGATCTACAAATCTGACCCTTCATGCATTTGGGTCTTTTTTTTTTCTGACTGTTGATTGGTATTGGAAAGTTTATTTCCATAATTTTTTTGAAAGTCCCACATCGAATTTTGATTAGGGTTTTGAGATTTTGGGGGTTCTATCTAAAGAACCCCAAATTCACAATCAGACACATACCGAATATCACACATATTCATAAAATTTGAATTACCTAGGACTTTAGCGTTTTGCTGAGATTTTTAACTGCTTGAGTTAGTTTAAAATTTAAATCTTTGTTTTTCTTGTTTTGTGGCTGAGCTTGGGTTGTGGAAAAAAAGGTTACAACAATTCCATTCTCAACTTGAGGTTGCGCACAGAAAAAGGTAAATTGTCTTCCTTTTAGTTATTTTCTTCAGTTTTTTGATTTGCTCTTGTGTTTTATTTAGTTTAAATATGTGTTAGTTAGCTCTTTTTTTTTAGTTATTAGCCGTCTTGGTAGTTTAATCATTACTAGATTACACATGTTTAGTCTAGCCTAGTTAAGATGGCTTAATGCAGTTTAGTTTAACTGGTTTTGGGATATGCCTTAGTTGTTTTCTTTTATCATCTATGCTAGGTTAGTAGGTTTATAATCCTCATTAGTTTCAAATCATGCCTAATATTGTTCTTGTTGAGTTATTCACTAGTTTATTAGATCTTTTTGTCTAGTTTAGCTCGTGTTTCACTAAGTCTGTGCTAAGTCTATTTATCTATGTCATTAGCATGCTGACAGATTTGATTAGTGTGAATATTGTCAAAACTCGTCTATTAAACACTTGTTGTTTCATTAGTATGATTGGAGTTTGTTAAATTGGATTTGTTAGCTGTATATTCATGTAATGATGAGTCTGCTTAGCCTACTTTGTGAACCTCCTATATCCATTAACTGATTTAAGATTAATATAGGTATAATATGAACTAAAAATATTTTCTTACCTATATGTTGATAAAGTGATGAAATTGTCCAGATTATGCATGTCAATCATTTGTTTATCTTAGTTGATTCAAGTCTAACATAGGACCAGTTGTATGCCTTAGCTAGGCTATTTAGCCTATTTCATATCTGGCCTGATGTAGTTTTAACATGGTTTTTAATGTCTGCTTAGTCTTTGTACCCAGTCATATGATGATTTATGTACTCATTTTAACATATCCTGTGTTCCTAAATCATGTATATATGTTATCATAGGCTGTCAAATGATAGTATGTGTGTCTGAATGAGCTATACATGCCTGCTTTAGGACCCTATCTGTTTGTTCAACTTTGTGGTTAGTCTATGTGTCTTGTTGTTGTCTCTGCCTTGTCTATATGTATATGATGTCTTGTGTTGACCTGCGTGCTTGCCCCAGTGTTTGGCATGATCAAGAGATGACACTATTTTGTAGACCTTGGACACTATGAAATGAAATACTTGCATCTTGTTCTAACTTAATGAACACTAGGCTTTAAGAACTTAAAAATGATGCCTAATCTCTATTAGTGTAACACTTTGGAATTATGTTTGCTTGCTATGAATGTGTCACAGTTCTGTGGTGATTACTTGAATCAACTATCCACTTAGTTCACAAATTCGTAGGTTAGATCTCATGTTTATTAACCTTAAATACAATTAAGGATGAAGAGTTTAGGTTAAGTGTTGCTATTTGTTTTGTGCCTTCATGACAATATAGACCTACATCCATGATAATGTTCAAATGTGAACTTTGGAATCTTTAAAACGGCAAACGTTTTTGCTTAAATGAATTTAGGTTAGAGTCATGAAAAGTGTAAAAATGGAGAATAAAGATATGAATGATTTGTGTATACACATAGCATGAATGTTATAGGTCAACCTATTTTCTTTCTAATGTTTTCTTCTTACTTGTTCGGTAAAATGTTGATAAAATATATAGGGTAGGTGGGTTCATATACACTTAGGAATATATGGGGAGAGTAGAGTTTGCATGTCAGAATAAGTCATCTCTGTTGTTTTCTTTCTAGATACATAGACAATATGGGCATGTTCATTTTTTGATTGCACTTCGCTGTATTTTGGTTTGTTGCTATGCTCGTATTCATGAAATATATAAGGTATATAGCACTTGTATACACTTCGATGTATACAGGAGAGTATACCTTGTATATCAAAAAGGTTAAATTACATGATATGCATGTTATTATGACAAGGTTCAAGCCCAGTCTTTTGTTTATTTACTTGTTGGGCCTGCTAATTGGATTTACTGCTAGAAATGGGTATGTTTTTTGTAATGGCTTTAATTTGGGCCTGTATTTTTTTTTTTTAAAAAAAACTTCACATGTCTGTTTTGGGCCATTATTTTATTAGTTTGTTTTGATCACGTGCAATACTTATATCCTATATACGTATATGTATGCATGATATATGTATGATTTTTTTCCTACTTGAGCTTTTAGTAATTTAGTGATTAAGTCTAGATGCACTCTACCCATATTTGTAATGAACCGCTAGGTCGTTATGGGGGTGACTTATAAAAACTAGACTTCCATTGAGAATTTCGAAACTACAGTTGAGTCCGTAGCATGTTTTTATGTATCTGTACATGTTTTGTTTGCATCTTAGGGTCTTGTATTGGTGTTGGAATTCTTGGGTGAAAACTAGTGCAAAAACCCGAACTACTGGTCAAAATAGACCACTGCAGCGTGTCCGTCGTAGCGGGTTGTGGGTCACCGTCGTGGGAGGCACGAATTTAATGAGGCCTGCCATAGCAGGAACTTTCCCGCTATAGCGAAACGGCTGCAGTGAGACACCGACCGCTGCAGCAGTGAGACACCGACCGCTGCAGCAGTCGACCGAAGGCAAGATCCGTATTTTATATTCTTTATTCCGAACCCATTCCCCACATAACACCAAAACAGTTTCCAAGAACTGCTATGGCGAAAATTTAAGGCTAGGGCTAAAGTGAGCTTGAAAGGTAAGTCTCAACACTTGACTTTGTTAATACATCATCATGATAGATTCCATGAGTAGTTAAAGGTCCATTAATGGTGAATGAAAGGGCTAAAACCCTAGAACTTAAGAAAATCCTTGATTAATGAATGGGTTGTTGATTTTATTGTTGTTTTATCATCTAGGAGTACATATTATCACTTTCTAGGATGAGAACTTGTCTAATAATGGTCGAACTTGTTGATTGAGACCTAGGGTTTCATAAAGATGATAACTTTAGCATAAAAACTGCTAGAAAAAAAAAAGGGTTGAATTGATTAGAGAACCCATGAATGGGAATAGTATGATGGTTTAGGGTTGATGTTGTGATGAATTTACGCTTAGTTATAGTTCACCCACTAAAAGGAGTAGAATGTAATTGGGTTCTTTTTCCCAAGGTGTTGTATTGTTTGAGTAAGTGACTTGAATACTCATATAGCTCTATATTTATAGACTTTGAATGTTCGGAAGCTTTATGAAAGGGGAAAGCTATCACAGAGTGATTACAGTATTCCAACTTTTCTTTGAGGTAGGTTGTAGTCTACTTGAGTTAGGCTTTGATTAGTTAATTGTATGTGATACAAAATTGATAGGAGAAGCATGATTAGGGCTTCAGACATAAAGTGTGGTTGATAATTCCTACAGTTTGATGTAAATTGATTAATTATATGATGAATTGATATGAAATGATAAAGAAGGCCTTCATATATACACTTCTTGTTGACTTGGAGTAATCCCTTATTCATGATTATTGATGAATTGATTTTTGAGTCTTGATATGACTTGTGATATGGTGACTTATGTTCCCTGATATTGATTCTTGATTGTTCACATTCCTTATTGATTGTGGAATAGAAATACATTGTGATAAGAAAGATATATAAATATGAAAAGGCATGTTTGACAGGGGGTGAGGATGTGGCCTAAGTTAAAGCTCGTGATCCAGGCTCTTCGTTTGGATTAGGCTATAGAACTGGGAGTATTTGCTAGGCCAGTGGGAGGTCCTGTGTTGACTGGGGATGAGCATGATTTATTTTGGAGTTTCACTAAGATGAAACCTCCAGAGTTCTCCGGCACTGAGGTTGAGCATGCTCACGAGTTCATTATGGACTGTCATGAGAGGCTCCATAAGATGGGGGCAGCGGAGAGATATGGTGTTGAGTTCGTGACCTTCCAAATCTTAGTTGATGCCAAGTTATGGTGGAGGGATTTTGGGTAGTGCAGGCTAGCGGGATCACCTCCGCTAACTTGGGCACAGTTTTATCAGGTGTTTCTAGATAAGCACGCTCCTCGTATTTTGAGGGACTGTAGGCGTGATGTGTTCAGCAATGTTGCGCAGTCCAGGTAGGTTTTGGTTTGCCTTTTGGTGAGACTTAGTATAGTGAATCACATATTTAAATTATGATGTCGGAGACAGCATGTGAACCTTCGGGTGTGAAGTTGGGATGGATATTGCCTTTGGTTGGGCCCTGATGTGTGTTGGGACTAGCCACCCCGTTATATATGTTTGATTGTTTAATTGTGTTGTCTTGATTCCATGTGTAGTTGGTAGATAACAAATGTCGCTTGTTGTCCTGATTCAGATAAGATTGACATACCCGTTGTTGGTGATTGAGTTATTGATATATATATATATATATATATATATATATATATATATATATATATATATATATATATATATATATATATATATATTGGCGTACCCACTATAGGTGCTTGAGTTATTGATATATGTTGGCATACCCACTGTTGGTATTGTGATGCGATATATTGTTGGCATACCACATTGAGGTACTTGTCATATTGAGCTTGCTTGTTGATGATTAACATATGCATTGCACGCATTCTCTCATAATTATCATGCATGGCCGATATCCGGTGATGATCCGGTATCGTTGATTGAGCGTAACTGATATTTGATAAACTCTTTTACTTGAGTGATTGTGAAAAAGGCCGATGTCCGAAGATCCATTCCGAAATCATTTTTTATATGAACTTATACATGATAAACTCTTTTACTTGAGTGATTGTAAGGAGGCCGATGTTCGAGGTTCAATTCCGGAATCTTTGATTTATGAAACTGATATTTGACAACTTTTTTGAGTGATTGTGAAGAGGTCGATGTCTGATGGTTATATTCGGGCATCATTGTTGCATGGCCGATTCTAATGTTATTCCGGAATCGATTGTAGTACATGGACTCCGCAAGTCCCCCAGAGTGGTGCCGGTGAGACTCTCCTATGAGCAATTAGCAAGGGTCCCGTCTATCTTTCTGGCAAAGATCCGAGATAGGTGGCACTTAGACTTTGCGAGTCACACTAGGTTGTGCCATCGAGACATCGATATTTCCGTCTGGAGTGCATGTGTACACCTCATACCATTATTGCATTGCATTATGATTTGAGTAAGATGTCGTGATGACTGTATTATGGCGATTGTGTTGTTGATGATTCTATTGTGGTGATTGTTTAGGGAATAGATATACTCAGACTTATTAAATTGGGGTTAGATACTTACATAGATGTTGACAGATACTTGGTTCAGATTATATTGTTTCATGCATGATTGGTTTACTTGTTTATCTGCGTTATTTGCTGAATTGTGGTAACTATGCTTAGTCGGCCTAGGATGCGTACCAGTACTGTTGTTTGTACTGACCTGCACTTGCTGCATTCTTTTATGAATGCAGAGTATCAGGCCGGATCTATTTCTCCGACTCGTGGTTGATCGACTCCTCAGCTTCTACTTGAGTTTTTCAGGGTGAGCATGGTGTCGGCTGACCTCGAAGACTCTTCTATTGCTTATGTCTTACTTTTCACTCAAGACATGATTTGAGACATTTAGGTATTATTATTCAGACCTTAGTATTCGGATTTAGATGCTCTTAAATGACCAGACTAGATACGGGGGCGGATTCATTTACTTCAGCACTTATTTATATTATATCATATTGTGAGACTTACGTCATTTTACTTCTTTCGCTATTATTTTATTGACTATGAATGTTGAGTTAAGGGTTCTCTTACCGAGGTGGGAAACGTAGGTGCCCGCATGACCTAGGCTAAAATGGGTCATGACAAGTTGGTATCAGAGCCCTAGGTTACTTGGTCTTTAATACGAGAACGTGTTTAGTAGCGTCTCGTGGATCGGTACGATAGGCTCTGTACTTATCTGCTGGAGGCTATGAGACATTTAGAAAATCTCATCCTCTTTCTATCCATCGTGCTACTTTATTCAAATTGGTATCTAACTCTTATATCTTCCTTCACAGATGGTGAGGATTCGTGGCGCGCCATCATAGAGGAGGTACAGGAGGTTGACTCCCCCAATTTTCACGGGCGCACTAGACAAGGATGCCTATGAGTTCATCGTGATCACGCATGAGCTACACCATGCAATAGGGATCACGGATACCCTCGGAGTTAGGTATGTTAACATTTGATTCAGTGGTGGTGCTAGGTCATGGTGGAGAGACTACCTTGCTAGCAGGCCAGCACGCGCGCGCCTACTTACTTGGGAGCAGTTCTATGGGGTGTTTCTGGAGAGATGCATGCCACGTTCTCGGAGTAAAGAGCGACATGGTCAGTTCCTCACTCTACGTCAGGAGGGCATGCCGGTCGCTACTTTCGCGCTATCCTTCTCCTAATTGGTTCATTACTCCTATCTCTTGATTTCGACGGAGGCCGGTAGGATTCGGTGGTTCATTAGCGGGTTGGATGGTCCTCTCCAACTGTCCTGTGTCTAGCTTGAGGCAACAGACGCTTCGTTCTAGGCCATTGTTGACTATGCAGTGAGAGTTGAGGTCGCGAGGGTGAGAGTAGCGAGGCCTCCGGGTGGAGATCCTTGATGGGGTAATGGCAAGTATTATCTCTGTTCGAGGTCAGTCTATTCCGTGTTATTTGATCCTGGATCCACTTATTCGTATGTATCTACATTTCATGCCGTTGGTTGGGATTTACCCTATGATAGCATAGATATACCTGTTCATGTGTCTACTCCAGTCGGAGATTTTGTGGTTGTTGATCGAGTCTACCGGTCTTGTTTAGTTACTTTTATGGGGTATGACACCTGGGTAGATTTGATGATTCTGGATATAGTGGACTTTGATATTATATTGGGTTTGTCCTGGCTATCTCCTTATCACGCGATCATAGACTGTCATGCCAAGACAGTCACTTTAGCCATGCCAGGCATCCCTAGGCTTGAGTGGAGAGGTACTCCTAGTCCGGCTCCGAAGACGATTATGTCCTTCCTTCGGGTGAAAAAATTAGTACGTAAGGGGTGTTTAGCATGTTTGGCGCATATTCGTGATACTACTGTTGCATCTCCACCCCTTGAGTCCATTCCCTTTGTGAGCGAGTTCGCAGAGGTATTTCTGTCAGATTTGCCGGGTATGCCACCTAATCGTGACATTGATTTCTATATAGACGTGGACTCGGGTACTTGTCCTATTTCCATCCCACCATATCGGACGGCACCAGCCGAGTTGAGATAACTTAAGGAACAATTGCAGGATTTATTGAGCAAGGGGTTCATTAGAACGAGCGTCTCCCTTTGGGGTGCTCCAGTGTTATTTGTGAAGAAGAAAGATGGGATGATGAGGATGTGCATTGATTATCGCCAGTTGAATAAGGTCACTATCTGGAACAATTGCCTTATGCCTCGTATCGAAGATCTATTTGACCAACTTCAGGGTGCTTCGGTATTTTCTAAGATTGATTTGCGTTTCGTCTATCATCAGTTGAAGATTAGGGCGGAGGATATTTCGAAGACAACTTTTCGTACGAGATATGGCCATTCTGAGTTTCTAGTAATGTCGTTCGGGCTTACCAATGCCCCAGCTGCATTTATGAGCATGATGAATGGCTTCTTTAGGCCGCTCCTTGATTTTGTTTTTATTGTGTTTATTGAAGACATCTTGGTGTATTCTAAGAGTAGAGTGAAGCATGAGAGCCATCTTCGTACCGTCCTTAGGTTGTTGAAGAAACATAGTTTGTTTGCTAAATTTTCTAAGTGTGAGTTTTGGTTAGAATCTGTAGCATTCTTGGGCCATGTGGTGTCCAAGGAGGGGATTATGGTTGATCCACAAAAGATTGAGGTTGTGAGGGGTTGGGCAAGGCCTACTACCATTACCGAGGTTCGTAGTTTTGTGGGTTTGGCCAGTTATTACCACCATTTTGTGAAGAGTTTCACTGCCATTGCTTTGTCCTTGACCAGATTGACTCAAAAGGATGTTTCCTTCCAGTGGATGGATAATTGTGAGGAGAGCTTTCAAAAGCTTAAGCTTCTTTTTACCACAGCCCCGATCCTAGCCTTACGTGTGGAGGGCAAGGACTTCGCGGTCTATTGTGATGCTTCCCATATGGGTTTGGGTACGGTGTTGACACATGAGGGTAGAGTGATAGCTTATGATTCCTGTCAGTTGAAAGTTCACGAGAAGAATTATCCTATCCATGATTTAGAGTTGTTGGCCGTAGTCTTCGCTTTGAAGCTTTGGAGGAATTACTTGTACGGTGTCCATTGTGAGGTTTTCACCGATCACCGTAGCCTCCAGCATGTGTTCACTCAGAGAGATCTTAATTCCAGGAAGCGTCGATAGATAGAGCTCCTGAAGGATTATGACATCTCTATTTTGTGTCACCCCGGTAAGGTCAATGTGGTGGCTGATGCCTTATGTGGCAAGGTAGTGAGTATGGGGAGTTTAGCTCGAATGGTTTTTTTCGAGCGTCCGTTGGCCATGGAGGTTCAAACTCTAGCCAACAGTTTCATCCGTCTCGACATATCGACCCCGGGCAGGATTTTGTCTAATATAGAGGCGAGATCATCATTATTGGATCGGATCAAGGCTCATCAGTTTGAGGATTCTCAGTCGAGCAAGATTCGAGATAGGGTGTCGGGAGGTGAGGCCAAGGAGGCCGTGATTGATTCTGAGGCCATTTTGAGGATTAGAGGACGCGTATGCGTTCCTCATGTTGGTGACCTGGTCCAGTTGATCTTATCTGAGGCCCACAGCTCTCGCTATTCCATTCATCCGGAGTGACTAAGATGTACCATGATTTGAGACAGCACTATTGGTGGCGTCGTATGAAGAGGGATATAGTTGATTTTGTGGCTAAGTGTGGAAATTGTCAACAGGTAAAGTATGAGCACCAGCAACCCGGTGGGGTGTTTCAGAGGATGCCCATTCCTAAGTGGATGTGGGAGAGGACTACCATGGATTTTGTAACGGGTCTTCCAAAGACCCTAGGAAAGTTTGATTTTATTTGGGTGATAGTGCATCGATTGCTAAATCCGCTCACTTTGTTCCGGTTCAGGTTTCTTATACCACGAAGAAGTTAGCCAAGATGTATATTCGGGATATTGTGAGATTACATGGGATCCCTATTTCTGTTGTATCTGATCGGGGTGCTATCTTCACTTCCCAGTTTTGGAGAGAATTTCATGATGAGTTGGGTACCCGATTAGACTTTAGTACAGCTTTCCATCCCCAGACCGATGGAAAGTCCGAGCGGACCATTCAGGTGGTCGAGGACATTTTGAGAGCGTGTGTTATTGACTTTTGTGGTCATTGGGATCAGTACTTGCCCTTAGTGGAGTTTGCGTACAACAACAGTTATCATTCGAGTATTGGTATGGCACCTTTTGAGGCCTTATATGTTAGGAGGTGTAGATCTCCGATTGGTTGGTTCGATGAGTTCGAGGCTGGACCTAGGAGCACGGATCCATTGAGAGAGTCCCTTGATAGGGTGAGAGTTATTCAGGCCAGACTCATCGCGGCTCAGAGCCGGCAGAAGATGTATGCGGACCGGAAGGTTCGAGATTTGACGTTTGCTATTAGTGATCAGGTTCTATTGAAGGTTTCACCCATGAAGGGTGTTATGAGGTTTGGTAAGAAGGGCAAGTTGAGCCCTAGATACATTGGCTCGTTTGAGATCGTGGATTATATAGGTGATGTAGCTTATAAGTTAACATTGCCGCCAGGCTCGGCGGGAGTTCACCCGATTTTCCATGTTTAGATGCTGAAGAGATACCATGCCGACGGTACCTACATTATCCGTTGGTATTCTATATTGCTTGATGAGAATTTGACTTATAAGAAGTAGCCTATCGCGATCTTGGATAGACAGGTTCGAAAGTTGAGGTCCAAGGAGATTGTTTCTGTGAAGGTGCAATGGAAGCACCGCCCTGTGGAAAAGGATACTTGGGAGACTGAGTCAAATATGCATAGCCGATATCCCTAGTTGTTCACTGACTCAGGTATTTCTTTATTTTCCTTCTTTACTTGCCCGTGGATGAGCAACGATTCAATTTGTATCTGATGTAACGACCCGTTTGGCCATTATAGCTCTTTTGGCACTTTCGCCACTTCCGACATTGATTGACTCACTTTTGACCTTTGGGAAAATGGACCTTTTTCGGAGTTTCATCAACTCCGAGAGGTCCGGATGGTTGTTTATAATCTGTATGTATGATTGGTTCGGTTCTCAATGCATTTTGGTGCATTTTGGGACTTTAGATGGGAAATGGGAAGTAGGCATCGGTGGTTAACTTGGTTAACGAAACCTCCGTTGGAAATTTTAAGACCACGAGTGCGTTCGTAGCGTATTTTTGTATGGGTTTAGGTGGTCGGATTATGAGTAGGTCGCCTCGGGAATAACTAGAAAATTGGATTGAAGACTTAGAGAAATTCGGGAAATCTGGTGTCTGGTGCCCGCCCCAGCGGCACCACTATGGCGGTGTGATGACCGCTGGGGCGGTGATGGGTAATATAGGCCATACAGTTGCGGCGGTAGCCCAGCCGCCGTAACGGCGCCGCTGTAGTGGCATTCCAACCGCCGTGGTGGTGACGGGCAGTGACATTCCATTAAATGTGTCTTAAATAAGTCTTAGACCGTCATAATTTTATATCTTGGTAGTGGAGCTTAGAGAAACTGTTCTTGGAGATAATTTGAAGAAACTCTTGGAGGTAAACTTTGTCTAAACCTTTACTCTTCCTTAATTACAACCATCTTAGAAATTTCCCCTTCCCTTTTACAATCCCTTAGAGTTGGAATTTGAAGAAGGGTTTTGGGAGGTTTTCCCTTAGGGTTGTATATGACAAATTGATGATGTTCATGATAAAACTTGATGAATCTAAGCATAGTAATCATATATCTTTAACTTTGAACGTTGAATTTCGAATTTGGAGAATTAGGGTTCATACCCAATTTGGGGGTTTTTACTAGAAATCAGATCTGGGGATAATTATTGAGCTAAATCAACAATTAATGATTGGGTTATGATTACGTAGGATTCAATTTGGTATTTTACCCGTGAATTTCCCGTTTCGCCCTTGTGGGCCCGTTTTCCCAATTTCTAGGATTAAAATGGACCTAATTGATATCATAGAAATAATATTAGTATCATTATTCATGATTTCTAATTTAGAATTCTATTATGCTTAGACTACTTTGGTTCTGTGCTTCAGAGAAAGGCAAGGCGATAGAGTGACTTGTTGGTGCTGCAGTTCGGCAGTCCAGCAGTCCAGGTAGGTTATGGTTTACCTTTGGTGAGACTTAGTATAGTGAATCATATATTTAGATTATAATGTCGGAGACAGCATGTGAACCTTCGGGTGTAAAGTTGGGATGGATATTTTCCCTAGGTTGGGCCCTAATGTGTGTTGGACTAGCCACCCCGTTATATGTGTTTGATTGTTTAATTGTGTTGGCTTGATGCCATGTGTATTTGGTAGATAATGAATGTCACTTGTTGTCCTGATTTGGATAGGATTGACATACCCGTTGTTGGTGCTTGAGTTATTGATATATATATTGGCGTACCCACTATTGGTGCTTGAGTTATTGATATATGATGGCATGCCTACTGTTGGTATTGTGATGTGATACATTGTTGGCATACCCCGTTGAGGTACTTGTTATATTGAGCTTGCTTGTTGATGATTGACATATGCATTGCATGCATTCTCTCATAATTATCATGCATGGCCGATATCCGGTGATGATCCGGTATTGTTGATTGAGCGAAACAGATATTTGATAAACTCTTTTACTTGAGTGATTATGAAAAAGGCCGATGTCCGACGATCCATTCCTGAATTGTTGTTTATATGAAACTGATACTTGATAAACTCTTTTACTTGAGTGATTGTAAGGAGGTTGATGTTCGAAGTTCAATTCTGGAATCGTTGATTTATGAAACTGATATTTGATAACTCTTTTGAGTGATTGTGAGGAGGCCGATGTCCGATGGTTATATTTGGGCATCGTTATTGAATGGCCAATTCCGAGTTTACTCAGGAATCGATTGTAATGCATGGGCTCTGCGGGTCCTCCAGAGTGTTGCCGGTGAGACTCCCCCTGTGAGCAATAAGTCAGGGTCCCGTCTGTCTGTTTGGTAAAGATTCGGGATGGTTGGCACTTAGACTTCGCGATTCACACAGGGTTGTGCTACCGAGACGTTGATATTTCCTTCCGGAGTGCATGTGTACACCTCATTTGCATGGCATGGCATCACATTCATATCATTATTGCATTGCATTGCATTATGATTTGAGTGAGATGTCGTGATGACTGTATTATGGCGATTGTGTTGTTGATGATTCTATTGTCATGATTGTTTTAGGACTAGATATACTCAAACTTATTATATTGGGGCTAGATACTTACATTAGTGTTGACGGATATTTGGTTATGATTATATTGTTTCATGCGTGATTGGTTTACTTGTTTATCTGCGTTATTTTCTTAATTGTGTTAACTATGCTTAGTCGGCCTATGATACCTACCAGTACTGTTATTTGTACTGACCTGCACTTGCTGCATTCTTTTATGAAAACAAAGTATCAGGCCGGATCTACTTCTGTGACTCGTGGCTGATTGACTCCTCATCTTTTACTTGAGTTTTCCAAGCTGAGCATGGTGTCCGCTAACCTCGAAGACTCTTCTATTGCTTATGTCTTACTTTTCCCTCAACACATGATTTGAGACATTTATGTATTATTATTCAGACCTTAGTATTCGAATTTAGATGCTCTTGTATGACCAGAACAGATACTGGGGTGGATTCATTTACTTCGGCACTTATCTATATTATATCATATTGTGAGATTTATGTCATTTTACTTCTTCCGCTATTATTTTATTAACTGTGAATGTTGAGTTAAGGGTTCGCCTACCAAGGTGGAAAAGGTAGGTGCCCTCATGATCTAGGCTAAAATGGGTCGTGACAGGTTTGCTTCCATTGCTTCTCATTTAGCGCGGTTGACTCATAAAGAGGTACCTTTTTAGTGGTCTGACAAGTGTAAAAAGAACTTCCAAAAGCTTAAGACTTTATTTACTACAACTCCTATTCTATCTTTGCCTGTGAAGGGCAAGGAGTTTGTAGTTCATTGTGACGCTTCTCGTTCAAGTTTGGGTGCTTTCTTGATGCCGGAAAAGAAGGCGATTGCCTATGCTTCTAGGTAATTGAAGGTTCATGAGAAGAACTATCCTACTCATGATTTGGAGTTGGCAGTGGTGGTGTTTGCGTTGAAGATTTGGAGGCACTACCCCTATGGTGCCTGTTGCGGGCTATTTACGGATCATTGTAGTCTTCGGCATGTGTTTACTCAAAGGGATCTAAATTCTAGTCAGCGCATATGGATGGAGTTTCTTAAGGATTACAACATTACTATCTTGTATCATCTTGGCAAGGCAAATGTGGCGCAGATGCCTTGAGCTGGAAATCAGCTAGTATGGGGAGTTTGGCTTGTTTGATTGCGTCAGAACGTTCGTTGGCCAAAGAGGTTCAGACTCTAGCTAACAGTTTCATGAGGCTTGAAATGTCTAATTCAGCAGGGTGTTGGCTTGTGTTGAGGCGAGATTGTAACACCTCGAAATTTTTAAACTAACACTTGAATTTTCGATTGACCGCATCTTGATAGTAAGGGTATATTTTACTTCGCACTTCCTGAATGTGAACTTGACGACATGTGAAACTTGTTTGAAGTGTTATGGTGTAGTATGTAAGATACTCCTATTATTATCTTAGTAATTTATTTGATGGATTAGATAGATATTTCTAAAAGTGGGAAGCCTTTTTATTTTATTTTATATTTTGTTTCAATCTTATCAAGATACATACCCTTTTTATTTTATTATTTTCTTTCAATCTTATCAAGTAAGATACATACCCTTTTGTCTCTTATCCTCTCCACCTCCATAAATTTCGTTTTCTCTAAGGAAGCAAGACACCAAAACCTCTCTTCTCTTATAATATTCATCCACTAAATCAATCATCAAGACTTGCCTTGGTTGAGCCCCAAATAACTCTGCACGATTGAGGTGATGTTCCGGGGGAGAATTAAGGATGGCCAATTGAGGTAGACTATTTGGAAGCTTAGATGAAGATCACATTTGCATGATCATGTTCATTTTGCATATGTTTGGGGACTTGTACGTGACCTATGTGACAAATTTAGGTATGCACTTTTGAAACTTGTTCACATGGGCCTATTTTCGCTACTAAATTATGGTGAATGTCTTATTAAATAAATTTATTTTGAACGTTGAGGTATGAAATTTGCTTTTGTTTCGTAAGTGGCATCCTCCCAAAAAGGGTTGCTATAGAGATCCTTATTTCTGGAGCAGACTAAGGCCAGACAGTTGGAGGATACGAGTTTGAGTAAGATTCACGATAAAGTCTTGTGTGGTGAGGCCAAGGAAGTCGTGATTGATGATGAGGGCGTCTTGAGAATCAAGGGGGGTGTTTGTGTTCCCGTGTTGATGATTTGATTAAGACAATTTTAGCGGAGGCTCACAGTTCTAGATATTCCATTCATCCTGTTGCTACAAAGATGTACGGTGACTTGAGGCAGCACTATTGGTGGGCTAGGATGAAGCGCGATATTGTAGAGTTTTTCGCACAGTGTTTGAATTGCAGCAGGTGAAGTACGAGCACCAGAGACCCGAGGGTACACTTCAGAGGATGCCCATTCCAGAGTGAAAGTGGGAGAGGATAGCGATGGACTTTTTGGTCGATCTTCCTAAGACCTTGGGCAAGTTCGATTCGATTTTGTTCATCATTGATAGATTGACCAAGTCTGCCTATTTCATACCAATTCAGATTGCCTATACCGCCCAAAAGTTGGCCCAGATTTATATTCAGGAGATTGTTCATCTGCATGGGGTTCCTATTTCCATCATATCTGATAGAGGCACGAGGTTTACATCTCGATTTTGAATGTATTTGCATTTGGAATTGGGTACTAGATTGGACCTTAGTACAACTTTCCACCCTCAAATAGATGGTAAGTCTGAGCGGACTATTCAGGTCCTAGGGGATATACTCCGAGCTTGTGTGATTGACTTTGGTGGCCATTGGGATCGGTTCTTACCATTTGCTGAGTTTCACTCGAGCATTGATATGGCCCCGTTTGAGACTCATTATAGGAGGAGATGTAGGTCTCCGATTAGATGGTTTGATACTTCTGAGGTAAGGCCATGGGGGTACAAATCTTTTGAGAGAATCATTATATAAAGGCAAGGTGATTCAGGAAAAGCTCTTGGCTGCTCAGAGTAAGCAGAAGGAGTACGCGAATCGAAAGGTCTGAGATCTTGAGTTCATGGTTGGGGAACATGTATTATTGAAGGTCTCAACCATGAAAGGTGTGATGAGATTTGGGATGAAAGGTAAGCTTAGTCCCAGACTCATTGGTCTATTTGAGATTCTCAATCGTGTGGGGGGTGTAACCTATGACTTGGCTTTGCCCCTAGGTTTATCAGGTGTCCATCCAGTGTTCCATGTCTCTATGTTGAAACATATCATAGTGATGGTTTGTTTATCATTCATTGGGATTCTGTCTTGTTAGATGAGAATCAGTCCTATGAAGAAGAGCCTATTGCTATTTTAGATAGAGAGGTTTGTAAGTTGAGGTCGAAAGAAATAGCGTCAATGAAGGTTCAGTGGAAGAACTATCCCATTGAGGAAGCTACTTGGGAGACAGTATCTGATATGCAAAAGAATTATCCCCAGCTTTTCACTGAGTCAGGTATCTTCCCCTTGTTCCTTCTTTTTTCCATTCGGGGATGACCGGTTGTTTAATTGGTATCTAATGTAACGACCCGCTAGGTCGTTATGGGGGGTGACTTAGAAAAATTAGACCACCTTTGGGAATTCCGACGCTGTAGGTGAGTTCATAGCATGTTTTTATGTATCTGTACATGTTTTGTTTGTGTCTGTAAGGCCTTGTATTGATGCTGGATTTTTGGGGTGAAACCTGGTGTAAAAACCCGAGCTACTGGTCAAAATGAACCGCTGCAGCAGGTTTGTCGTAGGGAGTTGTGGATAGCCACCGCGGGAGGTGGGACTTTAATGAAGTCTGCCATAGTAGGAGCTTTCCACCTATAGTGAGATCGTTGTAGCGAGACACCGACTACTACAGTGGTCGACGGGAGGCAGAATCCGTGTTTTATATTCTTTATTTTGAACCCATTCCCCACGTAACACCAAAACATTTTCCAAGAACTACTGTGGCAAAAATTTAAGGCTACGGCTAAAGTGCGCTTGAAAGGTAAGTCTCAACCCCTGACTTTGTTAATTCCATTGTCATGATAGATTCCATGAGTAGTTAAAGGTCCATTAGTGGTGAATGAAAGGGCTAAAACACTAGAACTTAAAAAAAACCCTTGATTAATGAATTGGTTGTTGCTTTTATTATTGTTTAATCATTAAGGAGTATATATTATTGCTTTCTAAGATGAGGACTTATCTATTAATGGTGGAACTTCTTGATTGAGACCTAGGGTTTCATAAAGATGATAACTTTAGCATATAAACTACTAGAAAAAAAGGGTTGAATTGATTAGAGAACTCATGAATGGGAATAGTATGATGGTTTGGGGTCGATATTATGATGAATTCACGCTTAGTGATAGTTCACCCACTACAAAGGGTAGAATGTAATTGGGTTCTTTTCCCTATGGTGTTGTATTGTTTGAGTAGATGACTTGAATACTCATATAGCTCCATATTTCTAGACTTTGAATGTTCAGAAGCTTTATAAAAGGGGAAAGCTATCACGGAATTCTTACATTGTTCCAGTTCTGCTTTGAGGTAGGTTATGGTCCACTTGAGTTAGACTTTGATTAATTGATTGTATATGATACGAAATTGATAGGAGAAGCATGATTAGGAATTCGGATATAAAGTGTGGTTGATAATTCCTACAGTTTGATATAGATTGACTAACTATATGATGAATTGATATGAAATGACAAAGAAGGCGTTCATATATACTCTTCTTGTTGACTTGGAGTAATCACTTATTCATGATTATTGATGAATTGTTTTTTGACTATTAATATGACTTGTGATATGGTGACTGTCACGACCCAATTTGGCTAAGCCATGCAGGCACTTACTTCTCTCACCTCGGTAAGCGTGCCCTCAACCAAACGATCATAAAGACGTAAATAAATAAATCAAATAAGCGAAAGAGAATAAATCACGTAAATCAGACGGTAATAATTTAGAAAAAGTGCGAAAATAAGGAAATACACCCAGGGTCTGGTCTAATCCATACAAGAACATCTAATTAGAATCTATTAGTCTGGAATTATCCATAATACATCAAAGTCTGAATATGTCTCGGAATAGCAATTAAGACATAAATGAAAGAAGAATCTTCAAGGTAGCAGACGTCCTCGAGCTCACCCTGTGGACTCTAAACAGCCCCTCCGCACACAGCTCGGAGTTGACTTACCATGTTCCATAATCATCAATGTCCCTTCTCATTTCCATCAATAGTGTCAGTCACACAATATAATACGACGATACGAAATGAATATGGAATAACACAAGTACAGGCAATGAAGAATATCAAGTTCCAGTTGTGCCATACACAACGCACAAAAATTATAACCATGTAATCCACTCAATAATCATAATGAATTTCCAATTTCCATAATAATAAGAGCCAACTATCTCACAATGGCTACACCAATAACAAGGCGTACACTAAGTACCAATATCAATATCAAGTAATTTCATATTTCTGATTTACTTCGAAATCACAAATAATCCACCAATTTATATACCACGTACCAAACAGGGTCCTATGGAGTCTACAGGCCACTAGCCCGATCAAACAAGGCACAAGCAATACCAAACCCTAAGGCAACATCCAACCCAACTTCATACCCGAAGGTTTACATGAAATCTCCGACAATATCATCTAAATATACGATGCGCTAGTCGAAGTCTAACCACAGGGGTAAGCCATAACCTACCTGGCAGGCCGAGCAGTAACATCAAGTCAAACTTGTGCCCTTCCTTTACGTTGAGCCTCAAGATGATCAAAGTCTACCATAGTCGAATGCGGAATTAGAAACAAGAAGAAGGAATTTAATAAACTTAACTCTTATTAAATCCCCAAATTCCAACCCATAAACTAGGGTTCATAAACTAATAAAGTAAAAATAATGATCTAAGGCTCTCATCATGGAATTAGTATTCTAGATGTTCAATTCCCATCAACAATCAACTAAGTTAGCTAACAATTACTCAAAATTCGGATTATATAGGAAACCCCCAAATTTGGGCATAAACCCTGGCCTTTAATTCACAAATTAAGCCTTAGAGATGGAAGATTCAAGTTACTATAGTCATTACCCATCAACTTCATGCTACCCATGCTAACTTCATGAACAAAACAAGGTTTTATACTCACAAGTTTATTAGAGGAAGAAAACCCAAGACCCACTTAGTTCTCATAACATTAGGACGATTCTAGCATGGATTAATGATAACTGGGTGAGATAACAAATAAAGATTAGGTAGAGATGATAGATGAGTTACCTCTAAGAGTTTGCCCCAAGAAACCTCTAGAAAAGCTCCCAAGATGAACCTCTTTCGAAATAATAACTGAATGAAAAGACTTGGGGTTTTATATCATTAAATACCTGAGTCACTGCCCGTCGGCCGCTTTGGCAGTCAAGAGGCGGCTATAGTGCAGCCGCTATAGCGCCCACCGGAGACCAGAAAATTCTGGTGTCTTCCAAACTTGAAATCAACATTCGGAACCACCCCGGACATTTTGGACATAAACCAAATATGCAGATATACATACAAATGCGCTACGAACGCACTCGTGACCTCCAAATTCCCAGTCGAGGTCTCATTTTCCAAGTTGACTTCCCAACGGCCTAAAATCAACTTTCCAACCCAAGCCCCAAAATGCACCGAGTACATTGGGAACCGAACCGAATATACATACAAGTTCTAAACGACTATCCGGACATCTCGGAATCGACGGATATCCGAAAAAGGTCCGTTTACCCAAACACAACTTTGAGTCAAATGGTTTTCACTTAAAAGCCAAATTTTCCAAAAGTCACATCAAAACTCACCCCAATGCCTAATAAACCATGCCACCGATCCCCGCGGGTCAAAATGGTACTAATAAGGCTCGGGGATGAGTTAATGGGCTAAAATGGTCAAAAATGCAATATGACCGAACAGGTCGTTACATCAGATACCAATTAAATAATCGCTCGACCTCGAGCGACAAGAAAGGGAACGAGGAAAGATACCTGAGCTCGCAACAGCTGGGGGTATCTCAAACACATATCGGGCTTCTCCTAATAAGAAAGATTCTCATCGAATAAAACTAAATCCCAATGAATGATATAGAAACCATCAGAATGGCACTTCATCAACATAGAGACATGGAAGACCAGATGAACACCTAACCGGCCTTGTGAAAAACTGACTCATAATACATAGGATTGATACAACGAATAGTCTCAAACAGGCCAACACACCTCGGGCTCACTTACCCTCCTTCCCACATCACATTATACCGTTGTTGGGTGTAACATTCAGAAAAACCTGATCGCTCACTTTACCAGTCACAATTTTCTAAACTTAGTTCAAGCTCCAATTTTCATATCTATGTATTCAAATTTCCCTGGCAACTGATTCTCAAATAAACGAATTGCATTTGCGCGAATCCTCTGATTGATAAAACCGCAACTCTGAATACGATCAATAGACCCCACAAACATGACCACAAACCATAGCCCATTCTAAACTGGCGAGAGATAATCTTATCTCGTTAACCTTTCCTTCGCACTCGCTAAAGCAATTTTTCTGCACCGCGATTTCTTAGAACACTTGAACACACACACCACAAACCTGATATCATGACTTACTCTCGCCAGAAGAATCCTCGATTCATCTGAGTTCTCTACACAATTCTATCAAAATTGTTCTTATTGACAGCCAACTTGGCTAGTTTCAAGTCTTTCTACACCTTCAAATCACAATACAGGAACTATACCACTGAATACCTCATCGAGCAAAGTCCGTCGGAACCCAACCGATCACAATAAAGACCTCTCGCGCAACAGTTCCTCCTTAAATCCGTACTAAGCTCATTGTATACCATTATTTTTTCCAAATAACTGTTCTCAGAAAGTATCATCAAATTCACTAGAAAACCCTAACAAAGCTCGGTAAATCTGTCATACCTCAAATCTGAGCCGAAACGTTTTGGATCCTTAGATCTCTTCCTGCAAGGATAATAATAGATCCCTTTAAGCTTAACTTGAACAAAGTTGACCCTGAATGAATGCACAACTCTCGAATATCACCAATAGTCATTAGAACTGAATCCGAATTTCGAAACCAATCACAGTCATACCATGCATAACAGATCCTGACTGCCACCCTCGATTCCCCCAGTTGAGTCATATCAAGCTGTCAACCTAGTACTAACGAACACCTTATAATTTAAATCTCCATGTTTCTCTACCTTTACCCAATGCACGAAAACCAATATAACTTTGAACTTTTTGATGAAAAAACCTAAAGTATCCTATAATAATTATGTAATATTGAGCCTCTCATTATATCACCTCGATATACCCATAAATTATTCAAAATATCTGATCTTATAACTGCCACTCTAAATCTCACACAATAATCACATTTCAACTGGAATGTACAAGAAAACGACACCACAATCCATACTGGCCTAAGAAATCCCGAGGATGTATCTTTTTCTTATTGATTTACATTCAACTATACCTTTCTCGACTCGTCAATTTCCCAATTTCAAATCACGTCACTATCATCGATATCGTAATCAATCCTAGTATCCACTCTATCGAATAAAATATAATCATAAATCTTGCAAACTAGCCGAATCATTCTTGGAGATAGGATCGTACCACACACTCTGCACATTAACATTTCCTTAACGCTTACCACTCTGAACGGAATGCTCTCTAAATCCGGCGTATCACGCAACAGTATGACTAATATCCTTATGTATCCATCTTTCTTCTTCACAAACAACATATGAGCGCCCTAAGGGGAGACACTCGATCTAAAGAACCCCTTGCTCAATAAATCCTGTAACTGCTCCTTAAGCTCCCTCAACTCGGTCGGTGCCATCAGATATGGTTGAATAGAAATAGAGCAAGTGCTCGAATCCAAGTATACATCATCACCTATGTTTAGTATCTGAAGCCAATTATGTCAACTCTCAATTACTCTGTCCGAATCCGTATATCACAAATACATCACAAGAATATCACAATAAAAGCCATAACAGAACACTATCCTAGTATCAAACGTCAACAAGTAAGGTATTAAAATGTCATGATCAAGATATATCAACAGTCTTCAATATCTACTATTTCCACACGGCATCAAGCCAACAACAATAGAACAATTTAAGTCACAACACAACGGGGTGGCTAGCCTCCATCACACGACAGGGCCCAACCTATAGCATGACAGGCAGACACATATGAATAGGTAGACCAGAATCAAACAATACAGACACAGCTTATGTCAGACAGAAATTGTACATGAGATCACTGCATCAGAGGCCTTCACTTCGGGTCTACCCGAAAATGCATAAAATCTGCCCCGACCAGGATGCCCTGCCTAAGATCCACCTCGAGAAACTTGCGAACCACCGCGGCGTGACGGAGCGCCGCCTCTAGATGAAGCACCACCATGGCCACCAGATAGCGCCGCAGTCCTCGGAGACTGAAAATCCTGCCCGGGTCTAGTACACTCTCTAGCAAAGTGGCCAGCCTCCCTACATGCATAACAAACCCTCAAAGGCTGAACCTGATGAATAGAAGTTGACTTATATGGCACCACACTACCAGCAGGTCGGAGATGAGATCTCTCAGAAACACTCTACCTAGAAGGCCCACTAGATGAAGCTTGTAAAGCAGACTGCACGGGACTTTCGGAATATGGCTTATACGTCCTAGAAGACTGATCGGTGCCTCTTGAGCTAGAACCACCATAACTCCCAATCTATCGCTGCCTCTTCTCACTGCCCCCTTCAAATACACTAGACTTAGCAGCCTCAACTAAAGAAGCATGCTCAACGATGGAGTGGAAGGAAGCCTCCATAGCCTCCATTTGAAGGCAAGGAATCTTAAGAGAACCAACCAACCCACTAACAAAACGCCTAATCCTGTCAGGCTCAGTACGGATCAAGGGAGTGGAATAACGGGCCAGATACAGATAACGAGTCACATAGGCCTCCAAAGGCAAACCCTATACTGTAGATGTAGAAACTCCTCCCTACGCGCCTCTCTCAAAGACTGGGAACATACTTCTCAAGGAAGGCCCAGTAGAACTGAGTCCAAGTCTGTGGAGGAGAACCCTCAGGTCTGCAAGCAACAAAATACCTCCACCAAGTCTTCGCATCACCGCGAAACTGATAAGACACATAGTCAACTCCATGGGACTCTACGATGCCCATCCTATGTAGAAACTCATGCATATCCAAGATGAACTCATAAGGTTCCTCAGAAGAAGTACCCAAAAACATTGGCGGCTCCAACTTCCTAAACCTGCCAATAAGATCCTGACCAGTCACGATCAACAGGGCCTGCCACGGGCCTAAAATCATCCTCCGGGGCTGGCACCGCATTAATATGACGAGCCATAGGTGCAGCGAGAAGTGCTACATGAGTAGGTATCTGCTCAGGGGTCTGACCCTAACACTAGTCTGATCCAAAATAATCTCGGGCTGCGTCCGTATAGGGGCCACATCCTCCTCGGTGGCTTGGTCTCAATCCAACTGGTCTTCAGGCACTGGAGACGGAAATCTCTCGCGCCGCTGCCCTGTCGCATGAGCCCTATCCCTAGCTGGGGCAGCCCGCAGCCTCTAGCTTTACCGCGTCCTCTGGCTGTTGCTCGCCCTCTGGTGCCAGCCGTAGCTGCGGGCTCTATCACCTAGTCTCAGGCTATCGTAGTTTGAGTCCTCACCATCTGTGAGGGAGAAGGGATAAGAGTCAGATACCAATTCGATTGTGCCATATACTAATTAGAATAATGTAACACGAAAGATGGAAAGAAAGTGAGATTTCCTAAATGTCCTATAGCCTCTCGTAGATAAGTATGGAGCTGATCGTACCGATCGTTGAGACTCTACTAGACATGCTCTTGTATTATAGACCGGGTAACCTACTTTGATACCAACTTGTCACGACCCAATTTGACAAAGTCGTGTGGGCACTTACCTCTCCTACCTGGATAAGCGTACCCTCAACCAAACGATCATAAAGACATAAATAAATAAATCAAACAAGAGGAAGAGAATAAATCACGTAAATCAGACTGTAATAATTTAGAAAAAGTGCGAAAATAAGAAATACACCCAGGGTCTTGTCTAATCCATACAAGAGCATCTAGCTAGAATCTATAAGTCTGGAATTATCCATAATACATCAAAGTCTGAATATGTCTCGGAATAGCAATTAATACATAAATGAAAGAAGAATCTTCAAGGCGGCGGACGTTCTCGAGCTCACCCTATAGACTCTAAACAATAACTCTCGAAACGGCTATCAGCCACGAGAAACAGAGGTCAATCATTGAATTCTGCATTCATAAAAGAAAACAACAAGTGTAGGTCAGTACAAACAACAAGTACTGGTAGGTATCATTGGCCGATTAAGACTAGTCGGCATATAAGAATAAATAAGGTAAAAGAAAACAAGCAAACCATAGAGTAAAATTTATGCTCACAAGAAATCGACTCACAAGATCAACGCCTCGATGTAACATCTAACCTCAAATGAAACAGATATCCAAGTATACCGAAACCAAGTCTTGTCAAGTCAAATTAGCACGTAGCCCATATCAATACAGTCCAAGAATATAATCAAAACAGAATCCAAATCATAAGCAACCACAAAGGATGATCAAGCAATGCAATACATGTACTTTGTACTCAGAAAGCGGAATAGCTCTACGCCTCGACAACACAACCCATGAGGGACCCGCTAAGTCCAAGCACTGCTACTGCGCACACAGCTCAGAGGTAACTTACCATGTTCTAATCAGCCCCTCCACACACAGTTCGAAGGTTACTTACCATGTTGCATAATCATCAATGTCCCTTCTCATTTCCATCAATAGTGTCAGTCACACAGTATAATAACATGATATGAAATAATATGGAACGATGCAAGTATAGACAAGGAAGAATATCAAGTTCAAGTTGTGCCACATACAGTGCACCAATAATATCAACAAGTAATCCACACAGTAATCATAATGAATTTCCAATTTCCATAACATAAGAGCCAATTATCTCACAATGGCTATACAAATAACGAGGCGTACACTAAGTACCAATATCAATATCAAGTAATATCATATTTATGATTTATTCCAAAATCACAAACAATCCACCAATTTATATACAACGTACCAAACAGGGTCTTATGGAGTCTATAGGCCACTAGACCGATCAAACAAGTCTCAAACAATACTAAATCCTAAGGCAACATCTAACCTAACATCATACACGAAGGTTTATATGAAATCTCTGACAATATCATCTAAATATACGCTTCGCTAGAAGAAGTCCCACCACAGGGGTACACTGTAACCTACCTGGCAGGCCGAGCAACAGTCTCAAGTCAAACTTGCGCCCTTCCTTTACGTTGAGCCTTAAGATAATCAAAGTCTACCATATTCAAATGCGGAATTAGAATCAAGAAGAAGGCATCTAATAAACTTAACTCTTATTAAATCCCCAAATTCCAAACTATAAACTAGGGTTCATAAACTAATAAAGTAAAAATAATGATCTAAGGCTCTTATCATGGAATTAGTGTTCTAGATGTTCAATTCCCATCAACAATCAGCTAATTTAGCTAACAATTACTCAAAATTCGGATTATATAGGAAACCCCCAAATTTGGGCATAAACCCAAGCCTGTAATTCACAAATTAAGCCTTAGAGATGGAAGATTCAAGTTACTATAGTCATTACCCATCATCTCCATGCTAACTTCATTAACAAAACAAGGTTTTATACTCACAAGTTTTTTAGAGGAAGATAACCCAAGACCCACTTAGTTCTCATAAATTTAGGAAGATTCTAGCATGGATTAATGATAACCAGGTGAGATAAAGAATCAGGATTAGGTAGAGATGATAGATGAGTTACCTCTAAGAGTTTGCCCCAAGAAACCTCTAGAACATCTCCCAAGATAAAACTCTTTCGGAATAATAAATGAATGAAAAAAAATGTGTATCATTGAATACCCAGTCACTGCCCGTCGGCCGCTTTGGCGATCAACAGGCTGGTATAGCGCAGCCACTATAGCGGTTAGGCGCCCACCAGACACCCGAAAATTCTGGTGTCTTCCAAACTTGAAATCGACACCCGAAACCACCCAGAACCTTTTGGACACAAACCAAATCTAATACCAACTTTGTCACGACCCAAACAGCCATGAGTGGCACCCACCCAAATCCCTTAGTGGGTGAACCATCTACGTAACCAACCTTCCAAACAATTATCAAATTACTTAGCCAATTTTAAAGCATTCAAAGATATAACAAGTATAAATATCACCAAAAGTCTAGTCATGCCATAATTAAATAAAATCTGCGGAAGTCTATACTATTGCAACCCCAAAATCCGAAAGTCATTGCACAAAGACTCTAACATAACTGTCTAAGATAGAGCCGTGAGTATATTTGAATATGTGGAAATCATGGAGATTCTTGGTCCAATTGTTTCAACATGGAAACAATTGCTCCAATTCACGTTCATAAATCCTGGAGACGTTTCACTAGTCTTCCCTTCAAATTGTCTCCATGATTGGAAATTATGGAGATGTTTGGTGTCTCGCCTTCAATTACTCCAAGTCCAGCTCCACTTTTTAAAATGTGGAAACATTGTGGTCCATGATTCCTTCAGCTTCAAGCTCTTCTTCTTCACTTTCAAGCTCTAACCATTGCACTCTCTTTTACTTAAGCATGGTGTAGTATGTTGTGGACTTCTCCAAATAATAACTTGATGCTTCTCACTTGATTATATACTATCTCAATTCTTGTAGCTTCTTAGCTTGGCTATGAGAAAAGGTCCTTGAAGGTGTCGGCAAGGGCTTGAATTATCAGTCTCTCGTTCTTGAAAAGGTTCATTCTCAAATTCACTAGGTAAAGTAATCTTGTAGGAATCGTCATTCAAATGCTAAAGGAATTGGAATAGTCTTTCTTCTCAAGATAGAAGGTAGTTCTTTCTTCTTTGAGGGAATCTCTCTTTTCTACAGTGAATCCTCACTCAATCTTAAACGTGTAATAGGCCGGGTTACGGGGGTAAAGTGGTTGGGCTTGCGTGAAATTGAATGGGTCTCAGTCCATTTTTGTAGAAATTAAAAGATTATATGAAAGGTGGTCATCTATGCAGATCAGGTTGTGAATTAATTTAACAATTAGCCCAAACCATTTCAATTCTAACAAAAAATAAAGCGAAATTAATTAAAATCTTTCAATTGTGACCAATTGAAAATCAATTGATATTAGAGTCGAGTTGAATTGAAATTGATATATAATTTGATTATTCACTTAATTAATCCAAGTTTGTTTTAATAGAGTAAATATTTATCAATCAACACTAATCAGACAGCTTCTTTAGGCTTGCAATCAAGCAGACAGCTTGCGAGTAGTTCAAACAGGCAGCTTGCCAGCAACTTCCTTTCGTCTATAAATAGGAAGTCAATTTAGTTCATTTGTACATCAATTGAAACGGCAATAAGATCTCTCTCTCCCCAGCTTCTTTGGCTATATTTCTTATTGCTTTATACTTTTAATACTATTTTAAAACACGTTATCAGAACGAGACTCTGCCAGATTAGGCAAATAGTTTAGAAAGATCTAAGAAAACTAATTCGGAACTTCTATATACCTAACCGTAGGAGCATGACATCATTTTCATAGGTAATTGTAATTATATATTGGACAGCAAGATGAGAAAATAAAAGGTAAAAGCTTCATCAGGTATTCCTTTTAGCCTTTACTCAGTTCTCCTTGTTATGTGTTCCATCTATTATCTTTAAAATTATGGGAGAAGAAAGTATGTTTTCTGAGAACTTTGAAATTCTGATAATATGGCCAGAAGGAATCTAACCAATCGTTCCTAGTTTGGCTGTGATTCAATTTTGCCATTTATTTTACCATCAGCTAGATTGTTATTATGGAGTTAGAAAACTATTATGTTCAACAACTGGTGGTTGTATATTTATTACTTGCCCGTAGTAAGGTTGGCTACTTTCATAGAGTATTATATTTTCTTGTGCTTTGGGATCCATGAATTACATATCTTGATTTTCCAGAGCATAGACTTATCTCATTGCAGATGTGTTATCATCACATTTTCAAGAGCATATATGCATCCATTTATCCGAGTATAGCCCAGTTCTATTAAATAAAATATTTGTATTGGTTGAATTCAATTTTGGTTACTGTCTATCAATTTGTAAAATTTATTCTACAATAATTTTTATCTCACGGTGCTTCATATTAGCTCCTAAAGCAGCTACTGCATTGAATTCAGGTATACTCTGAAAAAGATATGTTAGAATTTAGAAAGAAGATTCTCTAAAAATATATGTCTCGATTTACTCCTGAAGTAGCAATATCTTAAAAGAGGTTCTACGTTATCATAATTTGATGTTCTTTACGGCACGTTCAAATATATTCCTTTCTTGAAGAATGAGAATTTTAAGAAGTGTTACAAATATAAATCTATTCCCTGAAGTGAACGTGATAGTATGTAGCAAAGCTTATAATTACAGAATGCATTTGGTTGTGGAGTTATCACGGCTGATCTCCAGAAGAGGTAAAATAATTGAGGAGAAATATTCTGAATACTCTATTCTTACTCCTGAAGTAGTAAACTCAAACATCTGCTCTCGAAGTAGCAAACTGGAATAATATTACATAAATCTGTCTATGTCTCAGAATAGCAAAAGTAAGACATATAATAGGAAGAGTCTTCAAGGCAGCGAACGTCAGTGCTCACCCTAGAAACTCGCAACTATGCTGAAGAAGACGATCAACCACGAGAGAAGGAAGCAGATCCAACCTGATACTCTGCATTCATAAAGAAGTGCAACAAGTGCAGGTCTGTACAAAACAATGATACTGGCAGGTATCATCAACCGACTAAGCATAGCTAACGTAATTCAGACAATAACACAAGATAGGCAAACAAACCAACTAGTATAAGTCAAACATAATCAGAGTCGAGTACACGTCATCGCCTAAGTAGAGCTTCTAATCCCAAGTGTGCCAAGTCTCAATATCTCAAATCTGAATCCAACATCACAAGTACAACACCAAAACATCTCAAAGTAAGCCATGATGCAATGCAATGCAATAATGTATGGATGCAATGCAATGCAAATGTTGTGTACACATGTACTCTGGATGGAAATATCGACATCTCGGTAGCACAACCCAAGGTGACTCGCGAAGTATAAGTACCACTCGTCCCGAATCTTTGCCCAACAGACAGACGAGATCCCGGATCTTTGTCCATGGGGGGTTCTCACCGACACCACCCTGGGGGACCCGCAGAGTCCATGGAGTCACTCAATCCATGATTCCAAAACTAACATCGGATATCTAACTCTCATATCACTCTCATTTAAAAACCAGGCCAAGCTCATCACAATGTTTCATGAAGTATCATTAGTGTCTCAATAGTGTATCATGAAGAATGAGAGTGCGTGCAATGCATTATCAACATTAATAATCATGCTCAATATCACAAGTATCAACAATAGGTACGCAAGCATATATCACAGTCATAAGTACCAACACTGGGTATGCCAACAATACATCAGAGTCAAAAGTACCAACAGTAGGCACGCCAACAATACATCAGAGTCACAAGTACGAATAGCGGGTACGCCAACAATATCATAATCAAGATGGAACAACAGATTCCAATAGCTACTAACAACACGTGGAATCAAGCTAACACAATAGAACAACAAATCACAACACAGCGGGGTGGCTAGCCCCAAACACAGAACAAGGCCCAACCTAAGGCAATATCCAACCCAACTTCATACCCTAAGGTTTACATGTTGTCTCCGACAATATCATCTAAATATATGCTTCGCTACACGAAGTCTCACCAAGGGTAAGCCATAACATACCTGGATGGCCGAACCGCAAACACAAATAACTCACTCCTTTGCCTTGCCTTTCCGCTGAGCCTCAGAACCAAAGTAATCTAAGAAAAACCAAAATCTATATTAGAAATCATGAAGAATGATACTAATATTGCTACCATTCAATGTAGGTCAAATCCAATTTGGGGAAACGGGACCCACAAGGTCAAAACTAAAAATTTGGGAGAAAAATATCAAATTAAGCACTAGGTGATCATAACCCAATAACTAATTCCTTATTTAACTCATGGATTCACCTAATTTTTGGTTTTAAGAGAAACCCCCAATTTTTGGTATAAACCCTAACTCTTTGATTCAAGAATTCAACTCTAAAAATGGAAGATAAGTGATTAACAACTTTCAATTCATCAAAATATAGAATAAACCTCATCAATTTCATCATTAATAAGACTAGATAGAATCATCCATTACTAAGGAATTTCTAAGGAAGAAGGAATCTATGATGATTAGGAACAAGGAATTAGTAAAGGGATTAGCAAAACTTACCACCAAGAGCTTTCTCCAATAATCTTCTAAAATAGTCCTTAAGAGCTCAATTTTTGAAATAGTATTACATGATAGACTACGAGCTTATTTAATGCACACTTAATGAAATAACATGTCCGTTACCGCGGTAACGGGGCCACAACAGCGCCCAACAGACCGCTGGGATAGTCTGGACCAAATCAAACTTGGCCGCCCCAGCAGCCATCACACCGCAACAGCGGTGCCACTGGGACCGCACTGGTGCCGCCAATGCAGGCACCAGGTACCAGAATCCCACCAGATTTTCTAAGTCTCAAACAATATCTCGAACCACTCCCGAGGCCATCTTCTCATCAACCACATACACAGACCCACACAAAAATACGCTACGAATGCACTCGTGGCCTCAAAATTTCCAACAGAGGTCTCGTTGACCGAGTCAACCCCCGATACCTCATTTCCAATTCCCCATCCAAGTCCCAAATTGCATACGAGTGCATTGGGAACTGAACCAGATATACACCACAAGTTCTAAATAACCATCCGGACCTTTCAAAATTGACGGATTTCCAAAAAAGGTTCGTTTACCCAAAAGTCAACTTCGGGTCAAGTCTTTTTCAATTAAAGCTCATATTTCACAAAAAGTCGCCCAAATCAAGTCTAGACACCTTGAGAAGCGTGTCAACAATCCCCTCGATTCAAAAGTGAACTAATCAATGCTCAGGAAGGGGAGGAAATTCTAAAAAGACTATAACGACCAAACGGGTCGTTACACTTTCTGTTACACCTCGAAAATTTTCATGTCGTCATGTGGTAGATAGACTAACGCAGGGTAAGATGTATATGATGTCCGTAAAAGTAAAAAGGGGTACTTAGAGATTCTAATTAAGATTCCAAAGATATTTGAGGCAAGAGAAGGAAGTTCGTTGAGTAAGGAAAGGTATAAGTCGTGTTTTGGAAGGGGTTTGCAAAGTACCTAGTTAATGTCGATTTAATAATGTCTTGAGGAAGAGTTTTAGCACTCCGTAGATTATTAATGATGTATTAAAAAAGTACTAAGAAGGTTCCACAAGGATTGGAGATCAAATGAAATGACGAGAACAATTTCGGGAAAGGGCAAGTTATACGACCCATTATACGGCCCGTATAACTTTATACGGTCCGTATAATGGTCACAGTGAGGGGTGATCACTGGAAGCATTATACGGTCACTTATACGGACCGTATAAGTGTCCGTATAATTCACGTCGGGCAGCTTTGACCATTTTATAAATTTAAGACCCAAAGTTATTATTTTCATTTCTCACCTCCTCCTCACTTCTTGAAATCTCTAGAACTCTCTATACCTCCTATTACCACAAATTCAAGGGAAAACAAAGATCAAATACAAAAAACTAGTAAAATCAAGTGCAAAAATTCTAACTAGGGTTGTTAGAAGCTAGAAATTTCTTTGGAATTGAAGTTAGGGTTTTCTCCAAGTGAGGCATTTCCATCCAAAACCCATTTCTACACAATCAAAGGTGAGTTTTATGTTCACTTCATGCTATTAAGAGTATTGAATGGTTGGAAGACTTGGATTATAGAAGGAAGTAGAAAATGGAGTACAAATATAAGAATAGTGGAATTTTTGAGTGGTAATTTGATTTGAATCATAGTTCTTGACATGTTATGAGTATAATCTTGTTATGAATGATATTAAGAGTGTTGAAGAAGCATTACATGTGAATCAATACGATGTTGGGTGATAACCATGGTTAGGGATGACTTGAAGAGGGAATTTTGAGAATTGAATAATATCTAGCTTAACGCTTTTATTGATCATGATATTGTGGATGTAGTTGTTGATGTTTGGGAGTTGTTATATTATATGGAGAAAGTTGTAGAAACAAAGGAAGTGCTGCCCAACTTTCGTTAGCCCTTAGTCGTCTTAGTTTAGCTTCAAGTATGTTTCCGGTTATCTAATTTTAGTACGAACTCTCTTGAATGTAGAATCGTGAACTTGGAGGGAAGCATTTAGTCGGCAAAGTTAGAGAGACGTAAAGGTATGTAAGGCTTGTCCCTTCTTCTTTAAGGCATGATTCCTACAACATGACTTCCTATATCTTTCCATGACTCTCTTATATTCCAGAAACTATAAGTTTATGATTATTAAGAGCTTCTCATGAGACAAAGATAAGAGATGTGTTATGAATTTGATAAAGATGATGATGAATTTATGTCTAGAGATTCTAAGCTTATGATATGGTAGTCTTATGAAGCTAATGATCCTTATATGATTCCTTGATGTTATTCATTGTTGTTAAGCTCACCTTATAATGTTAGTTCCTTCAAGGTTAGAAAGGATGACCATGACTACTCCATAATGGAATCGGGGGTTCTCAACCTTACGTCACCCCGATAGAGTTGTAGTTTTTACTTGAGTTCTTATGCATATTTCATGATGAGTATATAATGAGGAGTATACACCGTGCCTAGATGGCCGAGTAGACACCGCTAAGGCGGGCGGCATATACACCATGTCCAGATGGCATGGGCAGACACCACTAGTGGGCGGCATGAGATGTTTACCCCGAACACGGGAGTCCCGGACGCGGGCTAATGATGATTACACCGTACCTATATAATCGGGAAGTTACATACATATGCTTACATGATATGATGTTGTTTATTATATGAGTTAGCATGCATGACTCTGCGTTAAGAGTCAATCAGTTACAGGTTACCCCGTTACCTTATATTCTTGCATCTCTTTATCATGTTATTGTGTATGCCTTACATAATCAGTACATTGTTCTTACTGACATATTTTTCTCTCTATGGACATTGTGTTCATGCCCACAGTTAGGCAGGGAGGCGGCCCGGTTTCTTAGGAGCTACTCAGCAGATTGACAAGAGCACTCTACTACTCCATAGGTGTCATTTGTTGATATATTATTTTGTGTACATATTGGGGTACGACTGTGTCCTGTCCCGTCCTTATGCCTCAGTATCCTAGTAGAGGCTCATAGATACATATGCGTGGATAGTAGTTGTCTCATGGATACATCAGTGTATATTTTTGTATATCATCTTTGCAGTCGTGAGGGCTTATGTATATTTATGTATTGCCTTGGAGATTATGTGTGTCCAGGATGGGTATGATGATTAGAGTATGAGTGGTGCTCGATAGTCAGCTCCAGTTACCCATCATGGCCTCTTAGTCGGGTCATGACACTTTTGAAGTGGTAAACCTTTGAACTTTACCCCTGAAGTAGTAAAACTTTGAAACTTTATTCCTGAAGCAGAAAAAATTGGTAAAATATTTGAGAAATATGCTAAAGCAGTGTCTTCTTGTGCTTGTGCAAAATAACGAGATATTGATAAATGTTATATTTCAAGCACATTTAAATAATCAGGTTTCATTCCCCAAAGTGAATGAAGATATACCACAACTTACCTCCTGGAAAGGTAAAATAATGAAAGAAATACATGTGATATAATTCATTGCAACACGTACCTATCATATGCAAAACATCTCAAATAATTTTAGTAAGTATCATTTTAAGACAAAAGGAAGCAGAGTAGAATGCTTTATACTATAACCACATTGATACATTATGGTTAGCTGTTATTGATATCCTTGAAGGAAATAAACATTAATGTATCCCTTCCTGAAGGATGTGATTACTATGTGGTTGTTGCTTTGATACAAAATATTCAGATGTTAATGGCTAATCTCCTAGAAGGAGATATTTGAAAAACAGAAGTTTAGAACTTGACGTTTACTTTTCATAATTTATAGTTTAAAATTGTCTTTAAATTTCCATTTGATTATTGCTTTCTTTCATGACGCCAGTAGTGTCTAACCAAATCTTCTTTCATGGTACCAAAAGTATCTGATAAAAATATTTGGTAGTAGAAACTATTGATCGTGGGCTCCAGAAGAGCTAGTTGTTTATCTACAAGTATCATGACACCAGTAGTGTCCAAATAATATCTGATTATGGTAAATAAATTAAAGTCTCTCGATGAAGTTATATATGATAGCACCATTCATCTTAGATCGTAATCGATACGATCAGAACACAAATTATAGTAAACCGGAAGTTTACTAACAATAAAAATGGTTATCATATTGAGACTACAAATGATTAAAATATTAAATATACTCAATTTACTACGGGTAAAAAAATACATATGTGAAACGTTACCCAAGCATGATGAAATCACATACCACAATAAACTACAAGTTTATTATACAATCTCATGCAATAGTAAACCAGTAGTTTATTATAATAAATAACACTATCATCGTAAACTTTAAGTTTGCTAGGACATATAATTTATCAGTTGACATGACTATCTCAGGCGTCCTGATTTAAATTTATGTGCTAATTCAATATTCGAAATATATTGAAGAACTAGAAGATTCTTCAAAATTTCTTTTATATTGCTTGTTCTTATGATAAGTTGATTACACCAGCTAATGTTGAGACTAAATCTCCTAACTTTTAAAAAATGTAAAGGTGAATGTGGGCCAGTTCACCTACAATGTCATGTCTTAAATAGATGCATCTATGAGACGATTACATGTACGTTTATTGTCAGCTAGAAGTTTGACATTTACAAAGTTGCTTGCTCAAAATAATTGAGTTGGAAGCATAATTTTCAGAATATATAATCAAGACAATTCATCTTGATAATGCTAGTTTATATCTAAAGCTGATTTGGCATTGGATGCCTCCACCATATAGCTAAATCATTGCTTATGAGAACAGAGCTTCAGGTATTAGTCTGAGATATGATATATTGCATACAACGACACTTGTATGTTTCAGACCAATAAATTATGATAAATTCTCCCATCTATTGGTTCAAGGTCATGAACCAAATATTTCCATCTAATAGCTTTTGTTTTGCGGTATATGATTAATAGATCTATCACGATGCACACAGATGGATTCTCCAAATAAGTGGGAGAGATAAATAATATGTTGCGAATTATCATCAATATGATCCTCATTCAAAGATAATTTAATTCAAATGTCGGAAGCATATGTTGTCCAAAAATTAATCTGATATTACAGCGGCAAAATTCTCCTTTGAATGTCCCTGAAGGATATAAGTCTGCAACATGCATGAAGAATGGTAGACAAATTGGTTCCAAATGCAATAACTCTTGAAAAGGGCGAGAAGCAAATGATTTAAAGGACCATAATAAGGAGGCAATATGCTCTTGAAGAACCTACAACATAATAATTCATGAAACCTCATGGGAGGTTTAGGTACCTACAAATAATGAAGTGATGAGATCTCAGTAAGTTATGTCAAATTGCAAACCGATACAAATGATATCTCATTGACGATATCTTTGACACAATACAACGCGCAATATTGTATAAGATTGTGAGGATGTGAGTTCTACGTCTCTTAAAGCATGATGACGTAGATATAACTAACAAGTGAACTGATGCTTCTTGGTAAGTGTAAAGCTTATTGGACTTGCAGTCTAGACATCAAAAGATGGCACACCATTTAAATAGTAAATGGATGTTGTCAAAATTTATATGTCTTACATGATAAAATATATATGAAAATTTCTGAAGGACTCAAAATGCCTGAAGCATATACAAGTTCTTGGGAAACTTGTTCATAATCCTTATATGGATTATTAGGTAAGGTGAATGTGACTTAATCACCTTAGTGAATATATTCATTGATGAAGGGTACAAAGATGACTCTGTTTTCCCTTGTCTCTATATGATGATCAGAATCTTTAATATTATTTTGCAAGTTGATAACTTGAATATTATTAGAGCTCTTGAAGAGTTTCCAAAAGTAGTGGATTATCTGCTAAAAGAAGTTGAACTGAGAAAATTATAATGGTCCGGAAGTACCATATATTTATGCAATAGATGCATTTAAATATCTCACTATAACTATGGAGATATTGAAGTAAGGTCAATTGCATACTGCAAATCAAAGCCCTGTCATGAATGTGTTTATCCTAACAAATATTGTGAAGTGCTTTGGATATGCAAGGCATTCATCTGATCGACAAATAGTTCGATCCAGCTATGTTATCTATTTCCATAAAGGATTACTGTCATACCATGTAGTTTGACATGACAGTCAAATTATATAAAGATAACAACAGTTTATAAAGCAGGTCAAGAATGTACTTGATGTGATTACAATAATATTATATGGTGACAATGCAACTATATCTAAGGAATGAAGATGTAGAAGATCAACCAGTTCGTCAAATGATAATTTGACAGATCTGATCACAAAGGTACTGTCAACCTCAATCTATGATAAGTTGGTATACAATATCAGAGTACATCATCTTCAAAAATTATGTGATGTTTTAATCAGGGGAAGTGAAATACGTGTTGTACTCTTTTTTCCCTTAACCAAGGTTTTGTCCCATTGGGCTTTCCTGGTAAGGTTTTTAATGAGGCAACTATCAATGCGTATTACTAGATACGTGTACTTTTTTTCTTCACTTGAATTTTTCCCACTGGGTTTTTCCTAATAAGGTTTTAACGAGACACAAATCTATTAATGAACATCCAAGGGGGAGTGTTATAAACACATCGTATTTTGGATGTCCATTCAAATACACAGTCAACTGGATAAGCTTACAATCAAGCAGGCAGCTTGCAAGTAACTCAAGCAGATAGCTTGCAAGTAGCTAAAGCAAGTAGCTTGCCAGCAGCATCCTGAAAAGCGTTGCAGCAGCTTCCTCAGGATTGCAATCAAGTAGACAACTTGCGAGTAGATCAAGCAGGTAGCTTGCCAGCAGCTTCCTTTCTTCTATAAATAGGAAGTCAATTTAGTTCATTTGTACATCAACTGAAAGAGCAATAAAATGTCTCTCGCTCCCCAACATCTTTGGCTATATTTCTTGTTGCTTTATACTTTTAATATTATTTTATTACATGTTGTGCATTTTGTCCTACTTTTGAATTTGCAATTTTGGTATAGGTTATGGGTTCTTCCATTGGTTTCGCATGCTTAATTTGAATACGTACATGACACTCTTAACTTTCCTAAGACAAAATATTCCCTTAAGGAATTAGTTTTTGGACAGTGCCAGTCGTGTTTCCACATGACATGTTTGTCAATCCTTTTGGTTCACAACTCGTTTTCTTTTATAAATATTTTTTGTAAGGTTAACCAAATGATATCTATAAGTAAGTCTCCTCAAAATAAGAAATTTATAATATTGGAAATAAGACAGATTACCTGCTATAACAATGTATAAAAATATATTATGTAAAGTAATGGAGACAAAGCAAAGTAAATGTTGGAGATTATGAGTGAAAGAAATTTTAGAATGAAATGAAATGAGTTTAGTATTGCCCAAAATAGCCAATTGTCCTAATAACTTTGTTACTCCCAAACGCACACGCAAGTATACGTGGTCATACAAGTACTATAGACTGTTAAGTCCAGATATCGATCCCACAGAGACTTACATTCTACTGTTAAACTAATTCAAATTCGAATGAAACTATTCAAGAAAGTGAAAATCAAGATATTTGTTGTACTAAACTAAAACTGAAAAGTAAACAACTTGTGATGGGTGTTTTTGTGACTGAGAATATTTCGACAAAGATTGTAAGGTTTATCAGATGAGAGAGAGTTCTAGGGTCATGGCTTTCGACAATCCAATTAATCTTCAGACAATTCCTCCTATCTTATTTCCTGGGTTACTAGTTGACGGGTTAATTATAACTTTATGAGTATCTTTCGAGTTGCTCACAAGCCTGTAGATGCTGCTATAATGCCTATATCCCTATGGTCGTCAGAGGTAACAAGAACACATTTACTTCTCCGTATTCAACTAAGCAAGGCTAAAGGGTATATTCCTATCCTCATTAGCGAAACAATTTTATCGAACAAGCCCTATTTATTCTTATTACGCATGCAAATTCCCTATCCCCAGTTCAATTCACACGCCTCAGATAGTGTCTAACTACTGGCCAGATAATCAAACAATTAAGATCAAGAATAAATAACCAACCCAAAATATGAGAAATCAATAGAGAATAATTGTCATCAAACCAACTTTCAAGTCTTATGCCACAACCCTAGAATTAAGAGATTAGCTACTCATGATTCGATCATAGACAAAAGAATTCATGATTAGCTTAGGGTTTATGAAGAAAAAAGTAAAAACGGGGAAGGAAGGGTTAATGACGGCTTACAATTGTCTCAAAGTATCTCCGCATCCCGTTCTCAACCCTTAAAATACGTATTTATAGTCTAGGAATTTATTGACTCAAGAATAGACAAAATCCTAATTAAATTCGGACAGGTTGAGCCCCTCCGTGTTGGCCTCGCGTCGCGGGCTCAGCATGGACCCTTCAATGATTTTCATATTGTAAATGTGCCCAGTCCGCGAAGCGCGTGCAGCGCAGGCCTTCACTTTCCCGCAGCTTGAACTTCACGTGCTGGACCCGTGCTACGGGTCTGGCTCATATGCATCCTCGTGTTACGGGTCTGGCACATATGCCTCCTTCAGTCCAGTTTTTCTTCTCTTTTAGTTTGTCACTTGTGGTCTTCGCCTTGTCACCTCGTATAATCATCATATGTCCAAAATCAACCACTTTTAGCCCGGTTTTCCATCGCTTGTCTTCATCGTGCCTATACACATGAAATATAACAACATAAGCCCAAATATGACGATTTCATCATAGATTACGCGATAGAAGTCATAAGAATAGGATGTAAAAATAACACGAAATATGATATTTGTGCCAAATATCACCACCCCCTACTTAGACTTTGCTCGCCCTGGAGCAAATACAAATCAACACCAGGCTACACTTCTAACTCAACTCATTCAAACAGGTCTGCAACGGGAATCGGCTAGTATGGCTATTTCCGAAAGATGGATTTTAAAATCAAAACAATGAGCCAAGTTATGAAAGCCATGCCAAAGATTTAATTTCCTCATTTTTAGCATCAAGGACCACCTTCCTGAGAAACACTTCACTTTTAAAAGCAATTGACCCAACGACACCACTTTAAAGCATGTAAGCAACCTCATGATCAAGAAAACAACACTTCACCACTTTATTGCTAATTATGTGCCCTCACAAAAATAAAGTAGTCCCTATCTCTCAAGAATCACATATGTATAAATCAATGGACATAAAATCAATAATTATGCTCACTCTCACAAAGAATATCACATGTAAAACACGATGTACCATAGGCTTGCCCGTAGTGTAACCACTCAACTAATACAAGTAAGACGAACCTAGAATCAAGTAGGACTTTGAGGGTTGTAATTTCGGCTAAGGGACGGGTAGGAATTATTTGGATAATAGTGACTAATCTCCCTAAGCACTTTAATACATATACTTCTATCATTCTTGCACAATATTTTCATTAGCACTTATTCAACACCAACCAACCTTTAAATTTCTCCCAATTGACCCACTTTTCTTTGTTTAAGCACCACTCTTTTAAAATTCACACAAGTTAGACGGGAAACGTTTTCGCTACATTTGTTTTTTTTTTTTTGTCATTTTCAGATTTCTTTCTTTTGTCTTTTTTTTTTTCAATTTCCAACTAACAAGTGAATTAGTTCTTTTCATTTGGTGCTCCCGTAGTCTTCCTAGATTACAATTAATAACCACTTCCCCTTTTTCATTCACATCCCAACTCCCATTATATATGTAAATGATTAAAGTGCTCATAGAGTATTTGGATCAAAAATCAAGTTTTATAGAACGAAGGGGTGAAGGCTAATTAACTGCTATCAAAGAAGAGGCTAAAGGCTCAAAAGGGTTAACTAAGGTGCTATTTACAAGTTGGTAGGATAACTTTTTAGGCTTTTTAGTGACTAATCAAAGAAAAGCCTCTTATCATTTTCTAGGCTCAACCAAACTTCATTTCGCTTCGCGAACACACAAGGCAAGTTCTAGATGTCAATATCAAACATGGATACAAATGCAAAACCTTACACACACATGGCACACAATCAATGCAAGAGGGATCCGGTCGTCCCTCGAATCAAACAATAAAAAACCACTATGCCAAGTGGGTCATAACGAGTCAAATAAAAACCATTTTCAAGTGCTTTCAAGAAAAGTGATACAATATCAAGGCATGCTTTCACAAAAAATTTCAAGATCACTCATATGCCAATACTTCCCCTAACCTGTGCACCTAGCATTTGAATACACCTATCCTAAGGACTAATTTTCCCTCAAGCAGGTTGTCATCCACCCGTCATCAGGAAAAGCCCTTTCTATGACTATAAAAGAAAACTCTACCTACGCCCGGTTCAAAGGCCCCCCCTCGGGAAAGAACCGAGGCCATAAGAAAACCAAAGGGGGTGGATGATGAGTGCCTACAAATGAGGGACTTAAGAATTTATCAAAGAAAAATAAGGAAAATAAAATCTTTTTGCAATTATTTTTTTTCAACTTTTTTTTTCGACACTAAGACTCAAAACTACTAAAAAAAATAAAATCTTAAGGCATACTAATCATCATCCGCAACCTCAAAACATGTTTTACAAACCACGGACGTATTTTCCCACCCCACACTTAAAATCATGCAATGCCTTCAATGCATTTAGATGGAAAAATTAAAAGCAAGTAAGGTACGAAATACTCCCTGGGGCCCACTAGGGCCTAGCTAGCAACATGCTCTCATCATCAAGGGGCGAATGACCCCACACTTAAAACTCTGGCATGCTCCTCAACTTTCAACTTTGGGTACTCAGACTTCCCCTAATCGTCGTGGCACGACATGAATCAACTTTTTCCTCCACCTCGAACTTATGAATTTCACCCCTAATTTTGCATCTAATTTTCTATCACGCTTCTGGGGCGGTGGTGTGAAAATAGAGGAACCAAGCAATAGATGTCTCTTCTTGCACTTCTTGGCCCTTAAGTGAGGAATGTCATTTTGTCTTTTCGTTGTGGCAAATTTCAGGATGTAAGGCTCTTGTTCCTCATCTATACACTTCTTCAAAAGCTTGAAAGGCTCGATTTCCATGTCGCCAACCACACATAATGTAGAAAAATATTTAGAATGAGGACCAACTGTCCCAACTCTAAAACTGCATTATTTTTAACATCATCACTTTTGTACAGTTCCTCAGCATTGACATCATCAACAAAGATCTGATCGAATGGTTGGAATTCCTCTATCTGCTCCACATGCTGGCCACTATCCAAGGTAATATATAGTTGGGCATCAGACGCCTCAACCTTTTTATTCATTTGTGCCTGCAAGCCATGGATATATGAGCCAAATTGGTCTATCTCTTGTCTGAGCTCAGTTCTGCCTTCTATCAGATGTGTAGCCATGTTTGTAAGACTATCACGGAGAAACCCATGAAGTTTCATTTGTTGAGCTTGTTCCGTTAGCCAAGATTGACTCACTATCTCTGCTTCTTCAAAACTATCTCTTTGCAGGAACACGCTCTCTTCTTCTGATTGAGGTTCTTCTTGAGTATTGGCTAAGTCTATAACTTGCAGATTATTACAAGTTTCAGCCTCGGCCTGCATCTCTGTGAGTTTGGCCCGAATCCTCTCTATGGCTTTCCACATTTCTGTGGTCTGTTAACTCATTAATGCATCATGCTCCATCATTCTCTCCCCCATTTGTTTCATCATATCGCTAACCTGAGCAAGACTTTCAACATCTTCCACTTCGTTACTCCTGTCAACATCACAAATAACAGGATAATCATAATAGGGGCTCGGGGATGGGGAGTAAGAGTTAGGACAACCATTCGAATGACCATCTTTACCACCACATATATTACAAATATTCCACTCAAAAGATTGGGAAGGTGCACACAACCCATTCCCGGAAATATTTTGACAGTGTTGCCACAAGTGAGGTCCTCCACAAATCAGACAAGGATCACCAAAATAAGAACAACCAATATTCGACCAATTTTTACTCCAAGATGCCATGTCAAGCAAGCCAACCAAAATTTTAAATTAAAAATAAAATAAAATAATAATAATAAATAAATAAAAACTTGAATAGAAATTCAAAAATCCAAATTATAAAAATAGTAATACCGTTAAGTCCCCAGCAACGGCGCCAAAAACTTGTTGCTCCCAAGCGCACACGCAAGTATACGTGGTCGTACAAGTAATATAGACTGTTAAGTCCAAATATCGATCCCACGGAGACTTAGATTCTACTGTTAAACTAATTCAAATTCAAATGAAACTATTCCAGAAAGTGAAAATCAAGATGTTTGTTGCACTAAACTAAAACTAAAAAGTAAATAATTTCTAATGGGTGTTTTTGTGACTGAGAATATTTTGACAAAGATTGTAAGGTTTATCAGATGAGAGAGAGTTATAGGGTCATGGCTTTCGACAATCCAGTTCATCTTCAGACAATTGCACCTATCTTATTTCCTGGGTTACTAGCTGACGGGTTAATTATAACTTTATAAGTATCTTTCGAGTTGCTCACAAGCCTGTAGATGCTGCTATAATGCCTATATCCCTATAGTCGTCAGAGGTAACAAGAACACATTTACTTCTCCGTATTCAACTAAGCAAGGCTAAAGGGTATATTCCTATCCTCATTAGCGAAATGATTTTATCGAACAAGCCCTATTTATTCTTATTACGCATGCAAATTCCCTATCCCCAGTTCAATTCACACGCCACAGATAGTGTCTAACTACTGGCCAGATAATCAAACAATTAAGATCAAGAATAAATAAGCAACCCAAAATATGGAAAATCAATAGAGAATAATTGTCATCAAACCAACTTTCAAGTCTTGTGCCACAACCCTAGAATTAAGAGATTAGCTACTCATGATTCGATCATAGACAAAAGAATTCATGATTAGCTTAGGGTTTATGAAGAAAAAAGTAAAAACGGGGAAGGAAGGGTTAATGACGGCTTACAATTGTCTCAAAGTATCTCCGCATCCCGTTCTCAACCCTTAAAATACGTATTTATAGTCTAGGAATTTAATGACTCAAGAATAGACAAAATCCTAATTAAATTCGGACAGGTTGAGCCCCTCCTTGCTGGCCTCGCGTCACGGGCTCAGCACGGACCCGTCAGTGATTTTCAGATTGTAAATGTGCCCAGTCCGCGAAGCGCGTGCAGCGCAGGCCTTCACTTTCCCGCAGCTTGAACTTCACGTGCTGGACCCGTGCTACGGTCTGGCACATATGCATCCTTCAATTCAGTTTTTCACGTGCTGGACCCGTGCTACGGGTCTGGCGCATATGCCTCCTTCAATCCAGTTTTTCTTCTCTTTTAGTTTGTCACTTGTGGTCTTCACCTAGTCACCTCGTATAATCATCATATGCTCCAAAATCAACCAGTTTTAGCCCGGTTTTCCATCACTTGTCTTCATCGTGCCTATACACATGAAATATAGCAACATAAGCCCAAATACAATGATTTCATCATAGATGACGCGATAAAAGTCATAAGAATAGGATGTAAAAATGATACGAAACATGATATTTGTGCCAAATATCAAACTTCTCCACTTAACTCTTTAAAAAGCTAAGCAAAACAATTTATACGCTTATCTAAATCAAAGACAAGGCACAACATCTCAACCTGCTGCATTTGCCTAAACAACATTAAGGAAAGCAACATCCTTTTTCTTCCTCTTGTGATTTGATCTTAAAATTCTAATAACTTAATTACTGATTTATTAATTTGAGAAAAGACTAGGAAATAGGAATCCTCCTTATCAAGCTTTGCTGCTGCTTTATTGTCCACTTATCATTTACTGAGTGTATTCAAAACTTACGAAGCAATTGCTCGGTTTGCCCTTCAAATAAGCTGGTCTTTGATGTTTTCCCTTCAAATGGGGTCGTCTTTAATTTTTTACCTTCAAAATCAAACTTATGCCTAGAAGGGTATAAGTTTTTTAAGGGAGTTGACATAACTTGTTGATATTATGATGTGTAACTTATGCCCGTCCATGCATAAATTCAATTTTGAAGGGCAAAAAACAAAGACCAACACAAAATAGGGACAAAAGTGCAAATGGCCCAAACTTACTGATACGATTAATTCAGACTTGTGTTTTGTATGATATATTTAGGAGAAAGTGTTCTCTAATATAAGTTTTCATTCACAATATTTAAACCTAAGAAAGAGTGCCAAGTGGCATTGCCACGACCCAACCGGAGGACCGCGACAGGCACCCGGTGCTAACCCACCCGGGCACCTCTTAGCATACTTCCACATTTACCTCTAGGTGAGCCACATAGCTAAATCATACTTTCTATCCATTATTCAAGCTAATTCCATTGGACAACAACATAGATATACATATCGCCATTAATAGCAATGCCCATAGCAATGCACATAAGCCGACGAGGCTAACAAAATGACATCCAAAATATAGGTCGACAAGGCCAAACATATCTAACTATATACACATGTCTATGAGCCTCTAAGGAGAGTATGTCATATCATATAGGCGGGACAGGACCCTGCTATGCCCATAAATATATACACAAAAGAATCAATACCCAAAAGCTATAGCTCCGAATGAAATGGAGCTCCGCTATGTAATCCTTGAGTAATGAGGCTATGGATCAAGTCTGTCTCCCTGGCCACCTGCGGGCATGACGCAGCGTCCACAACAAAAGGATGTCAGTACGAAGAATGTACTGAGTATGTAAAGCATGATCAATATCATTATGAAAGCATAATAGACAACATAGAAATAGCATAGGATGAGAGATAGTAGTATCATCGTCATAAGCACTTACTTGCTTCTCATAGGGACTTTCCATTTCTAACGCGTAATTATGTACATATATCCATATCCATATCCGTACTCATATCCGTACTCACTTACATTTCGTATCCATAGTCGTATTTATCTACATATTTTTTATACCCCATATTTTCATACTTTGGGACATTTTAAACTAAACGCGAGAAGTTAAAGACAAGACTATTTTAAGATACGAAGTAGAGACTTTAACTTCCGGTTTCGTTTCAAGTCATAAGTCACCTACAAATTTCGTTTGGTATAGAAGCATTAATGGATAATTGGGAATTAATTTACCATGATTAGATTATTAAGTGGGATTGGAAAACTAAACCAGTCCATTAAAAATAGCCATAGTTGGCCGTGTAGTTTAGTGGGATGGTCAAAGAATATTTGACCCAAATATTGAGTGGGACACTTGTCCAACTCTTACAACTCATATATAAGGTAAAATGCTAATTCACTGTCAACTAACTAGCTCATTTCAACATTTCAAAGTGTAGAAAATATAGTGATAGAGAGAGAGGCTCTCGGCTACAAGCTGGCCGAGAACACCCTCCTCCAAATTGCTCCAAAAAAATCAGTTTCTTGGACAATTTAACTCCCCTAAAGGTGTATTAACGTGTAGCATTCATTGGAATAGCAAGAGCAAGTGTTAAAATTCAAGAAGTGAAAGTGAAGGGCTAGCCGATTGAAGTGTTTAGTTACAAGGTAAGAATGATCATTTTTCTTGTGTTGTATGATGATTTGAAGGTATAATTCGTGCATGTTGTTGCTGTTTTGTTATTGTGATTGAAGTTGAGGTGAGCCGTGAGCTTGGGTGAAGCCATGTTGGTCTCATTTTGCATGTATTGTTGATGGGTTGAACGTGTGTCAACATATGTAAATGAACAAAGATTGTAGAAGTATGTTTGTGATGTTGCATGTTGGTATTGGACTGTTTTTCTTGAAGTTGAAGTGGGCCGTGTGTTGTAGACTTAAATGGAATCATGCTCAATCTTCTTGTACATGTATTGGGAATGAATTGAATGTGTTGTAGTGTGGATAAATGGATGAAAATCATGAAGTTGTTGTAGTTGTGTTGAAGCCGTGTAGGGGGCTGTTTTAGAGGAATTTATGGACTGTTTTGTGTCATGTTTTGATTGTTGTTGTTATGGACATTGTGGTGTATTGTATGCATTATGAATATGTGAATTGAGGTGTTAAAGAAATGAATCATGTTGAAGGGGGAAAACAGTCCAAACCGTGGACTGTTTTAATGTTAGGAGTGAATTAGTGTATGTTGAATGTTGGTTATTGTTATGAACGTATAGTGAAAGTGAAGTTTAATGATTCAAGTTGAAATTGAAATGGTTTGTGGGCTGTTGTAAGAGTTAATATGATGCTAAAACAGTTCCAATAATCGTATAAGTAATGTTGTAAACGTGTTGTTGTCATTGTAGTTGAAGTTGGAAAATTGCGAAGCGAAAATGGTAATGTTGTGTGTGTTGTTTGGCCGTGGATAAGGGCCTGTTTTAAATGATGTACGGACTGTCCAAAGTTCCCTTAAGTCATGTTTAAACAAGTTCGGATTGATACATGAAAGAATGACTAACAATATTAGCTTGTAGTACTAGTTGGTTTGAATGCGAACGAAACGTCGTCTAGATGTTGGAAAGGGATTGTTAACGTTAAAATACATATTGAATTCCCTCGTAGACTAATCGTAGCTCTTGATATTTTGATATAGGATAATTACTATTGGGCAGCAAGTACAAGTTATAATACGACTAAACGCTAAAGGTATGTAAAGCCTATTCCTTCTTTCTTGGCATGTCCTAGACGTAAGTAAGAAATGATATGAACCTTGGGGTAAATTCTACTCTCTAGTTCCAAGCAGGACTTATGATTCTATTCATTCCGTAATGTTATGGTCACGAGCCTACTATATGATTGACTAATCAATGATGTATAGAAGTTCCTACTTTTAAAGAATTGCATAATTAAAGGCATTGACTATCAAAAGTTACACCATGTCAAATTGATACATGTACATGAAATCTGAAACGTTCCTTGCTATAACTTGTAATGAGATTTAAAAAGAACTGAATATGATTATTATCCTGACACTTTAGAGCTGGTTAGTTACTTATCTATTGAGTCTCAAAAGATGAATTGCATATATGTGGTTGCTTATTATTCTGCTCGTGCTTACCGCTATATCCTTCACTGAGTCCCGGGCCAGGACACGTTTTCGTGCGCATATTTACTATATTACTCACAGAGCCCCTCACTAGAGGGCCGGGACACGTTATATATATATGATGATTTGATGATATGATGATGATATGATGATATGTTGACATGATGATATGGAGATGGCGGCCAGGAGGGCATATATTCCTTATTACCGAGCCCCTCACTAGAGGGCCGGGACACGTATATGTTTATGTTATGATGCTATGATTATTATTACCGAGTCCCTCACAAAAGGGCCGGGACACGTTATATATGTTATATAGAGAATGATTATTCAGCCTTGGTTACAAAACTCTATATTGATATTGATATGAGAACGATACAGATGAAATATGTTCAAAGGCAAGTTTTATGAAATTCTGTTTGTTGCATTAGGTCCTACACACCTTGTCTCAGTATGAGTCTATTACTATATTTCAAGCTTTACATGATCAGTACATATTCCGTACTGACCCCCCTTTTCTTCGGGGGGCTGCGTTCATGCCCGCAGGTACAGACGCTCGTTTCGGAGATCCGCCAGCCTAAGATATCTATTCAGCTACTTTGAAGTGCTCCTTTGTTCCGGAGCCTAGCTTGTGGTATAACTCCCTTTTGTTGTATATGTATGTGTTTATTTGTGGTACGGCGGGGCCCTGTCCCATCATATGATACCGTCAGTACTCTTAGAGGTCTGTGGACACATGTGTGGGTCTGTATATAGTTGTTGTTGCGTTGTATGAATATGACTTATGTTTGGGGCGTACCCATTCGTAATGGCAGCCTTGTCGGCTTGCATATATATACATGTTTGGGATGTTGCGTGTAGTGGAGCCTTGTCGGCTTGCGTAGATATATATATATGTTGTTGTTGAAGATCGTAACTCCTCAGGAGACAGGTGCCTACGACACACAGAATTTGTGACAGCTTTAGAATAACGTCCTGTTTTTTTTATATACAAATAAGTTCATAATATGCTGGTTATAAAAGATTATAGTTAACAAGTGATATGAGTGTCCAATTCGGACACTAGTCACGGCCTACGGGGTTGGGTCGTGACAATATTCTTATTCGTATTTGTATCATATTCGTATTCATACTCATATCTATATCATATACATAGAATTTACATAGCATACCCGACCACGAAGGTTCAGTGTTTCACGTACCCGACCCTGGCTAGGCTCGGTTATCATACTTACTTGGCCAACCAAGGCTCAGGGTTACACCTACCTGGCCCTACCAAGGCTTCAGGGTTATCCGAACCCAACTGCAGAGGTGCGCACGCGTTACATAAATATATATATATATATATATATATATTCTACCCGGCCATATGAGCTCGGGGTTCCATAATAGTCATACATAGATGCATATACATAATAGCTCATAAGCATCTTTAGCATCGTTACTATTGTCATCGTCATCATTATTACCATCACCATTATCGTCGTCATCATTATCGTCATCACTATTATTGTCGTTCATTACATCTATCCTTATAGGATCATTCGTCATATGAGGGATTTAGTACAACCGTAATATATCAAGAATCATGAGCTTAGTACCCTTCGAAGATAGAATCATTTGGAGGACATCATAGACTTATAGAAGATTTAGATATTTGGCCAAAGAACCATGCCTTATGAAAAAAGGGTTAGCCTTACATACCTTTCCGTTCAACTATTTTATCACTTGCACGTTCTCCTTCAATGCTCACGTTTCTACCTTCATTAGATTTATACTATCATTAGAAAGTCGATAACTTAACATACATGACTAAAGCTAGAGAGTGACATCGTCTCCTTTATTTATATGACTTCGTCCATATCATACATCAACTCCCAAACATCAATCATATCATTCACAATATCATAACAATAGTCTTTATTCATCCACATTATCCATATTTCTCAATTTACTTCCAATCGTCCATATCCATGGTCATAACACACGATTACGTTCACTCACATACAATGTCTATCCCATAGTCCCAATATCATTTATAACATGATTATATTCATAACATATCAAGAATCATTACTCAACCCAAGCTACTACTCACAAACATCACTATTCTCACATTCAACACCCATTTTCTATATCCTTTTACAACCCAAGTGTTTCAACTTCTCAATACCTTAAATAACATGGAAATATCATAAAACTTACCTTATATGTTGTAGGAATAAGCTTTGGATGGAAATACTTCACTTGAGCCAAAACCCTAGTTCATCTCCAATGAAATTTCTTGGCTTGGATGATCTTTAATGAGTTTCTTACACTTGGTTTGCTTAGTTTGATGAGGTTGATCATAAATTTCTCTTGTGTTTTTGTAGATGAAGAGTGGAGAGGGTTTCTAGAGAGTTCTTGAAATGTTGGATGAAAAATGAAATGAAATAATGACTTGGTCCCTTTTTAATAGCGTGAAATCTGATCTGTCGGGCAAATCATACGGACACTTATACGGTCCGTATAAGTGACCGTGAAATCGTCCCTTTAATCACTCGATTCTGTGTCCATTATATGGTACTTCATACGGGCCGTATAATTTTATACGGTCCGTATAAGTGACTGTGAAATTACCTCCTCAACAACTCGCCTCTGTGACCATTATACGGGCCGTATAATTTTTTACGGTCCGTATAAGTGACCGTATAATATAACCAGTGAGGGACTTTACTGTGAAAATCCTGCGGTCCATTATACAGACCGTATAACATTATACGGACCGTATAACTCATATTTTTACTGATCTTGTTCTTGTCACTTGGTTTGATCTCCGATCCTTATGGAACCTTCTTGACACTTGTTTATCACCTCATTAACAACCTAAGGGACGTTATAACTCTTCTTCAAAGCATCATTAAATCATCATTAACTTGTTACTCGTAAATCTTTTTCGATACATAACATATACCTTGCCTTTCCTCGGCAGCTTTCTTCCCTTATCTTGAATGCCTTTGAAATCTTAATTAGGATCATCAAATGTCATTCCTCACTCATTGAAATACCGTATACTCGTACTCTTCGTTAGTCTATTCACTGTGCATCAACGGAAAATTTTCTGAGGTGTAACAGGCATGGAGAATGACTTTACTCTCTTTGTGGCATGTGATAGTATCCCTTTCTACAAGACCTATACAAAGGTGGATCTAGGATTTCTACGACATGGATGCACTACTAAAGAAAAGAGAAAAAATGCATTAAGCCTTTTGTAGCATAGATGCCAGCCGGCAATATTAGATCAATTCTAAAAAATATGTACATAAAAGATCTAATTTTGCTAAAATATAGCAGTTTCACGTATCCTGTAAATTACACATAAATTAGCCCATATGCCCATACATTATTGAGACATAGGATTTCAAGTCACGTACTACCAAGAGTCCCACATAGTTTGGACAGTTGAGTTTAGATAGATTATTATGGTTACTACAATTGTATCCTTATCCATTACAATGTAATCTCAATGTGCATATATATACACCTTAGATATGTATAGAATAGTGTGTGAAATAAATAACAATTGAGTTGTGTTTACTTCTGGTGGTTTAATATGGTATCAGAAGCCATGGCGGGTAATTCCTCTGCCGCCTCCGATACTTCTTCAACCTCGACCCTTAGCCATGCTCACCACTTTATTTCCATTAAACTTACCTCTTTTGGCGCACACAACTATTGCCCTTCCTCCGTGGCCAAAATCTTCAAGGTTACATTGACGGGACTACTCCATGCCCACCATCAACCATCAATGACACTGCTGGTGCTAAGCCAAATCCCGCTTACACGCACTGGATACAATAAGATCAGTTGATCCTCAGTCTTCTTATCTCGTCCCTCTCTAAAGAAACGCTGCCTATAGTAATTGGACTAAACACACCGAAGGAGGTTTGGGATGCACTTGCTGCTGCTTTATCTTCTCCATCTAATACCCGAGCTCTCAATCTCTACATGCAATTACAAAACTTGAAGCAGGATGATCTCTTTGTCACTCAATACTTACACAAGTCCAAACTCGTGTCGGATGAATTGACGGCTGCTGGACGACCACTTACTCTTACAGACCAAAATATATATATCTCAAAGGGGTTGCAATCCGAATTTAAAGACATTGTTACTACATTATCAGCCCGTCCCGAGCCCGTAACATTCACCAAACTTCACAGTCTATTTCTAAATCACGAGTTCATTAATTGCTCCTCTTTCTCAACCCTCTCTTTAACATCTTCTACCCTGCCGACCTCCATTAACGAACCACCAGCCCACATAAGCCATAAAAACGCACCACATGATCGTAATGTCAACCCCAATTCCAACCGAGGTTGAGGCCGTTCATTCGCGGTCGCAGTGGACGTGGAGGCCGCTCCTATCCCCGATTTTCGTCCAATAAAAATCAGTAGTGGAACTCCTATGACTCACGCCCTAGATGTCAAATCTGCAATGGCAACAATCATCTTGCCAACACTTGCTTTCAATGGTACAACAACTCAGTCAATCCTACAGCATATCTAGTTCATCAATCTCCATCATCCACCAACAATCAATGGTTTCCAGACACCGGCGCTACTCATCATATCACCCCGGATCTCACTAACATTCATCAAGTTGATGAGTATAAGGGACCAGACCAAGTTCATGTTGGCAATGGCCATGGCCTTTCTATTCACCACACTGGTAGTTCTCATCTTGTCTCTCGCTCTCATCAATTTTCCCTTAAAAATATTCTTCATGTTCCTACTATTACAAAATCACTACTTTCTGTTCAACGTTTTGCTAAGGACAATAACGTTTTTTTTTTAATTTCACCCATCTCACTTTCTTATTAATTATCGGGATTCCAAGACGCCTCTTCTTTCCGGTCAGATTAATGGTTGTCTCTACACTCGCAAGTCCTCTCCTCAATCAGGCTCCTCCGCCGCAGCAGCTCATTATTCCATCAAGGCATCTCTCTCATGTTGGCATCTTCGTCTCGGTCATCCTCATCAACAAATTCTCCAGTAAATTCTTAGGAAAAATAATCTACCTAGTACTAGTTCTAGTTTCAATAATATATGTAGTGCTTGTCAATTAAGCAAGTCACACAGGTTATCTCTTCCTTTGAGCATCATGAAAAGTTCATCAGTTTTACAATTATTATATGTCGATGTTTGGGGTCCAGCCCCACTTCTTTCATCGCAAGTTCGTAAATATTTTTTAGTATTTGTGGATTATTGCAAAAGTTACTGATGGGGATTCCCTATTTCGAACAAGTCTAATACTTTAATTGTGATTCAAAAATTTAGGACCCTTGTTGAGCGACAATTCAACACTAAAATTAAATCTATACAATCTGACTAGGGAGGCAAGTTTCGTTCCATGTCACCTATTTTATCCGGTCTTGGTATCTTGCATCTTATACCATGTCCACATACCCATGAACAACAATGCAAGGTTGAGCAAAAACATCGACATATTGTTGAAACTAGACTTAGCCTTCTTGCTCATAGTTCTACTCCCGCTCACTATTGGCATTTTGCCTTGGAATCATCAGTCTATCTTATTAATAGACTCCCTGCCTCTACCACAAATGGTCTTTCCCCATATGAACTTGTCTATCACACCAAACCCGACTACACTTTTCTAAAATCTTTCGGGTGCCTGTGTTATCCTTACTTACGTCCATACAATAAGCACAAGTTTGATTTTCGAAGCAAACATTGTGTCTTTCTTAGATATTATCCGAGCCACTCAGGTTATAGATGTCTTGATCGCTCCACTGGCAGAGTCTATATTGCTCGGCACGTCAGATTTGATGAGAGTAAATTTCCATTTGTTGAACCCTCTATTCTTGGCCCTCCCCCGTCTCAATCATCCTCGTCACACCCTTGGGCTTCTTTCCCTGTTTCTATGTTACACCTTGAAAGTTTCCCCGCGAACGTACAGTGGATAGGACAACAAAGGGCATAGCGTATACGATGTTTTAATAAGAGGGAACGACGTTGGACGACCGTAAGTAAGGTTCCAAAGGCAATTGCAATAAGGGATAGGTTATGCTCCATAATTACTAATTATAGGTTCTGAAAATGTGGAAAGTTGCAGATTTGCATTTTGTCCTATTGGACGTAAAATGAAATACGGACGGTAAACTGGTATGTGGCCCGTAAACTGCCATGTCGTATTTCAACTTCCAGAACTTCAACTTTCTGTGAAGTGCTTGAATGGTTAAAGACGACTTGAAATACGGCCCGTAAACTGAGTCGTAAATCACCATGTCTGAGCCTAACTTTTTTGTTCTGTTATGCTTAAATACACCCACAGAATACGGACCGTAAACTGGAATACGGCTCGTCAACTGAGTTTACGATCACTGTAGCACTTTCGACGACTGTTCATTTCAGATCAGATTTTGGGTTATTAAAAAGGGGACCAAGTTTATAATTTCATTTGCACATATTACCCCTTCTCTCTAAAACATCTCTCTACATTTACTCCACAAGAATTCAAGGATTATTAGTGATCAACAACATAAACCAAGTGAATCAAGTGTAAGGAAGCCCATCCAAGATCATTCAAGTCAAGAAACCTCATTGGAGATAAACTAGGGTTTTTGCTCAAGCGGAGTATTATCAACCAAGGCTTGTTCCTACAACATCTAAGGTAAGACTTATGGTATTTATATGTTGATTGAGGTATTTAAGAGTTGAAATACTTGGATTGTACAAGGGTATAGAAAGATGGGTCATAAATGTGGAATAGTGCCATTTTGAGAAATAGCTTGAATTGAATTATGAGTCTTGATGTAATGTGATGTAAATGTGTTATAAATGATGTTGAGAACATGAGATGAGCAATGTACGTGAATGGACTTAGTCGTGTGTTATAGCCATGGATATGGGTGATCGAAGGTAAACTAAGAAATGTGGGTAAAGTGGGTGAATAATGACTAATGTTACGGTATTGTGAATGTATTATCGACGTTTGGGAGTTGATATACGTTATGGAGGAATGTCGTATAAATAAAGGAGATGCTGTCCGATTTTCTCTAGGTTTAGTCATATATGCTAGCTATCGACTCTAATGATAGTATGACTTTAATGAAGGTAGAAACGCTAGCATTGGAGGAGAACGCGCAAGTGTAGAATAGTTGGATGGGAAAGGTATGTAAGGCTAACCCTTCTTTCATAAGGAATGTTTCTTTGACCAAGGTCTAAATCTTCTATGAGACTATGATATCCTTCAAATGATTTTATCTTCCGAGCTAGTAGGCTCACGATCCTTGATACGCTATGATTGTACTAAATTCATCGTATGACGAGTAAGCCTATAAAGATAGATGTGATGAATGACGAAAATAGTGATAATGATATTTATGAGGACTACAATGGTAATAGCGACGACGATGACGATGACGATAATGATAGTGATGGTAATAGTAAAGATGCTTACGAGCAAATATGTATGTGTGCCTATGTATGGCTATTTTGAAACCCCAAGCTTATATGGCCGGGTAGAATATACAAACGAACATATATATATATATATATATACGTATATGACGGCGCGCGCGCACCACTGCAGTTGGGTACGGACAACACTGAGCCTTGGTAGGGCTAGGTATGTGTAACACTGAGCCTTGGTTGGCCAGGTATGTATGATCACCGAGCCTAGCTAGGGCCAGGTACGTGAAACACCGAACCTTCGAGGTCGGGTACGTTATGCAGACGATATGTGTATGATGTGATTATGTATATGATATAGATATGAGTATGAATACGAATATGAATAAGGATATGTATACGAACACGATTATGGATACGAAATGTAAAAGAATACGAATATGCGTACAGACACGGATACGGATGTATGTACACCATTATGTGCTAGAAATAGAAGGTCCCTATGAAAGGCAAGTAAGTGTCGTGACGACGATATTGCCATCTCCCATCTTATGTTATTTCTTATGCTGCTTACTATGTTTCTATATTGATATTGATCATGCTTTACATACTCAGTACATTCTTCGTACTAACGTCTTTTTGTTTGTGGACGCTGCGTCATGCTCGCAGGTGCACAGGGAGACAGACTTGATCCATAGCCACATTCTCAGGGACTACATAGCAGAGCTCCACTTCATTCAGAGCCATTGTTATTTTGGGTACTTATTCGTTTGTGTACATAATTATTGGCATAGCGGGGTCCTGTCCCGCCTATATGATATGCTATACTCTCCTTAGAGGCTCGTAGACATGTGTATATGGGTAGATATGTCTGGCCTTGTCGGCCTATGTTTTGTATATCATTTTGATATCCTTGTCGGCTCATGTACATCGCCGTTATATAGATGCCAACCATGATATAAAAGCATTGTCGTCCAATGGGACTAGCATGAATGATGAGTAGAAATGTATGCTTAATTATGTGGCTCACCTAGAAGTAAGTATAAGTGTAAGCCAAGGGGTGCCCGGGTGGGCTAGCACCGGGCGCTCGTCGCGGCCCTCTAGACGGGTCATGACAAAAGTGGTATCAGAGCAGTTCAGTCCTAGGGTCTGTCTACGAGCCGTGTCTAGTGGAGTCTTGGTTATGGGTGTGTTGTGTGCCACACTTATAAACAAGAAGCTGCAGACATTTTAGGAATAAATGACCTTCTTTCTTCATAAGAATCGTGCGATAGAGCTATGATATGAGAAATTCTTGTCCCTTAACCGTGTGTTGTGTATTTCAGAAATGCCTGTAAAGAGAAAGGCTACAGCAGCCCAAAAGGGCAAGACGGTGGCAGAGAAGTGGGCTGAAAGAGCATCGCCACCAGTAGTAGAGGAAAGTGAGTCCCAGAGTGCGGCTCAATCTCATTCCTCCCGTTCAGCACCTATATTAGAGGAGCGCGAGGGAGCATCAGCCCCAGCTCCAGCTCCTCCACCGGATGCTTCAGGCAAATATGTGAAAGAGGCCATACATTTGCTTACTCAGTTGGTTGCTGCTCAGACTCAGCGGCAAAGTGCGGGGCAAGGTGATAGGGCTGTTAGTGCAAGAGCCCGTGACTTCATTACTTTGAACCCTCCGGAATTCTTTGGATCAAAGCCGGAGGAGGACCCTCAGGATTTTATTGATGGTATGTTGAGGACGCTTCGATTGATACATGCTTCGTACACCGAATCGGTGGAGCTAGCGTCATATAGATTGAGGGACGTCTCGGTCCATTGGTGCACGGTTTGGATGGCTTCACGGGGAGCTAATGCACCTCCCCCGGTATGGCAAAAGTATGTTGATGTTTTTCTCTGACATTACATGTCTCCAGAAGTTCGGCGAGCTAGAGCCGATAAGTTTTTAAATTTGAGGCAAGGTAGCATGAGTGCTCTAGAGTATAGTCTCCGCTTCAATTCTTTGGCTAGGTATGCTTCGGCCATGGTAGCGGATATGGGTGATAGAGTACACCGATTTGTGAAGGGCCTAGGGCCACATTTGATGGATAGGTGCTTGACTGCGTCCCTTCAGGACAATATTGATATTGCACGTATTCAGGCTCATGCACAGAACTTAGAAGAAAGCCTGCAACAGCAAAGAAGCGAATGCGAGCATGATAGGGGACATAGCAAGAGGGCCAGATCTTCAGGCCCGATGAGTGAGTTCAGAGGTGGGCACAGGTAACATTTTCCCAGGCATTCAGGCTATTCTATGGCTAGTGTATCTCCACGGTTTTCAGGCCAGAGATTCGATAGATCTACTCATTCCAGGCCGAGTCAGAGTTTTTCTGGGTCTCAGTTCAGAGGTGATTCGGTTCAGGCAAGTCCATCCATACCACGATTTTCCTAGTGTGGGAAGTTGTATTGGGGTCAATGCCGATTGGGTTCAGAGGGTTGCTATTCATGTGGTCGACCGGGCCATATGATGTGTGATTGCCCTTCGATTCATGGTAGAGGCAAGGCCCAGCCTTCAGGGTCAGCAGCCGGATCTTCATCTTCTATGCGCCCTATGGGGCCAGGTTCACATGCGCCAGTCGGCCATGGTAGAGGCAGAGGGAGAGTTCCCAGTCCTAGCGGTCCTCAGCACCGTGTTTATGCTTTGGCTGGACGCTAAGATCTTGAGTTTTCTCCTAACGTGGTCACAGGTATATTGTCGATATTCTCTCATGATGTATATGCTTTGATTGATCCGGGGTCCACATTGTCATATGTTACTCCCTATATTGCGGGTCGATTTAAAGTCAAGCCGGAATCGATTAAGCCTTTTGAGGTATCTACACCCACTGGTGAAGCGGTAATAGTTAGCCGAGTGTATAGAAATTGTGTAATTGTGATTTGTGATCGTCGTGCCATGATTGATTTGCATGAGCTAGAAATGGTGGATTTTGTTGTTATTATAGGCATGGATTGGTTGGCTTCTTGCTACGCCAATGTTGATTGTTGAATGGAAAGGGTTCGTTTCCAATTTTCGGGAGAACCAGTCTTAGAATGGGAGGGGAATACGACGTCACCAAGGGGTAGGTTTATTTCCTATCTAAAGGCAAGGAAAATGATCACCAAAAGGGTGTATCTATCATCTAGTTTGGGTTCAAGATGTAGAAGTTGACTCGCCAACTCTTCAGTCAGTTCCTGTAGTGAATGAATTTCCGGATGTGTTCCCGGAAGAGCTTCCAGGCCTTCCTCCCGAACGGGAGATTGATTTTTCCATTAATGTGCTGCCAGGCACTAAGCCTATATCTATTCCTCCTTATAAAATGGTTCCCGCAGAATTGAAAGAGTTAAAGGAGCAATTGAAAGATCTGCTAGATAAAGGCTTTATTAGGCCTAGTTCTTCCCCGTGGGGAGCACCCGTACTGTTTGTCTGAAAGAAAGATGGCTCCTTGAGAATGTGCATTGATTACCGACAATTGAATAAGGTGATGATTAAGAACAAGTATCCTCTTCCGAGGATTGATGATTTATTTGATCAATTGCAAGGTGCCAAATGGTTTTCAAAGATTGATTTGAGGTCCGGGTATCACCAGGTGAGAGTTAGGGAGAAAGATATCCCTAAGACAGCCTTCAGAACAAGATATGGTCATTTTGAGTTTCGGGTGATGTCATTTGGGCTAACTAATGCACCGGCGGCATTTATGGATTTGATGAACAATGTGTTCAGGCCCTTCCTGGATTTATTTGTGATCGTATTTATCGAAGATATCTTGGTGTATTCTAGATCCGAGGCAGAACATGCGGATCATTTACGTACTGTCCTAGGAGTTCTTCGAACTCGAGAGTTGTTTGCAAAGTTTTCCAAATGCGAGTTTTGGTTGAACTCAATGGCATTTCTGGGGCATATTGTTGCAGCCGATGGTATTCGACCAGACAGTCAAAAGATTGAGGTCGTGAAGACTTGGCCAAGTCCCACAACTCCTACGGAGGTTCGTAGCTTTCTGGGCTTAGCAGGTTATTACAGGAGATTTGTTGAAGGATTTTCTTCTATTTCTTCCCCACTCACAAAGTTGACCCAGAAATCGGTAAAGTTTCGATGGACAGATGCTTGTGAACGTAGCTTCCAAGAGTTGAAAGGTAGATTGACTTCCGCCCCAGTCTTGACACTTCTGAGGGATTGGAAGGATATGTTGTTTACTGCGATGCTTCAGGCATTGGGCTAGGCTTTGTATTGATGCAACATGATAAAGTGATTGCGTATGCTTCAAGGCAATTACGGAAAGATGAGCAGAATTATCCAACCCATGATTTAGAATTGGCCGCAGTGGTTCATGCTTTAAAGATATGAAGACATTATTTATATGGCATCCATGTGGATATTTATACAGATCATAAGAGTCTTCAGTATATCTTCAAGCAGAAAGAGTTGAATTTACGGCAACGGCGATGGTTGGAATTGCTAAAGGACTATGATGTTGATATCTTATATCACCCCGGAAAGGAAAATGTTGTAGCTGATGCTCTAGCCACAGATCTATGGGAAGTTTGCGTGATGTTCCACCAGAGAAGAGAGAAATGGCCCGTGAGCTTCAGCAGCTAGCTAGTCTAGGAGTTCGAGTAGTGGACTCAGGTAGCCAGGGAGCCATTATCCAGAATTCAGCAGTCTCGTCGCTAGTAGCAGAAGTGAAAGAGCGACAATACGAAGATTCCACGCTAAGGCATTACAGAGATACACTCCCCCAGAAAGAGGAGTCATCATTTGATATCTCAGGAGACGGAGTCCTCCGATATCGAGGCAGATTATGTGTTCCCGATGTGGCAGGTTTACGCCACCAGATATTGAGAGAAGCTCATTGTTCCGTTATTCTGTTCACCCCGGTGCGACAAAAATGTATCATGATCTTAAGTCCATATATTGGTGGAATGGAATGAAGAAAGATATAGCGGAATTCATGGCTCAATGTCTCAATTGTCATCAAGTGAAAATCGAGGACCAAAAGCCGGGTGGATTGTTGCAAGCTATAGAAATACCAACTTGGAAGTGGGAAGTGATTAACATGGACTTCATTACAGGTTTACCCCGTTCTCAACGCAAGTACGATTCTATATGGGTGATTATAGATAGGCTCACAAAGTCAGCTTATTTCTTACCGGTCAAGACGACCTATATGGCAGAAGATTATGCAAGGCTTTATGTTAATGAGATAGTGAGACTCCATGGTGTTCCAGCATCTATTATCTCTGATAGAGGGACTCAGTTTACAGCCAATTTTTGAAAATCTTTCAAAAGGGTTTAGGGACCCAAGTGAGCCTTAGCACGGCATTTCACCCGCAGACCGATGGGCAAGCTGAACGCACCATTCAGACTCTTGAGGATATGTTACGGGCATGTATGCTAGATTTTGGAGGTAATTGGGATGAGCATTTGCCACTCATAGAATTTGCTTACAATAATAGCTATCACTCTAGCATTCAAATGGCACTGTATGAAGCTCTATATGGGCGAAACTGTAGATCCCCAATTGGGTGGTTTGAAACAGGAGAGACTAAATTGATAGGGCCAGACTTGGTCCAGCATGCCATCGAGAAAGTCAAGCTCATACAAGATCGGTTGTTAGCAGCTCAAAGTCGTCAAAAGTCCTATGCGGATAATCGTCGAAGAGACTTAGAGTTCCAAGTGAAAGATTGGGTATTCTTGAAAGTGTCACCAATAAAGGGTATAATGAGATTTGGCAAGAAAGGGAAGCTTAGTACCCGATACGTTGGGCCTTATGAGATTGTGCGCAAAGTGGGCAAAGTGGCCTACAAATTAGATTTACCTCCGGATTTGGAGTCAGTTCATCCAGTTTTTCATGTTTCGATGCTTCGGAAATGTGTTGGAGATCTTACTAAGATCATGCCAATAAGTGATGTGCAAGTGACACAAAAGTTGACTTATGAAGAAATGCCCATGGCCATTCTAGATAGGCAAGTACGGAGGCTTAGAAACAAAGAAGTGGCCTCAGTTAAGGTTTTATGGAGAAGTAGTAAATGAGAAGAGATGACATGGGAAGCGGAAGAAAGTATGCGATCCAGATACCCGCATTTATTTCAGCCCTTGGAAGAAATCCAAGATGAGACGTCAAGATCATAAGGTACGTATGTTTTCTTTTTATGCTTTTGGTCGTGTTTGGCCATAGATATGTTGATATTGTGATGTAGCCCTGTGAGGCGACAATATAATGGGTTGTTGTGACAGGTTGGTAGTGCCAAATTACAGGGGAAACTCTAGCAAAATTTTTGCAGGATCCCGAGTGTTTAACATTCGAGGACGAATGTTCCTGTTATATCCCGTGTTTTCGCACATTTGGAAAATTAGAAATAATCTTGACTTTTAAGAAGTAAGGCCATAATTGATTCTAATTAACACATGATGTTGTTTATGAAAGAATATTAATGTGGAAGTGTCGAGGAAGGCCAAGGGCAAAAATTGGAATTTCGGAAATTAGTTTCGGGAATTACAAAATAAATTTATAGCCAATTGGGCTCACAAAAATGGAAAGAAAAATGAGGCCCAAGAAGTTGAGGGTGGCCGGCCATGGACTTGGTCTTGGCCCAAGTCCATATAGTTGATCATGTGACTAAGCATGTGATCAACTAATATAAAGGGGGCCAATGTTCATGAAAATTCAAGAAACAAAAAGAAAAATTGAAGAACACCCCACAAGGAGGCTCTCGGCCGAAACCCTTAGGAAAAAAAAAATTCTAAGTCCTTCAATCTTCTTCTTAAAATCTTGTTCTTCTTGTATTGGTAGCAAGTTCAAGACGCTCTCCGACGTGATATAATTGGTTTAGCGAGAGGGCGACGTTTGCGGCAAGATTGAAGGTTGAAGAAGAGGTAAGAATTTATCCCTTGTTATTGTGTTATGAAGTATTGTTTGTGTTGTAGCATGTAGAAATGAGTTGAAATTTATGTTGTATTCTAGTTGTGTGTATGATAGAATTCATATGGAGAATGAAAGTTGAATAAATTTGGTTGAAGTTGAAATATAGGGGTTTGGCCGTGTGGTATGGTGTTGGAAGGATGCCAATGAATTAATTTTGTTTAATGTGTTAGTTGTGTTATTGTGATGCTTGCAACGTAAATGAAGATAAAATGGTATAAGTTTGTATTGAAATGGAATGTAGAAGCTTATGTCGTTTTAGTACGATCTTACGACATTGCGAAAATGAAGTTGTTAGGTTGCAAGTCATGATGATTATTGATGAATTTGGAAGATGAAAACATGTCATGAATATGTATGCCAAAGATTAGAAGTTTTGAATGAGTTATGACTTCGGCCGAAAGTTCGTATATTATGTATATCGTGTGTATAATTTAAGGAAACGATATGAAACGCTTCTAAACTATGTTGTGATGATCTAGTTTGATAATGAATGTGAAATCATTGAAATTGGTTTGGAAATTGAAGTTGAAAGGAAGATAATGGCATTATGTCGGCAAGTAGAACTAGTGTTGCCATATTGTGTTTCTAATGTTTGTTGTTGATGTTGATGTTGTTGTTTGGGTTGTTGTTGATGATTGTGAGCTGAGTTAAGTTCTCGGGGGTGCTATATGTATAGGGGAAGTGCTGCCAAAATTTCGGTAGACAAATATGAGTTGAATTGAATTCGTAGCATCTATACCTTACAATTGGTAAATGTGACCATTTGCAGATTTTTGACGAAACGGAGAGTGAGCTTGGATAGGCTTAAAAAGCTCCAAAGGTATGTAAAGCTACCCCGATCCTTCTTTTGGCATGCCTAAGTGTATTAGGATCGAATTCGGGCCTCGAAAGACGTTCTGCCCCTCGGAATCCGCAAGTGAAAATATCACTTTTTCTTTCAGTAAGATTGAACTCTTTTGGTATGTTTTCTTGGAAATTATGCAAACCTTCTCTAAACTCCTTGGAAAGCTACAGAATGTCCGTAGAACCTTTATAGGTGATCCCATAAGCTTAAAGGGCGTAATTTGGACCCATCGCCTTGATTGTCCCGAGGTGGGCCCACTATTCCCGGTTTTGCCCTTAATGTACTTAAGTCTTCTTTTCGAATAATTCTTAAAAGAAACGTTTTGACTACCATTCTAATTACCTAACAAACGTTGTTTTAAATATTCCATTAAGTCTGATAAATTGTTTTGATACTCAAAACTCATTTACTATGATGCCTTCCGACTCCATTGGATTGGTTTGTCTTTGATATGCCTCATCGAGTCTATGGAAACATTTATGATATTTTAATTGCATTAGTCTCTCACTACTCCATTCGTGGATGCCCCAATGTTTCCCACACTGAGCCCGGGCCAGGATATGTTGTCAAGCGTAATCCCCTGCATTGTTCGCCGTGCCTCGATGTGAGGGGGCAGGTATGCGCGTACATGGGTTTGTGGAGTATGCTGTGCCATGTACGTTTGTTCTGATATGATTTACTATGGCCATCTGATATGACATATTATGTTACGGGGTTATGTCCCTATTCTGATTCTTCTGTGTTGTGGCACCAGCGTCGGGAGGGTGGCCACGTTCTGTCTGCCGAGTCCCTTGGCAGGGGCCGGATTTGATATGACATATGTTTTTGTACACACTCCGCATGTTTTGAAAATATATATCTGATACTTTGTATTTTCTGTTTACTTTCTGTACGTTCTATACCAGTTATGATTTTGTTTCTGCAACTCAGGCTTTACATATTTCGTACTGACCCCCTTTCCTCGGGGGCTGCGTTTTCATGCCGCGCAGGTACCGACGACAGGTTTGCTGATCCGTCCGCTTAGGATCTCATTCTGCTATTTTTGGAGCGCTCTTTTATTCAGAGCCATCTTTTGGTATAGTCTGTCACTCCTATATATGTATATTCTCGTTCATGGGTACGGCGGGGCCCTGTCCCGTCATATGATTTTGTCGGTCTGTTTAGAGGTCTGTGGACATGTTTGTGGGTTGGGGTCTTTCTGTACAGATATGTGTATGTGTTGTGTTTGGGCGATCCCATTCGCCGCGGCGGCCGGTCCGCATATATTTAGATGTTACTCTGTTGGTCCTGTGTGGCCTTTGTTGGTATTTTCTGCGTGCAGGGTATATGGGATAGTCCGTAAAACAAAGGAAACTCTGCCGAAATTTTTCTGGAAATTATCTAAATTGGAAATAAAGCCTTGTCGGCTTCTGCTTTATACCAGAATAAGTTTGATACAATTTGAGATAGCATTTGGTAGATGCGTTCGGGTGCCCAGATCGGGCACTAGTCACGGCCTACGGGGTTGGGTCGTGACAGTTCCAAAAGGGGGGAAGAATGTTACACCTTGAAAATTTCCCCGCGAACGTACAGTGGATAGGCCAACAAAGGGCATAGCGTATACGATGTTTTAATAAGAAGGAACGACATTGGACGACCCTAAGTAAGGTTCCAAAGGAAATTGCAATAAGGGGTAGGTTATGTTCCATAATGACTAATTATAGGTTCTGAAAATGTGGAAAGTTGTAGATTTGCATTTTGGCCTATTGGACGTAAAATGAAATACGGACCGTAAAGTGGTATACGGCCCGTAAACTGCCATGTCGTATTTCAACTTCCAGAACTTCAACTTTCTGTCAAGTGCTTGAATGGTTAAAGAAGACTTGAAATACAGCCCGTAAACTGAGTCGTAAATCACCATGTCTGAGCCTGACTTTCTGGTTCTGTTATGCTTAAATACGCCCATAGAATACGGACCGTAAACTGGAATACGACCCGTAAACTGAGTTTACGATCACTGTAGCACTTTCGACGACTGTTCATTTCAGATCAGATTTTGGGTTATTAAAAAGAGGACCAAGTTTATTATTTCATTTCCACATATCACCCCTTCTCTCTAAAACATCTCTCTACATTTACTGTTATATCCCGCATTTTGTACGTTCGGATAATTCAAGATAATCGTGGGAAGTTAAGGACAAGGTTATATTTTGATTTTGTTTAGCACACAAGTTGTTCATGAAAGTTTTTGAAGTGGAAATATTAAGAAAGGCTAGGGGTAAAAAGGGAAACCCACAAGGTGGTTCATGGTAATATTGAGAAAGGCTAAGGCCAAATTTGGAATTTGGGAAAAATAATTCTTCATGTATTACAAAACACAAAAAAAAATGGGCTTGAGGCACAAGGGCCAAGTGTGGTCGTCCACTTTAATGGGCCAAGGCCCATATGTGAGTTTAATATATGTAAAGGAAAGATGACAAATCCATCTTCAACAAAAGAAGATTCAAGAAACTTTGAGAGGAGAAAAAACAACAAGGCCTATTCGGCCATAACCAAGGAAAATCGAAGCCTCCAATTTTGATCCAAAAAAATATTTTCTTCTAGTATTCCCACTAATTTGAAGGTCCTCTTTAACGTGGTATAATTGTTAGAGCAAGAAGATCTCTCTTTGTTGCAAGTTCATAATCATAGCCAAGTGAGAAGTTAAGGGAAAAAGGTAAGAATTAATCTTCTTTTATATGTTATGGATAATTGTGTATGTTGTAGTGTGTAGAAATGAGTGAAATTCATGAAAATATGGATGTGGTGTTGTGGCCGTGTGGTGCTTATGTGGTATAGAAGAGAATGAATCAATTTTACTTAGTATTTTGATTGTTGTTGTCACGAATTCTATGTTGATAATGAAAGTTTGATGATTCTAGTTGAAGTTGTAAGTGTTGGAGAGTTGTCTAGAAACTAATGTGATGTTAAAAGCCATTTCTTGTAATTAGGGAAAACAATGTTGTTAGTGTGTGAATTGTTGGTGAAGTTCATGAAATTGAAGGAAGAAAATGTGTTGTTATTGTTCTTGTTCCATTTGGAAAGTTTCCGGTGGAATGGCATATGGGTTGGATTATTGTGAATATTGTACGGATTGTTTGAATTATTCTTGAATATTGTTTGAACGGTTGCGGATTAGAACTTGAATATGTAAGCAATGATGAATCTAACATAAATGGAATGCCGTCGAAGTTTGTAGAAAGAAGTTGTTAACGTTGGAATGCGTTTTGAATTGATTGTTGATATTGTTGGAATAACTGTTGGTATTGTTGTTGCTAAGTTGGCCGAGTTAAATTCTCGGATTTGTTATTGATGATATGGCCGAGTTGGATTCTCGGGGATGGTGTATTTACAGGGGAAATGCTGCCGAAATTTCTGTAGATTAAGTGTTGGTTTAGAATTGGACTCTTAAGTGTTTATGGCTAATGTTTGGTATGTATGAATATTGTTGTAGATCTTGCGAAGCCAAAGACTTAAGTTCGGATTAGCGTAGAAAGCGGGCAAGGTATGTAAGGCTTACCCTTTCTTTCTTTTGGCATGATCTTTATGAGACGAACAAATGACGTATATGTATGATTTCAAAGAAATTCCCATTCTTAGAGCCACTAGGATGGCTGATATCGCACTACTGAGTTTACGATCACTGTAGCACTTTCGACGACTGTTCATTTCAGATCAGATTATGGGTTATTAAAAGGGGACCAAGTTTATAATTTCATTTCCACATATTACCCCTTCTCTCTAAAAAATCTCTCTACATTTACTCCACAAGAATTCAAGGATTATTAGTGATCAACAACATAAACCAAGTGAATCAAGTGTAAGGAAGCCCATCCAAGATCATTCAAGTCAAGAAACCTCATTGGAGATAAACTAGGGTTTTTGCTCAAGCATAGTATTATCAACCAAGGCTTGTTCCTAGAACATCTAAGGTAAGACTTATGGTATTTATATGTTGTTTGAGGTATTTAAGAGTTGAAATACTTGGATTGTACAAGGGTATAGAAAGATGGGTCATAAATGTGGAAGAGTGCCATTTTGAGAAATAGCTTGAATGGAATTATGCGTCTTGATGTAATGTGATGTAAATGTGTTATAAATGATGTTGAGAACATGAGATGAGCAATGTACGTGAATGGACATAGTCGTGTGTTATAGCCATGGATATGGGTGATCGAAGGTAAACTAAGAAATGTGGGTAAGGTGGGTGAATAATGACTAATGTTACGGTATTGTGAATGTATTATCGACGTTTGGGAGTTGATATACGTTATGGAGGAATGTCGTATAAATAAAGGAGATGCTGTCCAATTATCTCTAGTTTAAGTCATATATGCTAGCTATCGACTCTAATGATAGTATGACTTTAATTAAGGTAGAAACGCTAGCATTGGAGGAGAACGCGCAAGTGTAGAATAGTTGGATGGGAAAGGTATGTAAGGCTAACCCTTCTTTCATAAGGCATGTTTCTTTGACCAACGTCTAAATCTTCTATGAGACTATGATATCCTTCAAATGATTTGATCTTCCGAGCTAGTAGGCTCACGATCCTTGATACGCTATGATTGTACTAAATTCATCGTACGACAAGTAAGCCTATAAAGATAGATGTGATGAATGACGAAAATAGTGATAATGATATTGATGATGACTACAATGGTAATAGCGACGACGATGACGATGACGATAATGATAGTGATGGTAATAGTAAAGATGCTTACGAGCAAATATGTATGTGTGCCTATGTATGGCTATTATGAAACCCCAAGCTTATATGGCCGGGTAGAATATACAAACGAACATATATATATATATATATATATATATATATATACGTATATGACGGCGCGCGCACCACTGCAGTTGGGTACGGACAACACTGAGCCTTGGTAGGGCCAGGTATGTGTAACACTGAGCCTTGGTTGGGCAGGTATGTATGATCACCGAGCCTAGCTAGGGCCGGGTACGTGAAACACCGAACCTTCGAGGTCGGGTACGTTATGCAGACGATATGTGTATGATGTGATTATGTATATGATATAGATATGAGTATGAATACGAATATGAATAAGGATATGTATACGAACACGATTATGGATACGAAATGTAAAAGAATACGAATATGCGTACAGATACGGATACGGATGTATGTACACCATTATGTGCTAGAAATGGAAGGTCCCTATGAAAGGCAAGTAAGTGCCGTGACGACGATATTTCCATGTCCCATCTTATGTTATTTCTTATGTTGCTTACTATGTTTCTATATTGATATTGATCATGCTTTACATACTCAGTACATTCTTCGTACTGACGTCCTTTTGTTTGTGGACGCTGCATCATGCCCGCAGGTGCACAGGGAGACAGACTTGATCCATAGCCACATTCTCAAGGACTACATAGTAGAGCTCCACTTCATTCGGAGCCATAGTTTTTTGGGTACTTATTCCTTTGTGTACATAATTATGGGCATAGCGGGGTCCTGTCCCGCCTATATGATATGTTATACTCTCCTTAAAAGCTCGTAGACATGTGTATATGGGTAGATATGTTTGGATTTGTCGGCCTATATTTTGTATATCATTTTGATCGCTTTGTCGGCTCATGTACATCGATGTGGTATAGATGCCAACCATGATATAAAAGCATTGTCGTCTAATGGGACTAGCATGAATGATGAATAGAAATGTATGCTTAATTATGTGGCTCACCTAGAAGTAAGTATAAGTGTAAGCCAAGGGGTGCCCGGGTGGGCTAGCACCGGGCGCTCGTCGCGGCCCTCTAGACGGGTCGTGACATTCTATTCCTCCACTTTCAGGTCCTCCGCAGAACCGCATACCTCCCAGTTTAATTCAGCCTATACCTATTGTAACTTCTCCTACCCCGTCAACACATCCTAGTAGTAGTCATGGTTCACACCAAACTGCTGCACTAATCACCTCTCCTAATCAGTCTTCCCCTTCATCGACAACCTTGTCCCAGCCTATGTTACCCTAAGTGGTTGACTTCTCTAATTATAGTCCATTCCGACTGCGCCTCTACCACCCAAGTCACAAGCACCGAGAACTCATCACATGAAGCTCCATAATATGCCGCCATCCACCAATTTAGCTACTGCCCCATCTGCCTCCTCACCATCCCCTCCAACAATTGAGCCAACTGAAGCAAATAAATACAAAGAATGGAGAGCAGCTATGACATCCGAAATGGATGCTTTGCTCCGTAATGAAACATGGTCCTTGGTTCCTCCTGATCCGTCAATGAATGTTTTGGGATGCAAATGGGTGTTTCGTATTAAAAGAAATTCCACTGGTGCTATTGAGCGTTATAAGGCTCGCCTCGTCGCAAAAGGATTCAATCAACTGGAAGGGCAAGACTACTGAATGTCAAAAATGCTTTCTTGCACGGGGAGCTTCAAGAGCAAGTCTTCATGTCTCAACCATCGGGTTTTACTCATCCTCTTTATCCTAACCATGTATGTCACCTAAAGAAGTCCATATACAACCTCAAACAAGCACCCAAGGCTTGGTATATGCGACTTCTTCATTTTCTTGAACATATGGGATTTACTGCCTTAAAATCATATACTTCTTTGTTTATTTACAGCAGACAGGGTGTCACAGCTTATCTCTTGGTCTATGTTGATGATATAATACTTACTGGGAGTCACGCCTCATTTTTGGATTCCATGATTTCTAAACTTGGGTCCGAATTTTCAATATGTGATTTGGGTTCTTTGAGTTACTTTCTTGGTGTTCAAGTTTCTATAAGCCCAGATGGTATCTACCTCTCTCAACACCAGTATATTCGAAATCTTCTTTCCAAGGCTGGCATGCAAAATTGTAAACCTCTTGCGACCCCTATGGCAGTGAATACAAAGCTTCATAAAGGGGACAGCCCGCCATTTTCCGATTCAACTTTGTATCGTCATATTTTAGGGGCTTTACAGTATGTCACTCTCACACGCCTTGACCTTGCATTTGTGGTTAATAAAGTATGCCAATTCATGTACAATCCCATAGAAAGTCACTGGTCCGCGGTTAAACGGATACTACACTACTTACAACACACCAGTATCAACACTTTCACATCCCATGCTCGCCCAATTTGCTACTGCAGGCTTTTCCTGATTCGGACTGGGTAGGCTCCATAGATGATCGCAAATCCAAAGGTGGCTATGCAATTTTTTTGGGTGCTGCTCTTGTCTCTTGGTCCTCTAAGAAACAACGCACTATCGTTAGGTCCTCCACTGAATCTGAATACAAAGCGCTTGCCGATGCTGCTGCTAAATTGACCTTTGTTCAATCTATCTTGTCTGAGTTAGGAGTGCATCTTCCAAAGGCTCCCATTGTCACGACCCGACTAGGGGCCGTGACAGGTACCCAGGGCTAACCACCGAGCACCACTCATTCCCTTACTTATCATACTCATATCATAAGAAAAATCATTTTTCATTTGAAACATAAATACTTTTATACGCATAAGCCCTTCGGCTATCAAAATAATATACATACCATAATAACATCGTGAGACCATGCTACCCACACATACGGATCTACAAGCCTCTACTAGTGTACTAGACATATGGACGGGACAGGACCCCGTCGTGCCCAAAACATATATGTACATAAAATGGTAAATCAATGGCACCTTCGGAATAATGGAGTGCTTTCGACACTCAGCTTACCGACTTCTACAAATTTGGGTCTCCTCCCTGCTTACCTGTGGGCATGAACACAGCGTCCAAAGAAAATGGACGTCAGTACGAATATTGTACTGAGTATGTAAGGCATGAATGAAATAAACATGGTAGAAAAATCATAAGTCATAAGGTGAAGCCAAAACCTACGCGACCTTTGTGGATGAATACATTTCAAACATATATCATATATATAGAATCGTCGTACATGAATCATTATAGCGTATACATCATTATGTCATATAATTCATCATCATAGTATCTTATCTGCTCACACAGATAAAACATTATCCGTATTCGGCCACGTAGGGGCTCGACAATATCCGTATTCGGCCACATAGTGGCTCGACAGTATTCGTATTGGGCCACGTAGTGGCTCGACAATATCCGTATTCGGCCACGTAGTGGCTCGACAGTATCACATACTATCTTCCGTACTTTTCATACATACATCATATATATAATCATAGCATATACGTATTTACATCATATATACATATTCTACCTGGCCTTATAGGCTCAGGGCTTCATAATAGTCATACATAAGCACATATATATATACATAAAAGCCCATAAATATCTTTAGCGTCATCACTATTATCATCGTCATCATTATCATCATCACTATTAACATCGTCGTCATTATCATTACATATGTCTCATAACCTTTCATGGAGCATACATTTGGATTTAAAGACAATCTATGAGAATCGCATCGTATTCGTAGCACGAACTTCATAATAATATCGCATAATAGCCTTTATCATCTCTAACTTAGGCTCATCGTTACCATCGTATCTATGGCACATCTCTTTCCTTAATCTCATATGGAACCCCTTATGAACATAGACTTGTAATGTTTCGGAATATTGGTCATAGGACACGTATTAGAGCTTATAGACAACCTATAACAATGTCGGGGTGACATAAGGTCGAGAACTCCCGATTACCTTATGGAGCATTCATAGGTATTCTGCCTCACCTTGAAGGAAATAGTATATAAGGTGAGTGTATACAACAAGTAACACCAATAGATTATAGTTAATGTCGTTAACTTGGTAGAAACATTATACCATGAACTCTAGAATCTTTAGACTTCAGCTTATCATCTTCATTATCATATTCATAACGCATTCCTTATCTTTATCTCATAAGGAGATCTCTATCAATGTTGACTCGTGGTTCCGAAATATAAGAAAGTCAGGGAGAGGTAGGGAAATAATATCATAGGAATCGTATAAGGATTTCCATCTTCGTAGGAATGTCGTTCATGAGCTTTATGACTTCTAGACTTAGATTCATCATCGGTATCGTCATGTTCGTAACGTGTCTCTTTTCTTTATCCCATATGAAATTCTTTGTACTCGTAGATTCATAGTTCCCAATGTGTAGGAAAATCATAGAGAGATAGGGGGATTCATACCATAAGATTCATGCCTTAGAAATAAAGGACTAGCCTTACATACCTCTTTTGTTTAACAATTTCCATCGCTTGATTGTTCTCCTGCAATGCTCACGTTTCTACCTTCAAGAGAATTCACATTCACATTAGCTAATCGATTATATGAACGTGCTTACTAAAGCTAGAGAAAATTGGGCAGCATTTCCTTTGTTTATACGACTTCCTCCATATCATATATCAACTCCCAAACATCAAATATAATATTCACAATATCATAGACAACAATTGTCATCCATCTATTTTATCCGCAATTCATAATTTCACTCCAATTCACCCATAATCATGGTCATAGTATACTAGTAAGTTTTCTCACATATAATGCTTATCACATGTCCTTAATATCATTTATAACATAACTATATCACAACAAATCAATAACCATAACTCAATTCAAGTTATCACTCAAAATGACACTATTCACCCTTTCATGACCCATTTCCTATATCCTTTTACAATCCAAGTGTTTCAACTTTCAAATACCTTAATTAACATGTAAATACCATAAAACTTACCTTGGATGGTGTAGGAATGAACCTTGCGTTCAAACACTTCACTTGAGAAAAACCCTAGTTTCACCTTCACTTGGATTCCTTGTCTTGGATGAACATTAATGAGTTTCTTACATTTGATTCACTTGATTTGATGTAATTGATCACAAATACCCCTTGAATTCTTGTTGGAGAAGTGTAGAGAGATGTTTTAGAGAGAAGTGGTGTGAAGGGAAATGAAATAAAATGAAATTGGTCCCTTATTAAATACACACAATTCTGTCTCGACCCATTTATATGGACACACATACGGTCCGTACAATTTATACGGTCCTTATGTGTGACCGTATAATGGTTCCAGTGAACACTTCCCATCTTGGCTAAATATACGGCCATACCTACGGTCCGTATCTTTTGTACGGTCCGTATAATGGAGTGTACAATCCACAGTTTTCCGAAAATAATTTTCGTCAACTCGTTTGATCTCCAATCCTTATAGAACCTTCTTGACACTTGTTTGTCACCTCATTAACTATCTACGGGACGTTATAACTCTTCTCCCGAGCCTCATTGAATCGTCATTAACTCGTTACTCATAAATCCTTTTCCGATACATCTTGTATGTCTTGCCTCTTCTTGGCAAACTTTCTTTTCTTACTTCGAATGTCTTTGAAATCTCATTTAGAGTCATCGAATGTTATTTATTACTCATCAAAACATCGCATATGTCGCGCCCTTCGTCATTCTATTCACTGTGCATGGACGAAAAAAATTTCCGAGGTGTAACACTCATTCTCTGGTGTGACAACATTGGCGCGCTTATCTTTCTGTTAATCCTGTCTTTCATGCTCGAACGAAGCACGTCGAAATTGATTATCATTTTGTTCGTGATAAGGTTGCTCGGAAAGACCTCTCAGTGCAACTCTTATCATCCAAAGATCAAATTGCCGATGTTTTTACTAAGCCTCTCTCCTCCACCAGGTTTGAATTCATGTAGTCCAAGCTAAATGAGTCTTCTCCACCGTCAGCTTGCAAGGGGAGTATCGAGACATAGTATTCCAAGTCACGTACTACCAAGAGGCCTACATACTTTGGACAGTTGAGTTTAGATAGATTATTACGGTTACTACAATTGTATCCTTATCCATTACAATGTAATCTCAATGTGTATATATATACACCTTAGATATGTACAGAATAGTGTGTGAAATAAATAACAATTGAGTTGTGTTTACTTCTGGTGGTTTAATATAGATGATGAGGTTCGTTTCAGATGAATTCTTCGCTGTAATGACTTTGATCCACCCCTTAGTGAAAAATTCTTAGTGAGAAACCATAATAAGCCATGAGGAATTCTTACCTTGCTTTCTTATTCAATTTTTCTAATTTCTTTATTCTTCTTCAACTACACTTTTTGTTAATAATAATATTCTAGTTCAAAATTCATGATAAAGCTAAACTAACAGCAACACCAAAGAGAAATTGATCAAAAGATAAATTTGTTTGCATTCATAACAGAATTTCATTATTATTAATAAACTCAATAAAAATAAATAACCCTAAATTAACAACACCAAAAAGTTAACCTGAAAAGAAATAAAATTGAAGATTAAATTGTGGAAATTATTTTTCTGTTTGTTTATTTCTTTCTTTTTCTCTTAGCCAATTTTTTTTTCCATTTCTTTTTTTCCTTCACTAAAATTCAGTAACTTTTTTGTTGATAAAAGTAAATTCAATTGACAACTCATATCCTTAAAATAATAGTAACACCAAAAACAAATTTTCAATATCAATATACCAAATTGCAAGTTACGACATAATTTATTCAGTAATAATTAAATTAGTTGAAGCATATAACCTTAAATAAAAGTAATCAAAAGAAAAACATAAATGAAATGAAAATTGAAATATTACAACGTAGAACCTATGAATAGTTTCCTTTTTTTTTCATTTCTTTTTTTCCTTCGCTAAAATTCAGTAACTTTTTGTTGATAAAAGTAAATTCAATTGACAACTCATATCTCTAAAATAATAGTAACACCAAAAACAATTTTTCAATAACAATATACCAAATTGCAAGTTACGATATAATTTATTCAATAATAATTAATTTAGTTGAAACATATAACCTTAAATAACAGTAACCCAAAAAAAACAAAAAAAAAAACATAAATGAAATGAAAATTGAAATATTAAAACGTAGAACCTATGAATAGTTTCCAAAAAGCTCTAACTTCTTAAAAGATCATTTTTTTCAAGGGGAAAAGTGCAAATATGCCCCTCACTTTGCGATTTAGAGCAGATATACCCTTCGTTAAAAAAGTGGTGCAAATATACTCCTGCCGTTACCCAAATGGTGCAAAGATACCCCTGCCGTTACACAAATTGTGCAAATATATCCTTTTTGCTAACATAATTTTTTTTAAATCATTTAGCTTATTTTTTTAATTAAGAAAATGACACATGGCTTTAAAAAAATAAGTCTACCTATCTTTTTAGTAGACTTAATTTTGTAAAGCCACGAGGCTATTTTCTAGTGGCTGTCTGCTTCGTTTGGAAAAAAAATATCTCCTTCACTTTAAAAAAAAGTAATTCTACCCATTTTTTTAAACAAATCAGACCCAACCCACCAGAAAAAAATTACCACGTGACTTTAAAAAAATAAGTCTACTAACAAAAAATGGGTAATCTTATTTTTTAAATCCACGTGACATTTTTAAATTAAAAGACAAGCTATATGATTTTATTTTATTTTTGAAAAAAAAAAGTCATGTTAGCGAAAATGGTATATTTGCACCATTTATGTAACGGCAAGGGTATATTTGCACTATGTTTTAAGGGAAAGGGACACACAGTGGAATCCCATGTTTGGCCCACGTTTGGGCCTAATACCGCAAACTAGCCTTTTGGCCCAAAGTAATCCCACGCGCTAGCCAGCCCAGTAGCTCAAACATATTTAAAAAAAAAAAAAAAACTTTTTAGTGGCAACTAAAGATCAAAAAGTCACCACTAAAGGTCAAAATTCATATTGAGCGTTCGAAAAATATTTCAAAACATGTATAATATGTGTATACTTATACACTGATTGAGCTTTCAAGAAATATCTCAAAACATGTATAATATGTGTATATTTATACGTTGATTGAGCCTTCAAGAAATATCCCAAAACATGTATAATATGTGTATAATTTGTTATTATACATTGATTATACATTTATTATACACATATTTATTGTACATATTTTGGGATATAATCAATGTTGTATAGAATATGTATCACTAATGTATATGTATGATACATTTTTTATACGTATGATATACTTTCTATACAAGAATGATACAGTTTATATACATATGCTAGAATTATATATACACTTTCTATATAAGAATGATACAGTTTATATACAATTTCTATACAAGAATAATACATTTTATATATTGTATAATACATTTTCTAGACGTATGATATACTTTCTATACACAAATTATACAACAAACGATACATTTTCTATACTTATGTATGGAATATGTATAATATGTGAATCATTAGTGTATAATCAATGTATAATATATGTATGATTAGTGAGTATACGTTGATGATACATTTATTATACACAAATTACACAACAATGATACAAACGATGATACAGTTTCTATACATATACAGTAGGGATACATATTCTATACAACAATGATAATTTTTTATGGGTATGATACATTTTCTCTACATATTTGATCTTTAGTGGCGACTAAAAAGTTGCCACAATAAGTCCTTTTTTAAAAGAACTTTTAGTGACTACTTTTAGTGGCGACTAAAGTCGTCATTAGTCGCCACAAAGGTCCCTTTTTTTTTAAGTATATCTATTCTAAATCCCAAAGTTAATTTTGCACCCTTTCCCTTTTTTCAGAAAAGACCTACTTTTAAAGTTAAAATTTTTAAAATAAATCCCTTTCAACTACTCTATCCGTAGTTTAATTTTCGGATTTTTCGTTTAAGGGGTAATAAATATGAAAGAATAAAGATCAGTGGGTAATAAAAACACTCAATAATTTAGGTATGTACATTGCAAGTGGTACCAAGTTTGGGGGGATTTAGTTCTGAAGAAAATGTCAGGTCGTAGCTTAAGTTGACACTTGTATCACTCCAGTAATCCAGTTCTGTTCACGGTTATTTTAAATACAAAATATTATAGTTCGGGGGGTTTGTGGGTTGGTGGGGGGGAGGGGGTTCACTGTGTATAATATATATATATATATATATATATATATATATATATATATTTTAAGTATGAAACTACCTAAATAACATAGTTTAGGGCGTCTAAATGTATTTTTCAGAAATATTTCTGATAAAAGAAAGACTGATTTGGACTAATAAGACCTGCAAATTTAAAGTGGACAATTGAAATAACAGAACTAGTTTTGAGGAGGACCGTTAGTATTCTATCGTAAGTTTAAGATAGTGGATATGGCTGCAACGACCATTTCACATATGCCCCCTGGGTTGTTTATGTTGGGATAATAACTAGTTTATAGGTATAGTTTGTCCCCTTAATGTTGGAATTTAATAATTATTAAGTAGGAGTATACAACAAAGTGGCAGCTTCAGTCACAAATAAAGGTGATCGATACTACAATAGTACTTAGGAGCTGTACTATGATTATACTAATTCGTACACTAATTGCTGCATAAATTCTTCAATAAAGAATGACTTACTAGAGACCTACTATTCCTGGATGCTTACCTTTTTTTTTTTTTTAATTCCAAACTCACTTTTGCTAGAATTAAGTAAAAGATTTCAAGAATATAGAAGATCTCATTTTGTAATTTTTTTAAAACTATGAGCATGCTCTGTAGAAACACCGGTGACGAATTTATAGGCTAAAAATGAGCCGCGTGAACCCATGGTCTCTCCGTAAAATTAGATATTTTATATATATATTTTCTAAAATTGGTATAATATTATCTGCTAGCGTCCATGCTGCAAGAAGACATAATGGTGTGCATGGTTCAATGATGAGTTATTTACCTGGAGGACAAGAGATCAATTTCCATTTAATTAATATATTTTTTTCTTCCTTTTTTAGTGGTGCGTCCGTGTTCTTGAAATCCTAGATTCGTCTCCGATAAACACCTTTATTTATGTGTGGATCCAGGCACACCTTTATGGGATTTTCTGCATGGTTCAGAGTTGAAGCTTTAATAGATTGAAGTGAAGAAGATCTACCCACAAAAGCACAAACTCAAACATGGATTTGGATTCTCACATATATATATATATATAACACCCGAGTACAAAAAGGTGAATATAATGTAGATAGAGGTCTTATTTTGAGGGTTATATGCTAATTGCATCAGCAGTCATAGCTATGTCGAATATTGACAACATATAAGTATTTAGATCCCATCATTCTTGGCTTTTAGTAAAACTTTGTAACAGATGGTTTACATGTGGCTACATTGATTAGAGGAACATGGGGAATTTATACTACATGTTAGCTAATTAAAAAAAATGGTGAAAGATATGCGTTTGATACATTTTTTTAGAAAATATTGTTAACAAAATAATTGCTTATGTACTTGATTATTACAAAATGCATTTATCAAAGAAAATATTATCCGTTAAAAGGGAGAAAATAACTTACTCTTATGGACGGATATTATCCATCAAAAGGAAGCAAGTAACATACTTTTATCAGACAGAAGTCAATTTTCTTATGACTATCTTAACTTCAAGCTCATAGTATTATTTATTCCAACTAACACCTAGACATTAATATTAATCTCTATAGTACTCAAAAAATTCATCAAGACACCCTCAAAGTTACTAAATATATGATTAGTCTTTGATAAACATTTTGTCAAATTTTAAAAATACTAGCCAACCAACCCAAAAAATATTTTCTATACAAAAAGTTAGGTAAATATCTTTTAGAACTTTTTTTTTTTCATGAACTTTAATTTCCATCATATCAAACACAATTAAAGAAAGAGACATTTTCTTTAAAAAGCACTAAAAGAGAGAGAGAAATAGAAAGTTCAATTTTGGAAAAGCAAAGGCTTGTAGTTAAAATTTTATTATAAAATATATATTTTGAGGCATTAAAAGAAAATTAGAAAGGTCATTTTCTAATAAATAAAAACTTGTATATAAAATCCTCAGGTAAAAACACTTATTGGTGTTGTAAGCCTTAGAGATGGAAGATTCAAGTTACTATAGTCATTTCCCATCATCTCCACGCTACCCATGCTAACTTCATTAACAAAACAAGGTTTTATGCTCACAAGTTTATTTGAGGAAGATAACCCAAGACCCACTTAGTTGTCATAACTTTAGGAAGATTCTAGCATGGATTAATGATAACTAGGTGAGATAAAGAATCAAGATTAGGTATAGATGATAGATGAGTTACCTCTAAGAGTTTGCCCAAGAAACCTCGAGAAATGCTCCCAAGATGAACCTCTTTCAGAATAATAAATGAATGAAAAAACATGGGGTTTTCTATCATTGAATACCCTAGTCACTGCCCGTCGGCCGCTTTGGAAGTCAACAGGCTGCTATAGCACAATCACTATAGCGATCACCCAACCGCTATAGAGCTGCCGCTATAGCGCTCATAAGACACCAGAAAATCTGGTGTCTTCCAAACTTGAAATCGACACCTGGAACCAACCCAGAACCTTTCGGACACAAACCAAATCTAATACCAACTTTGTCACAACCCAAACAGCCGTGAGTGGCATCCACCCAAATCCCTTAGTGGGTGAACTATCTACTTAACCAACTTTCCAAACAATTATCCAATTACTTAGCCAATTTTAAAGCATTCAAGGATATAACAAGTATAAATATCTCCAAAAGTCTAGTCATGCCATAATTAAATAAAATCTGCGGAAGTCTATACTATTGCAACCCCAAAATCCGAAAGTCATCGTACAAAGACTCTAACAAAACTGTCTAAGATAGAGCCGTGAGTATAGCTGCATATTTGGAAATCATGGAGATGCTTGGTCCAATTGTTTCAACATGGAAACAATTGCTCCAATTCACGTTCGTAAATCCTGGAGACGTTTCACTAGTCTTCCCTTTAAATTATCTCCATATTTGGAAATCATGGAGATGTTTAGTCTCTCGCCTTCAATTGCTCCAAGTCCAGCTCCACGTTTTAAAACGTGGAACCGTTGTTGTCCATGATTCCTTCAGCTTCAAGCTCTTCTTCTTCACTTTCAAGCTCTAACCATTGCACTATCTTTTACTTAAGCATGGTGTAGCATGTTGTGGATTTCTCCAAATGATCACTTGATGCTTCTCACTTGATTATATACTATCTCAATGCCTGTAGCTTCTTAGATATCATAAGTGCGAAAGTAAAGCATAAAACACCAAAATACAACGATATTAGTCAACAACTCTACAAAGTCTGAAATAAATACAATTGTTATAACAAATTAGTATATTGTTTGAATAGAAAAGGAGGACAGTAAAGATAAGGGGGATCAACCAGGTAGCTCATCCTGAATCTCTGTGTGCAACTCTCTAGGCACTATATTAGACTTCGCTTGTGCCAATATCTGGATCTGCATAACAGTTACAGCAAGTATAGCGCGAGTACAAAAACAACGCGTAATCAAAATATCATCGACCGACCCCCACAAGATAGTGGTGAGGATTGGCCTTCGAAATATTTGCTCATCCCTAAAGAATTCATATGAAAACAATAGATAATGAATATAATAGTGCAAAGAACCAACCAAACAAGCTTAACAATTAAGCATAAACACAACATATGAGATAATATGAACAAATAACAGTCAATGGATCAACGATGCAACACTCACTCTATGCCACAACTCAACACAACCTGTACGTACACTGACTTTAGCTGAGGGTGTCAAGGATCAGTAACCCATGCGGTACAACCAATTTTGTCCACACGCCGCACTCATGAACTCAAGATGCATATCATATATCCGGCACAGATGAACTAAGCATGCATATCCGATATCTGACATGAATGGACTCAATGTGCATATCAAATAACCAATGTGGATGAACTACATGTGTGTCACATAATAGAACTCTAAGCTAATATGAAATCATATGACATATCTATAAAGTATGATCAACAGCTAAGCATGTCAACTACATGTGCATAACTCAAACTTTAGTCTAGAATAAACTATTGCTCCTAATATTGTCACTAGCATGATATTTTGGTCAAACAATCAAGTAACCAATTAAAGCCATCAAAACAGAGCATAATAATAGACAAGTAAACCCTGACATACCACATGATCCTCGTACAAGCACTTGTCACCTTACTATACCTCATCCCCTTGCCTATAGCACAATACATTTATTAATTAATTAGGAAAGATCCCCATCGAAGTCAAAGTCTTAACTTACCTTAATTTGATGCCTTTAAAGCACCACAGATGGATATTTTTCCTTAGAGCCTTCAAATGCTCTCAATCTATTGAAAGTGTACTCTACGGGGCTCAACGAGTCCAACAATATCCACATTACAGCATAAAAGAACCAAACTACAAAATCAATAAAGAATCAAACTAAAGCCCCGAGTCAAAATTTCAAAGTGGTTCCAAAATTAGATTACCTATTTCTTAAGGATTCCAAATATAAAATTTCAACTTAATCTACCCTCAATTCGACCTTTAAATCAATAATGAATTATTTCTTAACTTAGGTCTAGAAATTCACATTCATACTTCAAATTAATATCAAGGATTAAACATCAAAATTAAGAGGATAATCAAGTATAATATTAAATACCAAGGTTAGAATCCTTACCCCAACTCCAACGGTGAAACCTTCCTTAGAGATCGCCCCAAGTTGTGCTCGAAAATCCCGAAATGTATTTTGAAATGACTAATTCCTGATCTGAAATAATCTACCACATCATGCTTTTCGTGATAGAGAAAGGGGCCTTCACGATGGCAAAGATAGACCAACTGAGGTCCCTACATGATTGCGACTTTTCTTGAGTCACCACTATGTGATCACAATGCTCACCTATGCGACTGCGAAGAACAAGTGTTGCACCAAAACAAGACAAAAAAATTGGTACAGTCTAAACTTGGTTTTAGCTCCTGAAATCCATCTGAACCCCTCTGGTTGCAATTCTATACGTATAAGTCCAAAATTATTGTATGAACCTATAAAAACCTTCAAACTACGAATTCTAGTGTTCTGAAATGTTGTGAGTTCCTCAACACCCACTCCACATGTACCCGCAAGTCATAGATTCCCATCTTAATATACAAAGGTCTCAAATAGGGAAAAGGCGATTTAAAATTCAAAACTACTGGACTGGTCGTTGGATCTTCCTCTACTTAAATAAAAGATCATCCACGAATGGGTTTAGAATTGTACCTTAGCTGTCAAATAACTATTGATATCTGCTCAGCATATCTGACTCAATCTCCCAAGAAGCCTCCTCAACCGGATTATCTTCCGTTGCACTTTTATCGAAGCTATTTCTTTTGATCTTAGCTTCCGGACATATCTGTCCGAAATAGCTACCAACTCTTCCTCAAATGTCAGATTCTAATCAAGTTGCATTGTGCCAAACTGAAATACACGGACTTATCCTCATGGTGTTTCTTCAACATAGATATATGGAAAATCGAATGGACCCTTTTTAAGCTAAGCAAACTTATAGGCCATCTCCTTAATACGCTGTAAAATCTCAAATGAACCTCTATACATCAGGCTCAACTTTCCCTTATTCTAAAAACAAATCACACTTTTCATGGGTGAGACTTTCAATAATACTAGCTCACCCACCCTAAACTCGACATCACGTACCTTTCAGTCCATTTAGCTTTTTTCCTGCTCTGAGCTATGAGAATCTCTCCACAATCAATCTGACCTTATCCAAGAAATCTCGCAATAAATCTGTATCGTATGGAATAATCTTAAATGCACCAAACTATCAAATGGGCGAACACTACCTCCTACCATATAGAGCCTCAAACGATATCTAAATGTTGGACTAGTAACTGTAACTATATGTAAAACTCTGCCAAAGGTAAGAACTAGTCTAATGACCACTAAAATCAATCACACAACCTCTCAACCATGTCCTAAAGATCTGAATAGTCTACTCATACTGACCATCAATATGTGGGTGAAATGAGCTCTACATGTATATCCAATTCTGTTTGTATAAACAACGACAAATGAGATGTGAACTGTATACCTATACCTGAAATGATAGAAAGGAATTCCATAAAATCAAGCTATCTCCCAAATGTAGATCCTTGCTAACGTTTTTGAATTGTAGGTAGTTTGAAATGGTATGAAGTTCTTGGACTTGGTCAATGTATCAACAATAACCTAAATAACATCAAAGTTCTCCAAACTATGTGGTAAACCTACCACGAAGTTCATAGTGATCCTTTCCCACTTTCACTAAAGTTTAAGAATCCTTTGAGTCACACAATCAGGTCTCTGATGTTCATACTTCACCTGTTGACAATTCAAACACTGAAACACATGCGTAACTATATATTTCTTCATCTGAAACCACCAGTAATGTTGTTTCAAATTCTGGTACATCTTTGTAGCCTCTGATTGAATAAAATACCTTGAACTATGAGCCTACTCCATAATTAACTTGGTTAAACCACATGTCTTGTGCACACAAATGCGGCCCTTAGTCCACAAAATATCATCAGCATCTAGAACCACGTCATTGGCTTTTCCCTGTAATACCTTATCTATAATGATTTATAATTTCTCATCCTCAAGCTACTGATCCTTGATTTTTTCCATCAAAGACAATCATACCTCCACACATGCTAGAACTTTTTTAGGCTCAAAAACATAAAGTCTCACGAAACTAATGGCCAAAGATTGAATGCCCATTGCCAAGAGCCGTTGTAGCGACCCTTCCGGTCATTATGGGAATTTAGGACTCCATTGGGAATCCTAAGGCCGCAGGTGGATTTGTAGGGCATCGTTTTGTATGTGTGCATGTTTTGTGTTGTGTTTTTTAGGCCTTGGATGAAATGTGGGGTGATAGGGGGAAAACTGGATAGAAAATCGAGCTTACTACCCAAAATGCACCGCTGTGGCAGTAGGAGTACCGATGTAGCGGTACCGCTGTAGCGATAGAAGCAGCCAGCCACTTTCTCTTGGGGCTGGTGTGGCGGGCCATTGCCTGCTACGGCGATGCCGCTATAGCGCGATGGTGATCGCTATAGCGGTGAGCGGATTTATCTTGGTTCCGCTATAGAGGTGGCTTGGCCGCTATAGCGGGACTGCTGCAGCAGCGTAGTGACCGCCGCAGCGGTTGGCGGGAAGGCAGAATCGAGTTTTTAATGCCTTAGTTTTATATTTTCATTCATAAAACACCAACACACTTCCCCATAAGTACCTAGAGAGGATTTTCTAGCTAGGGAAAGTTAACCTTGAAAGGTAAGTCTCTTTGCTTTTCATTCTACCATTCCATTCCCTCCGTTAGTGTAATCATCTTCAGGGGTCTTTAATGGTGAAAGTGAAGTAGGAACCCTAGAATATCAATAAACCTTCTAAACTTGATGGGTTGGGATTACTAATGCGTATTTATCATTTAAATGGATTGATTAGTTGCTATTTGTCATAAATTGAACATTTAGAATAGTAAACTAAGTGATTTGAGACCTGAGGTTCTATAAAAATGGTGCCTTTGCCATAGAAAACTGTTTGTAATGGGAATGTTTGATAGAATGTGGTATAAATTGATGGTTTATGAATATTGGGGGCATTGATAGGTTGTTTATCACCTAGAAAATCATCCACCCTTAGAATGGGGAAAGGGAAGGGTATTTCTTGCCTTGGTATTTGTAAATTGAGCAATGTAACTCATTGAGCCTTCTATTTTTAGACCGTGAACGTATTGAGGCTTTGAGGAAAGGAAAGGCTATAGCAGAGTGATAGGCATTGTTCCAGCTCTACTTTGAGGTAGGTTACGGTTTACTTGAGTTAGACTTTGGTTAGTTGATTGTATGCTTTGTGATTTCCTTAGGACAAAGCATATCTAGTTCTCATGCACGATATTGTGTGGCTAATCTCCTATGTGAATACGAATTGAGTGTTTGTGTAGGTTTCGTGCCATTATTCCTGTGTGATTGAATCTGCAGTGGATGTGTTGTGATGAGAAGCTAATATAATCTTCTCGATGGTATTGTGACATGAAATGATGAGTTGAGTATTGATACTGAAAGGTAAGAAACACTGTTCTGTAAGAGGTATGAAAAGACACACATGTGACCTAGATTATGGGCTCGTGGTTCGAGAATAGTTACAGAAACGAGAGGTGCATTGATATGTCCCGCGTCCGAGGTTCGTTTCGGAGTGGAGGTTTGTGCTCGGGTCCGAGGCGTATTCTAGAACAAGTGGTGCATAGGTAGCATGAGTCCCCTACAGGTCATGACTATTGAGCTAAGACATGAGCTAGCATGTATGTACAGTTCGTGTGGTTATTGTGGTAAATTTGTTTCCGTTGTTGACTTATGTGATTGTGATACTTGACATCTTGGTGATTGATTGTGATTTTTCTTTGTTGACTTGTTGTGATTTACTGATATTCCTGACTATTGACTGGCGTGTTTTATTCTATTGATTTTACGAAATATGTATGATACTAATCTTAGTCGGCCTATGATGCTTACCGGTACATAGTGTTTGTATTGATACTACCTTGTTGCATTCTTTGAGTGTAGATTTTGATATAGAGACCGCTGATCGTCCTCACATCAAGCATGGAGGATATTTGTTAACGGATTTTGAGGTGAGCTTCTTCCCATGCCAGGCCGCCCGAAGATCTTCTTGCTATGATGTCTTTTCGTGCTCTAGACATTATGGATTACTTACTTGTTAGACTTCAGATTCTTAGACATGTTTTTGGCTTAGAGACCAGTACAATGACTTTCAAATTTTGGGGATTGTAATGGTTAGAACTTCTGCACTTACTGTAGTATTTATGGCATGATTTACTTGTTCTTTTGTTGTTAAATGAGTAATAATTGTTTAGCTTGATTTATATATAAAAAAAACTGATTGAATGGATAGGTGTTTTGTATGTTAGTTCGCCCACTAGGATTTAGATGGGTGCCAGTCATGGCTGGTTGGGTCGTGACAAACGTTCCCGCACTAGCAATAATGTTAAGCTGTCTATAATAACTGCCTTTCAACTCAAGGCACTATCTATCACATTTGTCATGCCTAGATGACACAAAATGATCTAGGCATAGTCTTTCAACAACTCTAACCACCTCCATAACCACAAATTGAAATCCCACTAATTGGATATATATTGAAGGTTTTCATGATCCGTGAAAACATCACAATTCACAACATAGAGATAGTGCCTCTAAATCTTTAAAGTAAATAGTACCACTACAAAATAACATCCAAGATCGATCTGTGAAGGGTGACAATACATTGTAAATCCCTCAAAACCTATAAGCAATCCCAGAACTGGAGTTGTGGTCATAGTCTTGATCTTTTGGAAGCTCTCCACACACTCATTTGACCACATGAATATCATATTCTTCGAAGTAAACTTGGTAAAGCGAGCTACAATAGATAAAACCCCCTTGTAATAACCTGTCAGACCAAAGAAACTCATGATCTCTATAAGTGTAGTCTATCTAGCAATAACTCTAAATAGCCACAATCCTCTTCGAATCCAGCTTAATGCCCTCCTTAGACACGATATATCCCAAATATACCACTGAATCAAGTTAGAACTCACATTTCAAAAAATTGGCATATAACTCCTTCTCATTCAAAATCTGAACCATGATATCAAGATTTCATCGATGAAGACAAGGATAAAAAATCCAGAAGAAGTCTTTACTGAAGGTGCATTATAAAAACTACTCCTGAAATAGCCACCCTAAGAAGTCTTCAAGGCTGACTTCACTAGCCTGCTGACCTGATGATGACCTCTACTATGATAACCCATGCCTCCAAATGAGGCACCACTTGAGCTCTTGGGCCTCTTGTCGTCATGGTTATCTGGCTCCTGAAGCTTGATGTGACTAATTCACCTAGCAGTTTCCACAACATGTTGGAATGAAGCTCTCGAAACAACCTTATGAACCAAACTCAGAAAGATAGGATAGATGAGTGCATCGATAAACCTCATCACCTTCTCAGCCTCAGTAGGAAGTATCATAGTAGCATCACGGGACAACTCAATGTCACAACCCTAATTAATGATCGTGCGGGCACCAATCTTATTATCACTAGTCGGCGAATCCTTACCCATTAACCCATTAATCATTAGCCAATTTTAGCTTCTTTAATCATTTATTAACAGTCAATAGATAAGTGAATGAATAAATAAATAAAACAAGTCCTAATTAATAGATAATATAAATGCAGAAGTCTAACTATTACACCCTAAAATTTGAAAGTCGTCGTACAAGGACTCTAATGAACAATGTCTAAAGAATGGAGTATATCTCAAACATAATAACAAATAATGTCTGGAATGAAAGTAGACATCTGAAAAGAGAGATCTTCAGGTGGCATGGCATGGATAGAAGCTCACCCTCGGATCCGATCAAGCTAACTAGCTTCAAGCTAGAGATGTGGTCTGGATGAAATCTCTGGAACACAATCTGCACTCAAAAAGGGTATAGCAAGGTAGTATCAATACAAACATTATGTATCGGTAAGCATCATAGGCCGACTAAGATTAGTTCACGCATATAAGTATAAAATCATTAAGATAAACATATAGGCACTTAATACTCAAATCCAAGTTACATAATATCCCATAAGAGAGTCACAGCCTAAGATGAAGCTTCTAAACCACAAGTCTGTCAAGTTTCAATAATCTTATCTGATAATCAAAAGTCCAAGTTTCGTGCCTAGGTAGAGTCACTAATCCATAATTTAACTCAGTCAATGGTCATATTTATATCACAATAGGCATTCAACATCCATACCAAAATCAGAACCAAACGAGCATATCATAATGCAGAATAAAATGTAATGATATACAATACAAAATATGATGAAGTACATGCAATGCACTGGCTAAATACACACTGTACACACATGCTCACTAGTGTCATTTCCTGGAAGTCATGACCTGCAGGTGACCCATGGTGTTCATGTACCACTCGTTTTGGATCCACTCCTTGGACCCGAGCTCACAACAAGGCCATATCCTCACCCCCGGTCAAGTGTGCATGTTCATATATATATATACCACTTGTTCCGAAATGAACCTCGGACCACGAGCTAAAAACTAGGCCACATCCTCACCCCCGGCAAATGTGCCTTTTCATATATATAGTAACACTGTCACATCACTCTTCAATGTTTAATTTATCAAGTACGATGTATCAATTAATACCACAAATTCAACAAGAAGATTATATTAACTTCTTCACTAATTTCACATCACAATGTATGTCTTCACGTATTCCAATTCATTAGGATATATGGACTATGTACAATTAGCAATATCAATGTCAAACACAAGGCATCATGCCACAAGTCTTTCATGAATCGTTACCGAACCATTTCCATCATGTATGAGTGTATGACTGTATAAATGAGTGTAAACATAATAAATCAATGAAAACCAATAAGGCAACAGTGAAGGTACAAGTCTTATCAAGACTTAGATCAACTCAACCATGAAATGGATCATGCAAACCGTCTCACCTAACATAAGAGTCTGTGTCCCTCTTTACTTCCATATATAGCAAGTATGCCTCTCAACTAAGTCTTGCATCACCAAGATGCTACATTTTTCTATATATTATCATCAACAGTAGATCATACATCAAGTTTTCATCTACGTACTGTCATAAGTTTATATCACAATTCTGTTACACCTCGGAAAATTTTCCGTTGGCACGCAAGTAAACGAACTAGTGAGGAATGGAATTTGATGACCCTAGTTGAGATTCTAAAGATGTTAGAGATGAGGGAAGAGGATAGCCAAGAGAAGGAAAAAGTATTTGATAAGTATCGGAAAGGGATTACGAGCAACGAGTTAGCCAGGACGTAGTGATGTCTTGGAGAAGAGTTATAACGTCCCTTAGATTGGTATTGAAGTGTTGAACAAGTGTTAAGAAGGTTCCGCAAGGATCGGAGATCAAACGAAGTGAGGAGAATAAGTTCAGTGAACTGATGAGTTTTACGGCTCATTATACGGACCGTATAATGTTTTACGGACCGTATAATGGACCGTAAAACCATCACAGTGGAGGTTGGTTGCTGGTGGAATTTTACGGTCAGTTATACTGACCGTATAAATTTATACGGACCGTATAAATTTATACGGACCGTATAACAAACCGTCAAATTGTCATAGTGAAGGGGTGCAGGCAGACCCATTTCACGGTCTATTATACGGACCGTATAACCATTATACGGACCGTATAATGGAACCCGACAGATCAGTGGAATGTTATTAAATAAAGGACCAAGTTCATGAAATCATTTCAACATTTCCTTCCTCTCTCTAAAACATCTCTCTACATTTATTATACAAGTTTTCAAGGATTATAAGTCATCAACAACATTAAATAAGTGAATCAAGAGTAAGAACCCATCAAGGATTATCTAAAGTCAAGAAATCCAAATGGAGAAAAGCTAGGGTTTTACTCAAAGTGGAATATTATCAACTGAGGCTCATCCCTACAACATCTAAGGTAATATTCATGCTATTTATATGTTGTTTAAGGTATTGGAGAGTTAAAATACATGGATTGTAGAAAATATGGTAAAATGGGTCATGAATGATGAATAGTGACATTTTGAGGAATAGTTTGAGTTGAATCATGAATGTTGTTGTGTCGTGATATGAATATGTTATAAATGGTATTAAGATCATGAACTAGACACTTTAGGCGAATGGACGAAGTTGGGTGTTATGACCTTGAATATGGGTAAATTAGAAGCAAATTGAGAAACCTAGACAATGTGGATAATATGGATGACTAATGGCCATTCTTATGTTATTAATGAAGGTAGAAACGCTAACATTGAAAGGGAACGTGCAAGTGTAGAATAGTCCGACGAGAAGGTATGTAAGGCTAACCCTTCTTTCATAAGGCATGATTCTTGGCCAAATTCCTAATTCCTCTTTATGAGTATGTTGTCTTCACATGGTTGATATTCTGAGCTCATAAGCTCACGATCCTTGATATGTGCTACGATTGTACTACGCTCCTCACATGACGAGTAGGCCTATAATGTAGACGTAACGATAATGATAGTGATAGTAATAATGATGCTAAAGGTGCCTACGGGATATTATACTTATATGTGTGCCTATGAAGGGCTATAATGAAACCCCGAGCTTATAACGCCGGGTAGAATATATGTATATGATTATGTATAAAGTATGTATACGATTAAGAAACGCGCGCACACCTCTGCAGATGGTACGGATAACCCTGAAGCCTTGGTAGGGCCAGGTATGAGTAACCTTGAGCCTTGGTTGGCCAAGTATGTATGAAACACCGATCCTCTGAGGTCGGGTATGCTATGTAAATGTTATGTATATGAAATGACTAAGTATATAATATGAATATGAATGTGATAAGACTATGTATACGAATACGAGCACAATTATGGTACGAGTACTATTGTTATGTCCCGTGTTTTCGTATAATTGGAAATCGAGAAATAATTGCGATTTGTGTGTTAAAAAGGAAATGATTTAATTTTTGTGAATATGACTATGTTGGTTGTGAAATCTTTAAATGCTAAGACCTCGGGAAAGGCCAAGGGCAAATTTGGAACTTCGTAAAATAGTTTCGGGAATTTCAAAACGGGGCATTTTAAGAATTGGGCCCAAGAAATTACAATGCAAATGAAGCCCAAAAAAATGAAGGGGGGGCCGGCCATAGTAGTGGCCCAAGCCCATTTTTAAAGGGGCATGTGCTATGCACATGACCCCTAAAGTAGATATATACATGGATTACACTTGAACTTATCACAAAATTAGAAAAAAAATCAAGAACTCACCAAAAAGGGGTTCGGCCGAAGTGAAAAAAGGAAAAGAAGAGAAAAATTCCAAGCTTGTGTGGTGATTCAAAAATCTTGGTTTCTACATATTTGTGAAGTACTCAAGACGCTCTCCGACGTGGTATAAATAGTTTGGCACGGGGACGACGTTTTTGACAAGTCGGGTTTTCAAGGAAAGGTAAGAATTTTGCCCCTTTTATGTTATAGAATTGATGTGAATGTGTTAAGCATTGGAAGTAGATGGAGATCCCGTAATTTTATCGTAAATAGAAAGTCGTGGGTGTGTGTGTGTAGTGTGTTTGGCCGTGAGTTATGAAAGGAAAGAAATGGTTTGAATTGATCTTGTTTAAGTTGGCATAATGTGTTGTTGTGACCTTTAGATCGTAATTGATTGATTGTTGAATTAAATTGGCGGTGGAAAACGAATTCGGATATTATCGGAAAGTGTATATCCTTGGTATTCTTATGTATATCAATGTATATTTTGGGGTGCTATAGACTTTAGATATGAATCTATATCGATGTTGACGAATTCGGATTGAAACGACGTTAGTTAGAATGTTCGTCGTGAATTTTAATGTTTTGAAGAATTATGGAACTAATGGGTTTTGGTGCAATTTCGTGTATGGTTTGAATTGTAATGAGAATGTGGTTGTATAAGTTTGAATGTGGGAATGAATACAAATAGGTAGATATAGAATTGGAATTTTGAAAGTTTGAATGGAAAGTTGCCAACTTAAGAAATCATGTAGGACTTTGAAGCTAGAGTGAATTGATTGTTGTTTACATTGTTTGGTTGATGTGTGGGCTGTTGTGGTTGGTTAATTTGAGCCGAGCTACGCCTCGGGGATGTTAGATTTATAGGGGAAATGCTGCCGAAATTTCGGTAGGCAAATATGGAGTTAAAGGCATTTTTGAGCCTAAGAATCTCAATTGGTAACTTTGACCATTTGCAGATTTTTGACGAAACGGGACGGACTTTTGGAGGAGCTTACGACATCTGAGAGGTATGTAAAGCTTCCCAATTCTTTATTTGGCATATCTTAGTGTGTTAGTTGAATATGAGACCTTCCGGAGCATTTCTGCTCCTCGAAACCCGATCCACAGGAAAGTTACTATTCATTCAATTCGATTGAAGCCTAAAGGCTCCCTCTTGGCTAGAATGCCATTATTCGTCCGAAACCTATCGAAATGTGGTCGGGTAACCTAGAAATGATTATGTATGACCCTTGGCATATTACTGCTCGTAAAAAAATATGTTCGCCACCTCACTTCGACTCGAGGTGGGTCCGCTACCCCAAAATGCCCAATTTGCCCTTCGGGCCATCTTTGAGAATAGAGTTGAACGTACCACTTCTGATCTTTGGAACATCCTTCCACGGGGTATGTTTGGACTATCCTATGCACTAATCCAGGTTTTGAACTATATGGACCATTTTGGAATCGTTTTGCAAAATGAAACCTTATGTCGACTAAGTATTCGACTATTTTGTAATAGGATATGATTTATGAGTTTACTTTGTTTTGAAACACTATTTTGAAATACGATTTGCATTTGTTTGCTCACGACTCCGCTCGTGCCTTATTATGACTTCGTTCACCGGTTCCTGGGCCGGTTTTGATTCGTGCGTTTTATGATAATTCGGCCGTATGCTGTGTTACGGTTCCCAAGGCTTCGCCATAGGGCCGGGTTCCGTTTGGAGTTATGCTGTGATATGGCTCGGGATGCGATACGCTCACCGATGATTATGATTATGTTCGGGGATGTACGGAGATTTGAAACCTTCTGGTGTTATGCTGTGTGTGGTGCCAGCGTCGGAGTGGCGGCCACGTTCTTAAGCGTTTGCATGATTTTATTTGCATAAAATATATGTATATGATTCCGATACAGATTTTGACATACCAGTTTGTACCCCACTTTGACATTTGATTTTCTTTCGGTTTTGATCTATAATTCTGTACTCCGTGCTTTACATACTCAGTACATATTTCGTACTGACCCCCTTTCTTCGGGGGCTGCGTTTTATGCCCGCAGGTGCAGACATCGGTGATCCTCCGCAGTAGGCTTCACTTCTTGCTTTTCGGAGTACTCTTACTGGGTCCGGAGTCCACTCTTGGTACAGACTCCTCTACTCTGTATATACTTTGTATATTTGACAGTTTGGGTACGGCGGGGCCCTGTCTCGCCTTATGTTATGTTTTGAATTCGTAGAGGCCTGTAGTCATCTTTGTGGGGCGAGGGTCCTATGTGTTTATCGTCTGATTTTGCTTTCGGGTCTTAAAGCGGTCTGTTTGATATGACGGCCCCAAATGGCCCTTTTGTATATATTTGTATTTTGACCGGCGATGTCTATTCCGCCGCTTTGTTTGAGTTTGATTTGATATGACCGTTTAAGACATATTTTCGATATAAATTATGTTTGATATAACTTCTTGAAAATTCTGAACTAAGTTTGGATTCGGAAATGAATATGCGATTTGGTCTGGGTACCCAGGTAGGGTGCCAGTCGCGGCCCACGGGGCTGGGTCGTGACAAAAGTGGTATCAGAGCGGTTTGTCCTCAGAATGTCTACAGGCCGTGTCTCGTAGAGTCTTGTTTATCGATGTGTTGTGCACCACATCTATAAACGGGAAGCTACAGGGCATTTAGGATGTTACTTTCTTTGTAATCTTAGATCGTGCGATAGAGCTGTGCTATTAGGATGATTTTGATCTGACTCGCCTTCGTGTTTGCAGTGATGCCTCCGAAGAAGGCAACGACGGCCCAGAAGGGCAAGGCGAGGATTGGAGAGACTAGCCAGGCACAGCGAGCTACCCGGGCTCGTGTCTATGATTTGCCCGAGGATGTGCCTCATTCTGAGGGGTCTGCTACACCCCCACTAGTACAGCCTGGAGCAGGACCTTCGGCAGCTCCAGAGGTCCGTGTACCCGCACCTGAGACTCCAGCCCCTCAGCCAGGGGCGGAGGATAGGACCCTGAGGGAGGCTGTACAGCTGTTGACTACACTGGTAGCAGGACAGGCTCGCAGGCGCGGGCGGAGGGACGACGATGATGATGACAGGCGGGACAGCCTGAGAGTTCGGGAGTTTTTGCTATGTGGCCCTCCAGAGTTCTTCGGGTTTAAGCCCGACGAGGACCCCCACGACTTTATTCGGGGGATGCGACGCTCACTGGACTTGGTCAGGGCTTCAGAGACCGAGTCAGTTGAGCTGGCTTCGCACCGGCTTCGAGATGTGGCTACCCACTGGTACGAGACTTGGGAGCTGTCTAGAGGAGAGGGTGCCCCTCCATCCACTTGGGATCAGTTTGTGACAGCATTCACCCGCCACTTTTTGCCCCCAGAGTTACGACGGGCACGGGCTGATCGATTCTTACGTCTGCAGCAGAGGGGTCGGAGTGTTCGCGAGTATAACCTTGAGTTTGATTCTCTGGCCCGATATGCACCGGCCGTGGTAGCAGATATGTCCGATCGGATGCACAGATATGTTATGGGATTGGACCGGTATTTGGTTGATAGTTGTATGGCAGTGTCATTGCAGGCAGACATGGACATTTCCCAGCTTCAGGCCTATGCGATGGGTATGGAGGACCGTCGCAGATCTGATCCTGCTGGCAGAGATCGAGACAGGAGGCCGCCCAAGAGGGCTAGATCCGTGGGTTATTCAGGGGATTCTCGAGGCGGACAGCCTCAGCAGCAGCAGCAGTCTGACAGATATTTTCCTCCTTCCGGCCGGGGTACTCAGTCAGGTAGCCGGAGATTCGATAGTACAGGACCGTCTGGGGCCGGTCAGAGCTCCAGAGTGGCAGGTTCACAGGTACCCAGGGGTCCCAGCCAGGCCAGACCACCCAGACCCCGTTGTCCTCATTGCGGGAAGTCTTATCCCGGGGAGTGTTACCGAGCGACTGGAGCTTGCTTTTCGTGTGGTGGTCAGGGCCACTTTATGAGAGATTGTCCATTGGCTAGCGGTTCTGGTAGTGCTGCTCAGCAGACAGGGTCAGCCGCCGGTTCTTCTTCTGCTCCATCAGTTGCACGCCCTGGAGGGCGAGGTATTTCAGCACCGGCAGGACGCGGTCGAGGCCGCGGTGGCACTTCAGGTTCTAGCGGTCCCTCGAACCGCATATATGCTTTGGCCAGCCGCCAGGATCAGGAGGCTTCGCCAAATGTCGTCACAGGTACATTGCTGGTTTCTCCAGATCTGTATATTCATTGATTGACCCTGGCTCTACTTTATCATATATTTCCCCGCTCGTTGCTAGTAAGATTGGGATAGTGTCTGAGCCTATAAAACCATTTGAGGTAGCTACGCCAGTTGGGGATTTTATTATAGCGAGGCAGATTTATAAGGATTGTTCTGTGACCATTTATGATCGTAGCACTAAGGCTGATTTGATAGAGTTAGACATGCTTGAGTATGACGTCATTATGGGCATGGACTGGTTGTCTTCCTGTTATGCTAATGTCGACTGCCAGAAAAAGGTAGTCCGTTTTCAGTTTCCAGGGGAACCAGTCATAGAGTGGTTCGGATCTACAGCATCGCCGAGGGGTAAGTTTATTTCATACCTCAAGGCTAAGAAGATGATCCAGAAGGGGTATATCTATCATTTGGTTCGTGTGCACGATACTGCCGCGGAGGTACCTACCATTCAGTCTGTTCCGGTCATCAGCGAGTTTCCAGATGTTTTTCCTGACGAGCTTCCTGGCCTTCCGCCTGAGCGGGAGATTGATTTTTCTATTGAGTTGATGCCGGATACGCAGCCCATATCTATTCCTCCGTACAGAATAGCACCAGCTGAGTTGAAGGAGTTGAAGGAGCCGCTGAAAGATTTGCTGGATAAGGGCTTTATTAGACCCAGCACATCACCCTGGGGAGCGCCGGTACTGTTTGTCAGAAAGAAAGACGGGTCGTTGCGGATGTGTATCGACTACCGGCAGCTGAATAAGGTGACTGTTAAGAATAAATATCCCCTCCCCCGGATTGATGACTTGTTTGACCAGCTGCAGGGTGCTAGACACTTTTCAAAGATAGATCTGCGTTCTGGTTATCATCAGGTGCGAGTACGGGAGTCAGATATCCCGAAGACTGCTTTCAGGACTCGGTACGGGCATTATGAGTTCAGAGTTATGTCTTTCGGGCTGACTAATGCTCCAGCAGTATTTATGGATCTGATGAACCGGGTATTTCAGCCTTTCCTGGATTCGTTTGTTATTGTGTTTATTGATGATATCCTGATTTACTCGCGATCAGTCGAGGAGCATTCAGATCATTTGAGGACGGTACTTGGCATCCTCCGTCAGCAGAAGTTATATGCTAAATTCTCTAAGTGTGAGTTCTGGTTGACTTCTGTGGCATTCTTGGGCCATATTATCGGCGCAGATGGTATTCGGGTTGACACGCAGAAGATTGAGGCTGTGCAGAATTGGCCCAGGCCTACTACACCGACAGAGGTGCGTAGTTTTCTTGGATTGGCTGGGTATTACCGCAGGTTCGTGGAGGATTTCTCTTCTATTTCAGCACCACTGACGAGGCTTACCCAGAAAGCAGCAAAATTCCAGTGGACAGATGCTTGCGAGCGCAGCTTTCAGATGCTGAAGGAGAGATTGATTACAGCACCAGTTTTGGCTCTTCCAGAGGGATCTGACGGGTATGTTGTCTATTGTGACGCCTCTGGTATTGGGATAGGATGTGTATTGATGCAGCACGGTCGAGTCATAGCCTATGCTTCCCGGCAGCTCAGACCGCACGAGAAAAACTATCCCACTCATGATCTTGAGTTGGCAGCGGTGATTCATGCTCTGAAGATTTGGCGGCATTATTTATATGGGGTCCATGTTGATATCTATACGGACCATAAGAGTCTCCAGTATATTTTCAGACAGAAGGAACTAAATTTGCGGCAGCGGAGATGGCTTGAGTTACTAAAGGATTACGACGTTGATATTCTGTACCATCCGGGGAAAGCCAATGTGGTAGCTGATGCGCTTAGCCGCAAGTCCGTGGGCAGTCTGGCTGATGTTCCATCTGATAAGAGAGATTTGGTTCGTGATATTCATCAGCTGGCTAGCCTCGGAGTTCGTTTGGTGGATTCTGGAGATTCTGGGATTTCTGTTCGTCCAGTTGCTGAGTCATCTATTATTCAGGAGGTAAAGCAGCGCCAGTTTGAGGATCCTCTTTTGATTCAGTACAGAGATGTGGCCCTTAGTAAATCAAAGACTCAGTTTGAGATCTCGCCTGACGGAGTATTATTATATGACGGCAGATTCTGTGTACCGGACGTTGCGGGCTTACGGCGGCAGATTATGGGCGAGGCCCATAATGCACGGTATTCTGTTCATCCTGGTTCCACTAAAATGTATCGGGACCTCAGGTGTTTGTATTGGTGGGACGGCATGAAGAAAGATATTGCTGAGTTTGTTAGTCAGTGCCCGAACTGCCAGCAAGTTAAGATCGAGCATCAGAAGCCCGGTGGATTATTACAGGAGATGGAAATTCCAGCCTGGAAATGGGAGATGATTAATATGGATTTCGTTGTTGGACTACCGCGCACTCCACGCAGGTACGACTCTATCTGGGTTGTTGTTGACAGGCTAACGAAATCAGCCCATTTCCTTCCGGTTCGGACTACTTATTCGGCTGAGGACTATGCCAGATTGTATATCAGAGAGATAGTCAGACTTCACGGAGTCCCGATATCTATTATTACTGACCGAGGTACCCAGTTTACAGCAAATTTCTGGAGGTCATTTCAGGAGGGATTAGGGACTCAGGTGAGTCTCAGTACAGCTTTTCACCCTCAGTCCGACGGGCAGGCCGAGCGCACTATTCAGACGCTCGAAGATATGTTGCGGGCCTGCGTTATTGATTTCAGGGGCAGCTGGGATGATCATTTGCCGCTTATTGAGTTTGCCTATAATAACAGTTATCACTCCAGCATTCAGATGGCTCCGTACGAGGCCCTTTACGGCAGGAGATGCAGGTCTCCTATTGGCTAGTTCGACGTGGACGAGACTAAGTTGATTGGGCCAGATGTGATCCAGGAAGCTGTAGATAAGGTAAAGCTTATTCGAGAACGATTATTGGCTGCTCAGAGTCGACAGAAAGCTTATGCAGATAGACGACGTCGACCGTTAGAGTTCCGGATTGGCGACTGGGTATTCCTGAAGGTGTCGCCCATGAAGGGTGTCATGAGATTCGGTAGAAAGGGTAAGTTGAGCCCCCGGTACATTGGGCCGTATCAGATCGTGCGAAAGATAGGCGAGGTCGCCTATGAGCTAGACTTACCATCCGACTTGGAGGCCGTACACCCGGTGTTTCATGTGTCTATGTTGCGGAAATGCATTGGTGATCCTGCCAGGATATTCCCAGTTGACGACATTCAGGTGACGGAGCAGTTATCTTATGACGAGCAGCCTGTATCTATTCTGGATCGACAGGTGCGGAGACTACGCACTAAAGAAGTGCCCTCCGTCAAAGTCCTGTGGCGCAACAATAATCGGGAGGAGATGACTTGGGAGGCGGAGGACGAGATGAAGAAGAAATATCCCCACTTGTTCCCGACATCCACAGGTAATCTAATTTCTTTTTCAGTTTGTTGTGTTGATTGATAAAATTATGTATGTCATTATTAAAAAGGGACACTCCTGCCTTGATCATAAGACCTTATAAGATTAATCTAACATTCGGGGACGAATGTTCTTAAGGGGGGGAGAATGTTATGTCCCGTGTTTTCGTATAATTGGAAATCGAGAAATAATTGCGATTTGTGTGTTAAAAAGGAAATGATTTAATTTTTGTGAATATGACTATGTTGGTTGTGAAATCTTTAAATGCTAAGACCTCGGGAAAGGCCAAGGGTAAATTTGGAACTTCGTAAATTAGTTTCGGGAATTTCAAAACGGGGCATTTTAAGAATTGGGCCCAAGAAATTACAATGCAAATGAAGCCCAAACAAATGAAGGGGGGGCCGGCCATAGTAGTGGCCCAAGCCCATTTTTAAAGGGGCATGTGCTATGCACATGACCCCTAAAGTAGATATATACATGGATTACACTTGAACTTATCACAAAATTAGAAAAAAAATCAAGAACTCACCAAAAAGGGGTTCGGCCGAAGTGAAAAATGGAAAAGAAGAGAAAAATTCCAAGCTTGTGTGGTGATTCAAAAATCTTGGTTTCTACATATTTGTGAAGTACTCAAGACGCTCTCCGACGTGGTATAAATAGTTTGGCACGGGGACGACGTTTTCGACAAGTCGGGTTTTCAAGGAAAGGTAAGAATTTTGCCCCTTTTATGTTATAGAATTGATGTGAATGTGTTAAGCATTGGAAGTAGATGGAGATCCCGTAATTTTAACGTAAATAGAAAGTCGTCGGTGTGTGTGTGTAGTGTGTTTGGCCGTGAGTTATGGAAGGAAAGAAATGGTTTGAATTGATCTTGTTTAAGTTGGCATAATGTGTTGTTGTGACCTTTAGATCATAATTGATTGATTGTTGAATTAAATTGGCGGTGGAAAACGAATTCGGATATTATCGGAAAGTGTATATCCTTGGTATTCTTATGTATATCAATGTATATTTTGGGGTGCTATAGACTTTAGATATGAATCTATATCGATGTTGACGAATTCGGATTGAAACGACGTTAGTTAGAATGTTCGTCGTGAATTTTAATGTTTTGAAGAATTATGGAACTAATGGATTTTGGTGCAATTTCGTGTATGGTTTGAATTGTAATGAGAATGTGGTTGTATAAGTTTGAATGTGGGAATGAATACAAATAGGTAGATATAGAATTGGAATTTTGAAAGTTTGAATGGAAAGTTGCCAACTTAAAAAATCATGTAGGACTTTGAAGCTAGAGTGAATTGATTGTTGTTTACATTGTTTGGTTGATGTGTGGGCTGTTGTGGTTGGTTAATTTGAGCCGAGCTACGCCTCGGGGATGTTAGATTTATAGGGGAAATGCTGCCGAAATTTCGGTAGGCAAATATGGAGTTAAAGGCATTTTTGAGCCTAAGAATCTCAATTGGTAACTTTGACCATTTGCAGATTTTTGACGAAACGGGACGGACTTTTGGAGGAGCTTACGACATCTGAGAGGTATGTAAAGCTTCCCAATTCTTTATTTGGCATATCTTAGTGTGTTAGTTGAATATGAGACCTTCCGGAGCATTTCTGCTCCTCGAAACCCGATCCACAGGAAAGTTACTATTCATTCAATTCGATTGAAGCCTAAAGGCTCCCTCTTGGCTAGAATGCCATTATTCGTCCGAAACCTATCGAAATGTGGTCGGGTAACCTAGAAATGATTATGTATGACCCTTGGCATATTACTGCTCGTAAAAAAATATGTTCGCCACCTCACTTCGACTCGAGGTGGGTCCGCTACCCCAAAATGCCCGATTTGCCCTTCGGGCCATCTTTGAGAATAGAGTTGAACGTACCACTTCTGATCTTTGGAACATCCTTCCACGGGGTATGTTTGGACTATCCTATGCACTAATCCAGGTTTTGAACTATATGGACCATTTTGGAATCGTTTTGCAAAATGAAACCTTATGTCGACTAAGTATTCGACTATTTTGTAATAGGATATGATTTATGAGTTTACTTTGTTTTGAAACACTATTTTGAAATACGATTTGCATTTGTTTGCTCATGACTCCGCTCGTGCCTTATTATGACTTCGTTCACCGGTTCCCGGGCCGGTTTTGATTCGTGCGTTTTATGATAATTCGGCCGTATGCTGTGTTACGGTTCCCAAGGCTTCGCCATAGGGCCGGGTTCCATTTGGAGTTATGCTGTGATATGGCTCGGGATGCGATACGCTCACCGATGATTATGATTATGTTCGGGGATGTACGGAGATTTGAAACCTTCTGGTGTTATGCTGTGTGTGGTGCCAGCGTCGGAGTGGCGACCACGTTCTTAAGCGTTTGCATGATTTTATTTGCATAAAATATATGTATATGATTCCGATACAGATTTTGACATACCAGTTTGTACCCCACTTTGACATTTGATTTTCTTTCGGTTTTGATCTATAATTCTGTACTCCGTGCTTTACATACTCAGTACATATTTCGTACTGACCCCCTTTCTTCGGGGGCTGCGTTTTATGCCCGCAGGTGCAGACATCGGTGATCCTCCGCAGTAGGCTTCACTTCTTGCTTTTCGGAGTACTCTTACTGGGTCCGGAGTCCACTCTTGGTACAGACTCCTCTACTCTGTATATACTTTGTATATTTGACAGTTTGGGTACGGCGGGGCCCTGTCTCGCCTTATGTTATGTTTTGAATTCGTAGAGGCCTGTAGTCATCTTTGTGGGGCGAGGGTCCTATGTGTTTATCGTCTGATTTTGCTTTCGGGTCTTAAAGCGGTCTGTTTGATATGATGGCCCAAATGGCCCTTTTGTATATATTTGTATTTTGACCGGCGATGTCTATTCCGCCGCTTTGTTTGAGTTTGATTTGATATGACCGTTTAAGACATATTTTCGATATAAATTATGTTTGATATAACTTCTTGAAAATTCTGAACTAAGTTTGGATTCGGAAATGAATATGCGATTTGGTCTGGGTACCCAGGTAGGGTGCCAGTCGCGGCCCACGGGGCTGGGTCGTGACAACTATTATGGAATATGGACGATAATGTGTGTATACGAGTACGTATGAGAAATGGAGACTCCCTATGAAAGGCAAGTAAGTGCTATGACGATGATATTATTGTCCCCCCCCCCCCCCCTCCTATGCTATTTCATATGTTGTTCATGATGCTTATTTATTGATGTTGCTCATACTTTACATACTCAGTACATTCTTCGTACTGACGTCCTTTTGTTTGTGGACGTTGCGTCATGCCCGCAGGTGCACAGGGAGATAGACTTGATCCATAGTTGTCTATTCAGAGATTACATAGAGAGCTCCATTTCCTTCGGAGCCATATCTTTTGGGTACTCATTCTTTTGTGTATATAATTATGGGCATAGCGGGGACCTGTCCCTCTAATGTGATATGTTATACTCTTAGAGGCTCGTAGTCACGTGTATGTGGTTAGTTATGTATGGCCTTGTCGGCCTATATTTTGTATATCATTTTGTTGGCCTCGTCGGCCCATGTACATTGTTGTGGCATAGCTGCCTATGATGATTAAAGATTTTGTCGTCCAATGGGACTAGTATGATTGATGCTTAGAGATGTATGATTAATGATGTGGCTCACCTAGATGCAAGCATAAGTATAAGTTAAAGGGTGCCCGGGTGGACTAGCACCGGGTGCTCGTCGCGGCCCCCTAGGCGGGTCGTGACAAATTCAAGTCTAAACTCATTATCCTTCTTTTCTCTGATGATATATGTCAAAATAAGAGAGAACTGAGTACATCACGATAATTTAGGTAATAAGTCTAATCAAAATAACAGAGCAACCAGCCACCCTCAATAACAATAAACCTAATAGAAATCCATCCCGAATCACCACAGTATGAATACAACTACACTTCCTATTTCAGTACATAACATAATGGCGACGAGCCCACAAAATCAGATGTCATACCAACCTAGCTAATATCCAACCAAAACACCATGTCTGAAGATCTAATCATGCTTTCTCCCATCAATTCTACACAATACAAATATTTGCTAATCAAATTCTAACTACAATAAGCCGTTACCTACCTCGAATGCAGAACAGGAGCCACGAACTACTCGACACGAGCCTTCTATTTCCGAAGCGCCTTAGAATGGTCAACGTCTAACAATATGATGCTAAGTAAGCAACAACCTATGTATTTAAACAAGAACAACAATTTGGGGAAGAAGACCCACTTACCTCTAACCTTTTTAATGGATTAAACCATTCCTTTAATGGTGAATTTATGATAACTTCTATCTCTATAATCATTAACCTTCAATTCATGGGTTTCTAATCAATTTTACCCTTTCAAATAGATTTTAGGACAAAATTCCCATTTTTATTAGAACCCTAAGTATCAACATGTAATTTCAACCATAAGAAATCAAATTCCTTTCCTAGAATGTGATAATCTATACTCCTAGATGATTAATAAACAACAAATCAACAACCCATCAATTATTTAAGGGTTTACTAATTCTAGGGTTCTAGGATTTTCATCCACCATCAATGGACCTTAAACTAATCATGGAACTTGAAGAAGAAAGAAAAAGGAACAATTAAGGGTGGGGACTTACCCTCCAAAATGCTTTCACCAATGAATGGAATGAAGTTTGCCTCTTTCTCTCTTGAAAACTGACTTTGGAGTCTTATGGGTAATGGTTCGGAGTGGGAATATAAAAATAGGGTGTTATGCCCCCGTTGGTCGCTGCGGCGGTCACCATGGCCGCCGCAATGGTCCCGCTACAGCGGCACTAAGTCTGCTACAGCTGACGTGCTAGAACAATCCGCACAAAAATGGTCATAACTCCCTCATACGGAGGCGAAACGCGACGATTCTTTTTGCTATAGCTTCGTAATTACGATACGGATCTAATGGTTCAAACATCACACAAAAAAAAGTTTTTTGGTCAATGTGGAGCCCTTTCTAGCCAAAGACTTACGGCGAAAACATCGAATACGAGCGTGACAAAACCAATACCCATTTGGAACTTTTCGGAACCTCACCAAAACTTGTGAACAAGTGAAAAATCATCATATTTACTTGTTAGAACTTTCAAAACATTGACACGAGGTCATCCTAACCCGACGTTGACCGTGGTCAACTCTAACTTGTTAACTTAACTAGCTTCTCCATCAATGACTCAATTTACACTCGAACCTTACGGGAACCAACCCAATGACTTCATTAAGTCACAGGTCATACTAGCCGGACTTGGAGAAGGGTCAACAAGGTTAAATGGGTCAAGATACTATAACTCCTAAATGGTCGTTGCACTTAAAGAACTGCATTTCATAATTTTTAACTAACAATACTATCTTGGCACAAGTGCTCAAAATAACTCCTCCCCTCCTCTCTCTCACTGGGTGGGATAAACTTCTCCAGAAACAAGTGTGAGCATTGAGCTTAAGTGAGAGGAGGAGATCCAGTTGGTCTACTCTCAACATAGGCTCTCCACCACTTCCTGGCTAGCCCAATCAACTGAAAAGCTATAAAGGAGACTCTATTGGAGTCCACCAAGCCCAAGTTATGCAATATGTCATGACAATTGACTAGAAAATCATGTGCATCATCATTGGGATCCTAAGTGAACTTTGGGGTTCATCTTCTTAAACTGATCAAATCTCATTTACTTAACCACTATCATAATAGGTGGAGTCACTGGTATGGTGGAATACCAGGTAATGGTGCACCCATAGGTTGGGGCATAGATGCAGCAATTGGCTGGGCCCCTAGTGTCTGATAACTTGGTGTAATCGATTGATCTGGGGTCTGAATCCTCACCACTGTTTGTGTCACGACCCAAACTGATGAGTCGTGACGAGTGTCTGACCTCTAGCGACCAAACACCCCTAAACACGTATCTGAAACATACTGAACATCAAAGGCCTATAAATGGCATAAACTGATCTCATAAGAGGGAAACATCAGAACTCTGTACAATCTGCAAATATATATACAACATGCGGAAGAACAGTGCAAGCCTGCAAGGCTGCTACATATACTGTACACAAAAGAATAAAAGCCGATAAGGCTACATCGCCTGACTACAACATACAATTGTCTATAGACCTCTACTGGAATAAAAGCTGTAGAAAAGATGGGACAGGGCCCCGTCATACCCATATGTATACACATCTCAAAAGGGGCATACCAAAACTGACTGTAGCTCCGGATCGAATGGAGCGTACTGACCACTGCTAGATCTAGAGGTCATACTGAGCTGGACCACCTGACTGCCTTCGTGTACCTGCAGGCATGAACGCAGCCCCCTGAGCAACGGGGAGTCAGTACAGATAATGTACCGAGTATGTAAGGCATAAGAACAACATAGATACATAAGAATCATGGATAAGATCTGAACTCATAAACCAAAATAACAGACTGCATGTACTTGTACGAACTAGTATCTGCCTCAGTCCGCATAAATCTGTATAACTGACAATGCCTCTGTGGGCACATAATATGCATTCTCATGCTTATCAATGATGGTCATGCATCTATATATGTGTGTGCGTATATAACGCCTGATATATGTGTATATATAATTCCTGATGTACGTGCGTATATAACGCCTGTAAGCCTCTATGGCTTCTCGTCATATCATATTGGATCCTTTGCGGCCATAATCAATATCATCGTCATAGTGGTAATGCGTATATAACGCCTATATCGCTTCTCATACTTTACATATATCTAATATTCACGTATATAACGCCTTCTTGTCACGGGTCAATGTAATATACCTTGGAGTATACTCAATCGTCCAACTTCTACCTCTCGAACTTGCAAGTCTACAATCAAGATAACATAGGGCTTAATTAGGCTATTTACCTCGCCTACTAATCATTTTAAACACGAATAGAGCTTGACAATTTATGGCCAACATTTTCCTTATAAGCTTAACAACTCTTCAACTTCTCATTCGGTCCAATATCAACCACAATACCCACAACACAATGACAACACACACACACACACACACACACACACACACACACACATATATATATATATATATATATATATAAACATACTTAAGTCCATTCTCGATCATCTCCTAAAATAACCCCAAGTCACCATCTTATCCTTCATCAACTTACCATTCCCACAAATACCTTCTCTTTACTTAGTTCACTAAAACTCTTGGTAATAAACTCAAATACAAGGGTAGGAATCATGTACATACCTTGAGGGGGTCAAACATTCCAAGAATCACTTCAACTTCAACTCCCTAAGCTTCACAACCTTAAAGAAACCCTAGAAGCAACCTTCTTCTTCACAAGCTCGGATTTACGGGATCCGGGTCTTATCAAATCTTTGCTAATATGATGGAAAATATTGAGAGAGAATATCTTAGGATTTTTCTGATTTAGAAAGGATAAAAATGTGAAATAAGGTCGTGAACCACCTATTTATACTTGGAAGCCAAAAAGGCTACAGCGGTCCGATTCGACGAGCGGGTCGACAGCCCATCGACATGTCGACGGTCCGTCGACTTGCTCCGTCGACCTGCATCTACAGATGCAAGGCTACGAGATCCTGTCGATGTCGCACATCGATGGTCCGTCGACGACCCGTGGACGATGACTGGTGTCCTGCAGATTTTTCTGATTCAGTTCAGATCGCGTCGATTCGATTCGCTCAACTTTTAACTCTATAAATTGCCAGGAATATCTGCTGGTACCATTGTACACGAGGTAAGACATTTTCTACCTCCAAACTCGAGCTGAGGTCTCTATTCCAAGGGCATACTCGACTAGGAAACCATAGGTTCGACCACTACGAATATGACGGGTGTAACATTCTCCCCCCTCCCCCTTTAAGAACATTCGTCCTCGAATGTTCGAACAATCCTGGGTTATAAAATTTTCGGCAGAGTTTCCGCTGTACTTATACCAATCCATCCTGCACACTGCAACCTAAAATAATGCCATACAAGGCCACATACTATAAGACACAATACCATGGCCTCACACGACCAATCACGATAACTTAAATGAAATAATACATGGGGGCGATGATACCTCAGATTGAACCTCCTGTACTGCTGGGAACAAATGCGGGTACTCAGTGTTCATTGCCTCTTCCGCTTGCCAAGTCACTTCCTCAACATTCTTATTCCTCTATAAAACCTTAACCGAATCACATCCTTGGGTCGCAGCCGACGGACCTGTTTTTCCAATATAGCCACTGGAACTTCATCGTATGATAACTACTCGGTCACCTGGTTATCATCCACTGGTACCACTGTTGAAGGATCTCTAATACACTTACGAAGCATAGATACATGGAATACCAGATGTACCGACTCTAACTCAGAAGGCAATTCTAGCTCATATGCCACTGTGCCCACTGTGCGAATGATCTTATATGGCCCAATATATCGAGGGCTCAACTTACCCTTCTTGCCAAACCTCATCACTCCCTTCATAGGCGAAACCTTTAGGAACACCCAATCGCCTATCTCAAACTCTAGCTTACGTTGCAGATTATCCGCAAAGGATTTCTGTCGACTCTAAGCTGTTAGCAACCTCTCCCTAATCACTTTTACATTGTCAACTGCTTGCTGAATTAAGTCTCGGCCTGCTAACTGATTCTCCCCGACATCAAACCATCCAACGAGTGATCTACATCTCCGCCCATATAAGGCCTCATAAGGAGCCATCTGAATACTGGAATGGTAACCGTTATTATATGCAAACTCGATAAGAGGCAAATGATCATCCCAACTACCTTGAAAGTCAAGTACGCAAGCTCAAAGTATATCCTCAAGGATCTGTATAGTACGCTCTGTTTGCCCATCTGTCTGGGGTGAAATGCAGTACTAAGACTCACCTGAGTCCCCAATCCCTGCTGAAAAAACTTCTAGAATTTGTCTGTGAACTGTGCTCCCCTATCTGAAATGATGGTTGTAGGAATACCATGAAGTCGTACAATCTCCTTAAGACAAAGTCTTGCATAATCCTCGGATGCATAAGTAGTCCTGATAGGCAGACAGTGAGCTGACTTTGCAAGCCTATAAATTATGACCCATATCGAATCACACTTCCGCTGAGTACGGGACAACCCTGTAATAAAGTCCATATTAATTACCTCCCACTTCCATGTCGGAATCTCTATAGCCTGCAATAGACCTCCAGGCTTCTGGTGCTCTATTTTGACATGCTGACAATTTGGACACTGAGCGACAAATTCTGATATATCTCTCTTCATACCATCCCACCAATAAACTTCCCTGAGATCATGATACATCTTTGTTGAGCCTGGATGAATAGAATAGCGGGAGCAATGTGCCACCCCCATAACCTGCTGACGAAGTCCTGCAATATTAGGAACACATAACCTACCTCGATACCTGAGCACTCCATCACCTGTGATCACAAAAAGAGTCTTTTCTTTCTGAGGTGATGTATCTCGATGATGAACTAGAACATGATCCTCATACTGACGCTCCTTTATCTCTACTACCAGGGATGACACCGCTGTGTCTTGAACAGTAATTCCTGCATCATCTGAATCTATCAATCGAACTCCGAGGGTAGCCAATTGATGAACCTCACGTACTATTTCTCTTCTCTCTGTCGACACGTGCGACAAGCTACCCATAGATTTACGACTGAGGGCATTGGCTACCACATTAGCCTTATCGGGATGGTACAGAATATCCACATCATAGTCTTTTAACCTCTCTAACTATCGCCTCTGACGCAAGTTCAAGTCCTTCGGCTTAAAGATATACTAGAGACTCTTATGATCAGTATAGATATCAACATGGACAGCGTACAAGTAGTGCCTCCATATCTTCAAGGCATGAATCACTACCGCTAACTCAAGATCATGGGTTGGATAATTCTTCTCATGCTTCTTCAACTGTCTAGAAGCATAAGCAACAACTTTACCATGCTGCATCAACACACAGCCCAATCCAACACCTGAAGCATTACAATATACCACATAGCCATTTTCTCCTTACGGAAGAGTCAAAACTAGTGCTGAAGTTAACTTATCCTTCAACGTCTGAAAACTTTGCCTACAAGCATTTGTCCATTGGAACTTAGCTGATTTCTATGTTAATTTAGTCAATGGGGCTGAAAGAGTGGAAAATCCCTCTACAAACCTTCTATAATAACCTGGCAGGCCCAAGAAACTACGTATCTCCGTTGGTGCAGTGGGCCTCGGACATTTCTTCACAGCCTCAATCGTCTGGGCATCCACTCTAATGCGTTCCTCTGAAATAATGTGGCCCAGAAAATCCACAGAGTTCAACCAAAACTCACACTTAGAAAACTTGGCATACCACTCTTTACGTCGAAGAATTCCCAACACTTTCCACAGATGTTATGCATGATCAGCCTCTGACAGCAATAAACCAGAATATCATCTATGAACATGATCAGGAACAAATATAGAAAGGGCCTGAATACATGATCCATCAAATCCATGAATACAGTTGGGGCATTAGTTAGCCCGAACGACATAAGACGAAACTCATAGTGGCCATATCTAGTCCGGAATGCCGTCTTCGGAATGTCCTCTTCCTTGACCCTGACTTGGTGATATCCTGATCTCAAGTCTATCTTCGAGAAATATTTAGCGCCTTGCAACTGATCGAAGAAATCATCGATCCTTAGGAGCGGATACTTATTCTTTACAGTCACCTTATTCAATTTCCTATAATCAATACACATTCACAAAGAGCAATCTTTCTTTCTTATGAATAGCACCGGCGCTCCCCGCGGCGATGTACTAGGCCTAATAAAGCCCTTCTCGAGCAAATCTTTCAACTGATCCTTCAGGTCTTTCAACTCCGCAGGTGCCATCCTATAAGGAGGGATAGATATTGGCTGAGTGTCTGGCAATAGGTCGATAGTGAAATCAATATTCCTCTCTAGGGGAATGCCTGAAAGCTCGTCTGGAAAGACTTCTAGGAACTCATTAACCACAGGAACAGATTGAAGAGTCGGTGACTCTGCTTGCACATCTTGAACTCGAACTAGGTGAAAAATATACGCTTTTCGAATCATTCTTTCTGCTTTAAGGTAGGAAATAAACCTACCCCTCGGCGAAGCAGCATTGCCCTTCCACTCTAGGACTGGCTCGCCTGGAAACTGGAATCGAACCATCTTTGCTCTACAATCAACATTAGCATAACAAGAAGCCAACCAGTCCATGCCCATAATAACATCAAAATCAATCATATCTAACTCAATCAGATCTGCTATGGTATGGCGGTCACAGACTATAATAACACAGTCTCGGTATACTCATCTAGCTATAACCGGATCATCAACTGTCATAAACACCTCAAAAGGTTTAATCAACTCAGGCTCTATCCCAAACTTGCCGGCAACAAAGGGCGTAACATATGATAAAGTGGAACCTGGATCAATCAATGCATAAACATCATGGAGGAAACGTCTCGCGGTCCTGTCTACCAGCCAATGCATACACGCGTTGCTGAGGACCGCTCAAGCTGGATGCTCAACTCCTCCCCCTACCTCGCCCTGCTGGCGTCTGAAAAACTTTCCCTGAAGAGCGCACTGCAGAAGAAGAGCCAGCCACAGACCCTGTAGGCTGAACCATACCTGTACCAACCTCCATCGAGCACTCCTTCATCCTGTGGTCTGACTGCCCATAAGTGTAGCAACCATCTGAACCCAGCCGACACTGACCTACATGTAACTTGCCACACTGGGTACATCGCAGCAAAGGGAGACTCATCTGGCCTGATTTTGGTCGGTACTGAGAGCCTGCCGCTCTAGAACTCTGGCCCACTCCGAAATAAGAAGACCGGTCAAACCTCGGGCCTGGAAATCGCGGAGGTGCACTCCCTGCCGGCTGATGAGAATACTTGGGATGCTGCTGTCTCTGTCCTCCCCTAAACTTACTAACCATATCAAAAGATCTAGACCTCTTACCACGGCTCTGGTCATGCTCGCGCTCTATTCTCCACTGGCGTTTACGATCCTACAAATTATGTGCATATGCCTATATACGGGAGATGTCCATGCCTGGCTGTAGTGCAGCAGTCGTGCACTCATCTACCTAGTGTGGTCCTAGACTGGCTACAAAGCGATGAACTCTACCTCCATCTCATCCACCATGGTCGGGGCATATCTAGCTAAGGAATCAAAGTGCACACAATACTCTTGCATATTCATACTGCCCTGCTCAATACGTAAGAACCTGTTTGCTCGAGCCCGTCGGACCTCTGGAGGTAAATAGTGGCAAACAAAAGCATCAGAGAACTCTCGCCATACAGCTGGAGGGGTATTCACTCCCCTAGATAACTCCCATGCCTGATACCACTATATCGAAATATCCTGGAGTCTATATGAAGTCAACTCTGTCAACTCAACCTCATCCGCGTGCATAACCCTCAAGGTCCTCTGCATACCATCGATAAAATCCTGGGAGTCAATATTTTGCTTTACCACAGAAAACTCGAGAGGACCTAACGCAAGGAAGGTCTTAACCCTCGAACTACTAGCCTGTCTACTGGGTCAACACCAACTCCCTGTCGCTGTGCCTGGGCGGCTACTAATCTGATCAACAACCGTACAGCATCTCGTACATCCTGCCCTCTACATCCAGCTGAGGGACTGGGGCTGGTTTCAACTGATCCTTCAGGTCTTTCAACTCCGCAGGTGCCATCCTATAAGGAGGGATAGATATTGGCTGAGTGTCTGGCAATAGGTCGATAGTGAAATCAATATTCCTCTCTAGGGGAATGCCTGAAAGCTCGTCTGGAAAGACTTCTAGGAACTCATTAACCACAGGAACAGATTGAAGAGTCGGTGACTCTGCTTGCACATCTTGAACTCGAACTAGGTGAAAAATATACGCTTTTCGAATCATTCTTTCTGCTTTAAGGTAGGAAATAAACCTACCCCTCGGCGAAGCAGCATTGCCCTTCCACTCTAGGACTGGCTCGCCTGGAAACTGGAATCGAACCATCTTTGCTCTACAATCAACATTAGCATAACAAGAAGCCAACCAGTCCATGCCCATAATAACATCAAAATCAATCATATCTAACTCAATCAGATCTGCTATGGTATGGCGGTCACAGACTATAATAACACAGTCTCGGTATACTCATCTAGCTATAACCGGATCATCAACTGTCATAAACACCTTAAAAGGTTTAATCAACTCAGGCTCTATCCCAAACTTGCCGGCAACAAAGGGCGTAACATATGATAAAGTGGAACCTGGATCAATCAATGCATAAACATCATGGAGGAAACGTCTCGCGGTCCTGTCTACCAGCCAATGCATACACGCGTTGCTGAGGACCGCTCAAGCTGGATGCTCAACTCCTCCCCCTACCTCGCCCTGCTGGCGTCTGAAAAACTTTCCCTGAAGAGCGCACTGCAGAAGAAGAGCCAGCCACAGACCCTGTAGGCTGAACCATACCTGTACCAACCTCCATCGAGCACTCCTTCATCCTGTGGTCTGACTGCCCATAAGTGTAGCAACCATCTGAACCCAGCCGACACTGACCTACATGTAACTTGCCACACTGGGTACATCGCAGCAAAGGGAGACTCATCTGGCCTGATTTTGGTCGGTACTGAGAGCCTGCCGCTCTAGAACTCTGGCCCACTCCGAAATAAGAAGACCGGTCAAACCTCGGGCCTGGAAATCGCGGAGGTGCACTCCCTGCCGGCTGATGAGAATACTTGGGATGCTGCTGTCTCTGTCCTCCCCTAAACTTACTAACCATATCAAAAGATCTAGACCTCTTACCACGGCTCTGGTCATGCTCGCGCTCTATTCTCCACTGGCGTTTACGATCCTACAAATTATGTGCATACGCCTATATACGGGAGATGTCCATGCCTGGCTGTAGTGCAGCAGTCGTGCACTCATCTACCAAGTGTGGTCCTAGACTGGCTACAAAGCGATGAACTCTACCTCCATCTCATCCACCATGGTCGGGGCATATCTAGCTAAGGAATCAAAGTGCACACAATACTCTTGCACATTCATACTGCCCTGCTCAATACGTAAGAACATGTTTGCTCGAGCCCGTCGGACCTCTGGAGGTAAATAGTGGCAAACAAAAGCATCAGAGAACTCTCGCCATACAGCTGGAGGGGTATTCACTCCCCTAGATAACTCCCATGCCTGATACCACTATATCGAAATATCCTGGAGTCTATATGAAGTCAACTCTGTCAACTCAACCTCATCCGCGTGCATAACCCTCAAGGTCCTCTGCATACCATCGATAAAATCCTGGGAGTCAATATTTTGCTTTACCACAGAAAACTCGAGAGGACCTAATGCAAGGAAGGTCTTAACCCTCGAACTACTAGCCTGTCTACTGGGTCAACACCAACTCCCTGTCGCTGTGCCTGGGCGGCTACTAATCTGATCTACAACCGTACAGCATCTCGTACATCCTGCCCTCTACATCCAGCTGAGGGACTGGGGCTGGTGCTGGAGGCGGGGTATGGGATGTCTCAGACAACCCCTCGCTCTGAATTTCATCCTGGGCCCTTGTGGCCTGTCGAGTACGGCTAGTGGCCTCACCGGCCACCCTCATGCCCTTCTGGGCAGCTGTAGCTTTCTTGCGGGGCATCGCTAAAATCAGAACAATTTATCAAAACACAGCGCTCTATCGCACAATCTAAGAGAGAAATAATGACATCCTCCTAAATGTCCTGTAGCCTCCTGTTTATAAGTGAGGTGCACAACACGCCCATAAATAAGACTCTACTAGACACGGTCTGTAGACAACCCTAGGACGGAGCTGCTCTGATACCACGTCTATCACGACCCAAACCGATCAGTCGTGATGAGTGTCTGACCTCTAGCGACCAAACACCCCTAAACACATATCTGAAACATACGGAACATCAAAGGCCCATAAATGGCATAAACTGATCTCATAAGAGAGAAACATCAGAACTCTGTACAATATGCATATATATACACAACATGCGGAAGAACAGTGCAAGCCAGCTAGGCTGCTACATATATAGTACACAAAAGAATAGGAGCTGACAAGGCTACATCGTCTGACTACTACATACAACTGTCTACAGACCTCTACTGGAATAAAAGTTGTAGAAAGGACGGGACAGGGTCCCGTCATACCCATATGTATACACATCTCAAAAGGGGCATACCAAAACTGACTGTAGCTCCGGATTGAATGGAGCGTACTGACCACTGCTAGATCTAGATGTCCTACAGAGTTGGACCACCTGTCTGTTTCCCTGTACCTGCGGGCATGAACGTAGCCCCCCGAGTAACGGGGAGTCAGTACGGATAATGTACCGAGTATGTACGACATAAGAACAACATAGATACATAAGAATCATGGACAAAATCTAAACTCATAAACTGAAATGACTGACTGCATGTACTTGTATGAACTAGTATCTTCCTAAGTCTGTATAAATCTGTATAACTAACAATGCCTCTGTGGGCACATAATATGCATGCTCATGCTTATCAATGATGGTCATGCATCTATATATGTGTGTGCGTATATAACCCCTGATATATGTGCATATATAACGCCTGATGTACGTGCGTATATAACGCCTGTAAGCCTCTATGGCATCTCTTTATATCATATTAGCTCATCTGCGGCCATAATCAATATCATCGTCATTGTGGTAATGCGTATATAATGCCTATATCTCTTCTCATACTTTACATATATCTAATATTCGCGTATATAACGCCTTCTGGTCACGAGTCAATGTACATAAATATATAATGAATCTATTGCATGAATAAACTGTATGCATGGAACTGACTACATAAGACTGGACCCATGAACAGAAGGATCACTCATAAATGGGGTACATGAACATCAACGACTGAAGTACTTCTAATAGAGTAATTTGGAAGTTCGCTTACTCGCTGGTTGGATCATATCATAGGATCATACCAAAAGAAGGAAAGAATGGCCTTAACATACCTTGAAGTATACTCAATCGTCCAACTTCTATCTCTCGAACTTGCAAGTCTACAATCAAGATAACATAGAGCTTAATTAGGCTATTTACCTCGCCTACTAATCATTTTAAACACGAATAGAGCTTGACAATTTATGGGCAACATTATCCTTATAAGCTTAACAACTCTTCAACTTCTCATTCGGTCCAACATCAACCACAATACCCACAACACAATGCCAACACACATATATATATATCAAAACATACTTAAATCCATTCCCGATCATCTCCTAAAATAACCCCAAGTCACCATGTTATCCTTCATCAACTTACCATTCCCACAAATACCTTCTCTTTACTTAGTTCACTAAGACTCTTGGTAATAAACTCAAATACAAGGGTAGAAATCATTTACATACCTTTAGGGGGTCAAAATATCCAAGAATCACTTCAACTTCAACTCCCTAAGCTTCACACACTTGAAGAAACTCTAGAAGCAACCTTTTTCTTCACAAGCTCGGGTTTACGGGGTCCGAGTCTTGTCAAATATTTGCTAATATGATGAAAACTATTGGGAGAGAATATCTTAGGGTTTTTCTGATTTGGAAAGGAGGAAAATGTGAAATAAGGTCGTGAACCACCTATTTATACTTAGATTCCAAAAAGGCTAGAGCGGTCCGATTCGACGAGCGGGTCGACGGCCCATCGACATATCTACGGTCCGTCGACTTGCTCGGTAGACCTGCACTTGCAGATGCAAGGCTGCGGGATCCTGTCGACGCCGCACATCGACGGTTCGTCGACCATGTCGACGACCCGTCGACGATGACTAGTGTCCTGTAGATTTTTCTGATTCAGTTCAGATCGCATCCATTCGATTCGCTCAACTTTTAACTCTATAAATTGCCAGGAATATCTACTGGTACCCTTGTACACGGGGTAAGACATTTTATAACTCCAAACTTGGCTTCGGGTCTCTATTCCAAGGGCATACCCGACTTGAAAACCATAGGTTCTACCACTACGAACACGAAGGGTGTAACAATTTGTGAACCATTTAGTGTAACAAGAAAGATCACAACCTATTTTATACTCTCCAGAAATCTCAACATCCAAAACAAGGTATACTAAAGTATCAGAGTAGTAATAATCTCTTTAGTACTGAGTTGGTCTGATCGCAACTGCTAGATAATTTCATCCTCTTTTTTCACTTGCGGCTAAACTGAAACTGCCCAAGTATGGCTTTGAGAAACAAATGGTCCTCGGCCTCTACCGGGTGCTATTGTACGAGTCCTAATCTAATTAAGTGAGGATCCTCATACTAATGAGCCTCGATCTGATTAATCAAAGTAGATCATGCAACAACAACAAGAAAGCACTCCACCACACCATGATGTGTCAAGTCTAACACCGTGGTTAACTAAAAGCTAAATGTCTATAGCCAAAGGACGTATAACAAGAAAAATAAATGCCAAACTTCACATATACGTCTTACTCAAGGAATTTGGCACCACATCTTCTTTCCCTGAGTGATATAAGATGGTGAAGTCATAATCCTTAAGCAACTTAAGTCATATTTGATGTTTGAAATTCAGATCTTTTTTCTTAAAGATGAAATGTAGACTCTTATGATAAATGAAAACACTCTTATGATAAATGAAAACCTCGCATGACTCATCTTACATGTAGTGATGTCATATCTTAAGTGCAAAATCAAATGCTGGAAGCTCAAAACACGACTAAGGTAGTTCTTGTCATGGTATTTAAGCTGCCTAGAGGCATAAATAATTACCTTTCCTCCTTGCATCATACACAACCCAAACCATACGTGACGCATCCCAATACACTATATAGCCCCACTTACTCATAGGGAAGGTCAAAATTGGTGTTGTAGTTCTTGAACTTATGAAAAATTGACTTATATTCCTCAGACCATTTGAATTGAACATCCTTTTGTGTTAACTTAGTCGACCGAGCTGCTAAGGTCAAAAAATCCAACTATAAAATGCATATAGGCGTAGTTGGTTTATGCCACTTCTAAATAACTTTTATCTTCTTGGAATCAACCTTAATTCCATCTCTTAAAATAACGTGACAAAAGAGAGTCAAATCATCAAGCCAAAACTCTCATTTTAAGAATTTAACATAAATCTTGTTTGAAGTTTCTCTAACAATATCCACCAATTATGCTCATACTCTACTTGGCAATGAATGTAAAATAGGATATTGTCAATGAACAAGATGATAAACATGTCAAGGAAAGGCTTGAACACTCATTTGACAAGGTACATAAATGTTGTTGGGGCATACATAAGCCCGAAGGACATAATTAAAATATCATAATGGCCATATCTAGTCTGAAAACTTTTCTTAAGTTTAGCCTCCCCGTTAGTCTTCAACTGATGGTACCTCGATCTCAAGTCAATCTTTGAGAAATAAATTACACCTTCAAACTGGTCAGGAAAATCATCGATATTTGTTATTGATAGATACCTTGTTAAATGGCCTGTAATCAATAAACATATGCATTGATCCATCTTTTTTCTTCACGAACAACACAGGTGGATCACAAGGTGATACACTAGGCCTGATGAAACTCTTATATATCAAGAAATCTTGTATATGTTGCTTCAACTCCCTTGACTCGGTTGGAGCAGTACAATACAAATTGACGAATAAAAATAGGTTGAGTCATATGTAAGGTATCTATGCAAAACTATATCTCCTTCAAAGGAGGTTGGGTTGGTATGTCCTCTGGAACACGTCAGGATACTCACAAATAAGTGGAACAATATCAATGGTAACATCCTCAGTTTGATTATCATGAACTGTAGGTATCCAACCCAAACAACCTTGGCTAATCAACTTGCGATCCCTTAAGCAAGAGATGATTTAATTCTAAAGCGCAACTGATATACCCTTTCATACTAGATATCTTGGCATGAAAATCTAGTGTGTAGAATAACATAGAATCAACCAATTCATACCTATTACAGCATCAAAGTCAACCATATGAAGCTTAGTAAGATCAATTTATGTCTCGCTACACTACACCGGAGCCTCACTATCTTGACATACTTGATCTACCACAATAGAATCCCTACTAGAGTCGAAAACACAAAAGGATAAACTAAGAACTCAAGTCTGCGGTCTAAACAAGTAGCGAAGTGTGGAGACACATACAAAAAGATAGATTCAAGGTCTATCAAAGCAAATGAAGCATGTGAGAAAACTGTAAGCATACTTGTGACCGTAGTTTACATGCATCTACATCCTATATGGCAATGGAAAAGAAACAAGGAGGTCCCCATACTCTTTGAGCACCCTATGCACCCTGCCTAGCAGCTCCATGTCATCCCTAATAGACTACGCTAGCTGGTTGTTCTTCTACTAGGGGACCCACTATGGCTCCCTATTGATGTGGTGCTATCTGACCTACACCGATAAGTTTGGGCCACAACCTAACATAATGACCCTATTCTCCATAAGTGAAGAAACTCGTTGAACCTCTCTTATAGGGTCTATAACGATTCTTTCCTCGTTCTCCTCAATAAGGAGACTTAGAATGAGAAGAACCGCACCATTGTTGCTATTGATGGAGATGTCCCTAGCGTGCAGGTGGAATGCTAAGTGAATACTAAATAATTGAATGTAGTGGTCTAGATGATCCCTTACCATGTCCACCCTTGCTGCCAGATAGATCTACATTGAATACATCATTTATACAGGACTACTTACACTCATGTTCGGACCTATCTGTCACACCCTAATCTCGCTAGGGTGTGATGGGCACCCGACCCCATATTCGGAGTCGAGCGAACCCGCTGACTCTTATTACATACATAATCTCTTTGGACTTTTAAATCAAATAAGCATGAAATACATAGTAAGGCTTTCAAAAACATTCTCTTTATCGTTCTCAAATCAAACAAAATCTGTAACCATATGGAATCTGTAACATAATATATAAAGACACAACGGCTGGTGAAGCCGCTTACAAGACTGACATTCTATACCCACGACTCTGTCTGCAAAGTCTCTAACATTAGTCAGAAAACATAACATGTGTACTCTGACTCAACAACACTCCGGAAGGAAATGGAGCTCGCCAATCCCGCTGGAACATCTTCTATCAATGTCTTCTACTCATCTGTGTGTACCTGCATGGCATGAAACGCAGCCCCCGAAGAAAGGGGGTCAGTACGGAATATGTACTGAGCATGTAAGGCATGGAATACAGAAAAGAGAATCATAACTGAAACAGAGATTTACCAAAATCAAGCACGACCTTTCAAAAACATCAAAGCACTTGCCTTTTGAAGTGAAAATCATGTATGTCGTCATCATATATCATATAACGTGCCCCGACCCTCTAGTGAGGGACGCGGTAAATAAAATCATATATGTCAATATCCTGTATCATGTATGCATGTAACGTGTCCCGGCCCTCTAGTGAGGGACGCGATAAGTAGAATCATATATGTCCATATCCTGTATCATGTATGCATGTAATGTGCCCCGGCCCTCTAGTGAGGGACGCTGTAAGTAGAATCATATATGTCCATATCATGTATCATTTATGCATGTAACGTGCCCCGGCCCTCTAGTGAGGGACGCGGTAAGTAGAATCATATACGTCCATATCATGTATGCATGTAACGTGCCCCGGCCCTCTATTGCGGGACGCGGTGAATAGAGTCATCATATGCCATCCTGGCCACCACCCCGTCATCATATCATCATGTCATCATATCATATATACATATAACGTGCCCCGGCCCGCAAGTTGAGGGACGCGGTGAACAATGCAGAGAAGTACGCACGAGAACATACCATGGCTCGGGACGCAGTGGAGGATACATTAAGGCATGCACGAGCAGAGTCGTGAGAAACTATATGCATATAAAACAAATTTCAAGACTCAATGGATAAGTACATAGATCGACACTTGAGGTTCATAAACACGTTTCAAGTCAATCCGAGTTAGTATACGAAAGTTAGGGACATTTTACTACAGAAACCTCTTTGAACATTTCAGAAGCTGTGTTTGGAAAATCAAAATAATAGTGATATCAAATGCCTCTCGAATATCGTTATGGATCAAATCAAAATCGAACTTTCGGAACCATACACACATATCAAGACATAGCAAAACAGTTTTCGGAAGTCAAGAACATTAGCCATCCTAGTGGCTCTAAGAATAGGAGTGTCTTTGAAATCATACTTATACTTTGTCTGTTTGTTTCACAAAGATCATGCCAAAAGAAAGAAAGGGTAACCCTCACATACTTGTTCCACGTCCTATTAGCTACGCTTATTTATCGAAGCTTGCTATCTACATTCAAGAAGGTTTTCACAATCATTAAACTCATCATCACATACTTATCTTAGTCTTTCAAACAAATTCATTTATAATCTGCCGAAATTTCGGCAGCATCTCCCTTGTAAATACAACCATCCCCGAGAATCTAACTCGACCAATTTATTAACAACAATCCGAGAATTCAACTCGGCCAAATTATCAACAACAATACCAACAATCATATTTCCAATTCCAACAATCAATTCAAAGTGCATTCTAACACTAGCAATCCTTTCTACACAATTCGACGGCATTTCATTTATATTCAATTTGATCACATATAGTCAAGCTAACACCAATGATCTCACATTCAAGTGTTAATCCGAAATCATTCTAACATGGTTCAAGAACTTTCAAACAATTCACATAATGTTCAAACAACCCAACCAACATACCACTTTACCCGAAACCTTCCAAATTCAACAAAAACAATAACACATTTCTTATCTTCCAAGTTCATGAACTACACCAACATCTACACGCTAACAACTTCATCAATTAATCCAAAATACATTCTAACGTTAGTAACTTCTTTTACATAATCCAACGACATTTTTCTTATATTCAATACAATCACAACAACCCAACTTACAATCTTCCAAACACATCTCTTGCTTCCAAATTCATGAGTTATATCCACAACCCACACATTAACAAATTCACTCATACAAATATAAGGAATCATACTAATATCACATTAACTTCTTCGATATTCCACAAACGATTTCCACTTCATTTCAAACCATTTAATCTTCATTTAACATCATAGGATCCACAACACAACAACCAAGATACTAAGTAAATTTAATTCATTCCTTCTACACAAAACAGCCCACTCACGGCTACAACATCAACACACCTAGTTTCAATAATTTCATCCATTTATACACCCAACAAAATGCATAAACCATCGATAACATATAAAAGAGGATTTCACCTTACCTTTTCCACTTAGCTCTTCAACTTGGCTAGAGTTGTGCCTTGCAAGAATAAATGGTTTGCTTGCTCCAACTACTACTCCACGTTATAGAGGACCTTCCAATTGGTAGAAAAGCTAGAAGAAAATATATTTTTTTGGATCAATTTCTCTTGAGCCTTGTTCGGCTAGCCCTTGGCCGAATGGCCTTCTCTTGTTCTTTCTCCAAGTTTCTTGAAATTTCCAAGTGATGAAAATGAAGAATATGACTAATAAGTCACATATATAATTCATCCATGTGGGCCAAGGCCCACCTCATTCCACACGGCCACTTGGCCCATTTGCTTCAAGAATTTTAAGTTTCCATAATTCACTTTTAACCCCAAATTTTCCTTAATATTTCCATGGGCCATCTTGTGAATTTTCCTTTTTACCCCTAGCCATCCTTAATATTTCCACATCAAAATTTTCATAAACGATTTGTGTATTAAACAAGATCAAAATATAGCCTTGCCCTTAACTTCCCGCAATTATCTTGAATTATCCGAATGTATAAAATGCAGGATATAACATCCTCCCCCCCCCCCCCCTTTAGAACATTCGTCCTCGAATATTGAACTGGCCTCATGGTGTATCATAATACTTCGGGGAGGTCCCCTTTACGTCTATGTCACTATCCCTTTTTAATCTTACATCTTGAATATTTATCCACTTATGACTTTGTCGCTAACAAGCATGATGGTTATGTTCCCTTCTAAGGCCAGCTATACCAATATCCAAAATGCGTAAATACGTGATGTTTCCTCGCCATTTATTATTCTTCGCAGTCCCGTTACACTTATGGCAGCTTATGATCCGAGTTCAAGTAAGTTCTTAGCTCGCAACATCCTTGAGCTCTTGCTACAACTTTTTCTTTACTCCATTCTCTCACATCTCGACACCAGTATACTTGTCTTTGATTTCCTTGTATTGGCGATCGTTTTATCAATCATTATCCTTGTTGGCTCTCTGGTGTGGACTCTTTCAATTACAATTGAGCATGGCTTCACATTAGCAGTTCATATAATTTCCTAGCGTAGGTTCTCATGTTCAATATAGTTAGCGGTCCATGAACTATTTTCTACCATCCGGTGGGTTCTTTTATTTTCCATTCATAAGAGCAGCGTTTTTCCTTTCTTCGAGAGATTACCAACTACCGACCATTGTTACTTCATTATAACAGTCGTCATCCGAAATGTCCTTTGGATTTATTATCCTCTTAATTATCCTTTGTGAATTTAGCTTGTATACCTTTCTTGCTCTCTTTATTGCCCCCTTTAAGACATGTCGTTACGTACTTAGGTACGGTGCAAATTTATCCGATATGAGGGATTCAAATCATGGTTTAAACATATCATAGTTCATGTCGGCATGAAGCATTCTCTTAAGGTATCTGCCATACCTTTCCCTCGTGTCTGTCTCCTGGTACGCTCATTATCAATTCGTTTTTACTTCTTTCGGGTATTCTCCTGATATGCCAATATATTTTGAACTCTGGTCCCGAGCTAATAAATTTTTCTTCTTTGGAGCTTGAAAATGTTGCGATTCCCTCTAAATCTAATATATTATGTTCTCCCCCCCCCCCCCCCCTTTTTTGGGAGATCCTTATACGCCAACAGTCTTTAAGTACCCTCATCTTTCTTTCCAACTCTGCGCATAACATATCGAAAACCTCTTATCATAATTCCTTCTTGCATTTGCGCCTATATCGTCATTCTTATCAATATTCCCATATCTTTTCCCCCACTATTAGTCATTTTGCCCATTTAGCTCACCTACTCGTAATTTTTCTTAACCATGCACTTGTGTTGCAACTGCGCGTCCATATTTTTCGAGCGTCCCGCTACTTTTGCTCTTAACACAAAATCCTTATAGTTTGCACCCTTTCTATCCTCGCTCATCGGACCTTTAACTATATTTATGATGCTATGACCGAGCGGTCTCCCATGCACGTTCCTTGCACTTCATTCTATCTCCCCTAAGTTCAAATCTTTCAGACCTCACATGAATTCTCATTCTATACCATTAATTTCCTAATCCACGGTGTCGATCCATCATCCTTGTTCTTTCCTCGATGCGTAATCGGGTTTCTACTGCTAACTCGTTAAAGTATCTTCCTTACTCTTATGGTTAAAGATTTCCACTTGCCCTACGCCTAAATGCTCTCCTCTCCCTTCGACCAACCCATTAGTATACTTTTTCTACTTTCATCCTTAACCTTCCTTAGGTTCCTTCCTCCACGAACACTTTTCTTCTTTTGCCATTCGTAGCTTCGGCTCTGAAGTTCGTGAGATTTTACTTTAAACTCGCAAATCCGTTCTATTCTTAAGTCATCTTTTCAGAAAAGCACTTCCATGTCCGAGGCAACCACGTTAATATGGCTGCACATTTATCCCTTTCTCTACCTTTCAAGGGCCTAAGTCTCCTAACATCGTCGCAAGGCCTAAGCATTATTTCCCTTACTTCACATTCTTTGTCGCAGTCACTATTCTTTTAGCCCCACTTATTTAAATCGGTTCTCGTATCCTACACATTCTTCTTTTGTTCCATATTACCACATTTTATCCTTTTCACGTGCCTATCTTTGAAGTTTTTACCCAAGTAGTCTCGTGCTTTGCCGGTAATTTCTCTCGGGGACCTCACTCACTAGGGTTCTTACCTTTCACCTTTTTCCTACATTTGATCTCCCTGCCTTCCACTCCGTAACACCGGTTGCTGGGACACACATGCCCACCGATACAATCACATGTGGGATATCATACGCATTCATATATATGCATATATAATTGCTACCATCTCGCCTACAAAATATTTCCAAACGTTGTGCAAGCCTATCCTAATTCCAGAGTTGTGATACACTCTCTGTCTCTTCACCAATCTAGCCTGCCTCGTCCTACGCGTCCTCTTATGGTCTCCAACCATCTCGTATACTCTAGTTTCCCTTAGGCTACTCTAACTTCTCATTTGTCTCTTATGTCTAAATCTATAGGATTTCTTACACACTTCCCAGGGGGTCACCCATCCTAAAATTTCTCCCACCTTAGCACGCTTAACCTCGAAACTTCAATGGAATCCGGTGCCTTAGTGTTGGCATAATCGCACCCACTTCGCCGCATAACCTTTATTACATGATCTGGAGCAAGTCGAAGTCTTACAGATTCCGAGACATTCTCGTAACACGTCCTTCCCTTTACAATTACTATTTTACCCTTTTTCAATCCTTAATATTCATCTTTCACTTATGTGTATAACTACTTCTCGTCCTATATTCCCAGATTCCCGATGGTAGCAAAATATAGCTTCATCGCCATTACTTATGAATACTTCGGATATCAACATATTCAGATTTCCACTCATCATCCTTACATAATAATCTACAGCAAAACTGATTGTCGACTTTCTCCGAATCTCCCAACAAACTTTGCTCCTACTAAACTTCTAATGTTATCCATTTTAATCCTTCGGGCTGCTAATCGTCTTTCTCGCGCTATGCCAAATCCATAACCCTTCTGAAACAACTCATCTCACTTATCGTCTAGTTACAATATTTTCTTTCCACGCTTCCTTCTGTTAGGCGTACCTAACTAAATGACCTGATTTTGAAAGATTTCTGGCAGAATCTCCTTTACAATTCTTACTATTCAAACTATGCACGCAGCAAATACCAACAATGCCTCACAGGGCATACATATGCATACTACACATTCCAGCCATCCAGAGCACCCAGTCTCAGATAACAGAACAAATATATCAAGACTTACCTTTATGACTTTCCATATCATCCCTTACCTTCTTCTGTCGTATGTAAGGCTTACATAAGGAATCTTATTTCCTATGAATTGGCTCTATCGCACGATCTAAGACAGAAAGAAGTGCAACAACTCCTAGATGCCCTGCAGCCTCCTGTTTATGTGGCTGGCTTCACACCCATAAACAGGACTCTACTGGACACGACTTTGCAGAAAACCCCTAGGACGACCTGCTCTGATACCACTCTGTCACACCCTAATCTCGCTAGGGTGTGATGGGCACCCGACCCCATATTCGGAGCCGAGCGAACCCGCTGACTCTTATTACATACATAATCTCTTTGGACATTTAAATCAAATAAGCATGAAATACATAGTAAGGCTTTCAGAAACATTCTTTTTATCGTTCTCAAATCAAACAAAATCTGTAACCATATGGAATCTGTAACATAATATATAAAGACACATCGGCTGGTGAAGCCGCTTACAAGACTGACATTCTATACCCACGACTCTGTCTGCAAAGTCTCTAACATTAGTCAGAAAACATAACATGTGTACTCTGACTCGACAACACTCCGGAAGGAAATGGAGCTCGCCAATCCCGCTGGAACATCTTCTAGCAATGTCTTCTACTCATCTGTGTCTACCTGCGTGGCATGAAACGCAGCCCCCGAAGAAAGGGGGTCGGTACGGAATATGTACTGAGCATGTAAGGCATGGAATACAGAAAAGAGAATCATAACTGAAACAGAGATTTACCAGAATCAAGTACGACCTTTTAAAAACATCAAAGCACTTGCCTTTTGAAGTGAAAATCATGTGTGTCGTCATCATATATCATATATCATATAACGTGCCCCGGCCCTCTAGTAAGGGACGCGGTAAGTAAAATCATATATGTCAATATCCTGTATCATGTATGCATGTAACGTGCCCCGGCCCTCTAGTGAGGGACGCTGTAAGTAGAATCATATATGTCCATATCATGTATCATTTATGCATGTAACGTGCCCCGGCCCTCTAGTGAGGGACGCGGTAAGTAGAATCATATACGTCCATATCATGTATGCATGTAACGTGCCCCGGTCCTCTATTGCGGGACGCGGTGAATAGAGTCATCATATGCCATCCTGGCCACCACCCCGTCATCATATCATCATGTCATCATATCATATATACATATAACGTGCCCCGGCCCGCAAGTTGAGGGACGCGGTGAACAATGCAGAGAAGTACGCACGAGAACATACCATGGCTCGGGACGCAGTGGAGGATACATTAAGGCATGCACGAGCAGAGTCGTGAGAAACTATATGCATATAAAACAAATTTCAAGACTCGATGGATAAGTACATAGATCGACACTTGAAGTTCATAAACACGTTTCAAGTCAATCCGAGTTAGTATACGAAAGTTAGGGACATTTTACTACAGAAACCTCTTTGAACATTTCAGAAGCTGTTTTTGGAAAATCAAAATAATAGTGATATCAAATGCCTCTCGAATATCGTTATGGATCAAATCAAAATCGAACTTTCGGAACCATACACACATATCAAGACATAGCAAAACAGTTTTCGGAAGTCAAGAACATTAGCCATCCTAGTGGCTCTAAGAATAGGAGTGTCTTTGAAATCATACTTATACTTTGTCTGTTTGTTTCACAAAGATTATGCCAAAAGAAAGAAAGGGTAACCCTCACATACTTGCTCCACGTCCTATTAGCTACGCTTATTTATCCAAGCTTGCTATCTACATTCAAGAAGATATTCACAATCATTAAACTCATCATCACATACTTATCTTAGTCTTTCGAACAAATTCATTTATAATCTGCCGAAATTTCGGTAGCATCTCCCTTGTAAATACAACCATCCCCGAGAATCTAACTCGGCCAATTTATCAACAACAATCCGAGAATTCAACTCGGCCAAATTATCAACAACAATACCAACAATCATATTTCCAATTCCAACAATCAATTCAAAGTGCATTCTAACACTAGCAATCCTTTCTACACAATTCGACGGCATTTCATTTATATTCAATTTGATCACATATAGTCAAGCTAACACCAATGATCTCACATTCAAGTGTTAATCCAAAATCATTCTAACATGGTTCAAGAACTTTCAAACAATTCACATAATGTTCAAACAACCCAACCAACATACCACTTCACCCGAAACCTTCCAAATTCAACAAAAACAATAACAACACATTTCTTCTCTTCCAAGTTCATGAACTACACCAACATCTACACGCTAACAACTTCATCAATTAATCCAAAATACATTCTAACGTTAGTAACTTCTTTTACATAATCCAACGACATTTTTTTTTATATTCAATACAATCACACCAACCTAACTTACAATCTTCCAAACACATCTCTTGCTTCCAAATTCATGAGTTATATCCACAACCCACACATTAATAAATTCATTCATACAAATATAAGGAATCATACTAATATCACATTAACTTCTTCAATATTCCACAAACGATTTCCACTTCATTTCAAACCATTTAATCTTCATTTAACATCATAGAATCCACAACACAACAACCAAGATACTAAGTAAATTTAATTCATTCCTTCTACACAAAACAGCCCACTCACGGCTACAACATCAACACACCTAGTTTCAAGAATTTCATCCATTTCTACACCCAACAACATGCATAAACCATCCATAACATATAAACGAGGATTAAACCTTACCTTTTCCACTTAGCTCTTCAACTTGGCTAGAGTTGTGTCTTGCAAGAATGAATGGTTTGCTTGCTCGAACAACTACTCCACGTTATAGAGGACCTTCCAATTGGTAGAAAAGCTAGAAGAAAATATTTTTTTTGGATCAATTTCTCTTGTGCCTTGTTCGGCTAGCCCTTGGCCGAATGGCCTTCTCTTGTTCTTTCTCCAAGTTTCTTGAAATTTCCAAGTGATGAAGATGAAGAATATGACTAATAAGTCACATATATAATTCATCCTTGTGGGCCAAGGCCCACCTCATACCACACGGCCACTTGGCCCATTTGCTTCAAGAATTTTAAGTTTCCATAATTCACTTTTAACACCAAATTTTCCTTAATATTTCCATGGGCCATCTTGTGAATTTCCCTTTTTACCCCTAGCCATCCTTAATATTTCCACATCAAAATTTTCATAAACGACTTGTGTATTAAACAAGATCAAAATATAGCCTTGCCCTTAACTTCCCGCAATTATCTTGAATTATCCGAATGTATAAAATGCGGGATATAACACTATCCTCAGAGTGATAAGCCTGTCTGCACATAACAATGTCCATAACCTCTAACATAGGTAAATATATCTATCCTTTGAGCTAAGCAATATGATGATGTGTTCCTAGTCTAACAATGAACCTCGTGACTTTATCTTCCTTGGTAGAGTCAAAACTGAAGCATAACGCAATATAATATGTTAATTTTATTTTATTCGGTACATACATTAAGTTTATGGAAAATAATTTTTGGGCAGAATGGGGCATTTATGTCATTTTAGACGGGCAGTGATAGATTCTGCCCAGTTATACCCTTAATGTTGAGTTCACTATTAACGTTAAAGTTAATAACAGCGTTAAGGGTTAAACTTACACCATTATTAACTTTAACTTGCACTGTTTGTTTCTTCTCTCTCCATTTTCTCTTTTCAATGCATTGGAAAAATAAATCTATAGCATGCTTCTCAATCTCCAATTGTGTAAAGTCCCAATTTTTCATATAATACGCATGTGTATATTTCCAATTTTTCCTCTACCGTATATACCATAAAGCGTACTCAATCAAACCCTAGTTTTTTATTTTTGAAAAAAAATGCATCGTACTCTTCTTCTTGACTAGCTTTTATTATTATCTGAAAAATCCCTATATGTTGTATTTAGAGGAAACCGATTCATAAGATTAACCAATAAGGAAAACAAGCAAGATTAAATTTTCTAGCTTAACTTGTAAACATATTTCATGTTAAAATCAGGTAATTCTTCAAACAGAAGTGGGAATATTTTCTAACTTATTATTATTTATTGCCTGACTACAAAATGGACTCGGTTGATCCTTCAATTTTTATCCTATGATGATCACCTATATTGACCATAGGAATTTTTAAAAAATCAGAGAGTTTACACTATAATAACAACTTTTTTTTCTGTTAAGACCAGCATAACAAGATATTAAATATGATAACATGTACAACTACATTCAACTAATTGACTACTTAATCGCACTATATAGCTATCTCCCTCACTCGAGGAACTTATTGTCGCGTAGTACGTAGTGTATCGTGCGCTAGTGTAGTTACAATACTTTGAACCAAATCAATATTTCTTCATAATAAACAACTGTTTAGATCATCTATTCTAGCTAGTGTCCTATGTCTAATGTGTTGTGGTTTGATTTAAACCACTGAGATAGGATAATTGAGCACTTGTATAATTTTGTTGATTAACAACCAAAATGTAACTTGGTTGATCCTTCAACTAAGTTGTCTGATGGTCAGCTAAATAGACCATAGGAATTTGAAAAAACTTGAGAATTTAGACTATAATAACAACTTTTGTGTGTTAAGACCAACGTTACTAGATGTTAAATATGATAACATGTACAACTACATTGTCTAGATTGAATTAAAACAACTAATTGTTTTAATTCACGGGGTCGATCCCGTTGGATACACTTGTGTTTTGTCTTTGTTGTCAATTTGAAACTAATCACTGAATCACAAGATATCAAAATTGATAACATGTACAAGTAAAACTACATTTTTTGATTGAATTAAAACAAGTTGACTATTTAACTAGACTTACGTAGCTAACTCCTTCACTCGACGAACTTGTTGTTGTGTAGTAGTTAATCTCTCATGCGGTAGTGTAATTACAATCATATGCCACTTCTACTTTTTAAGGAATAATCAAAATTTAATACATGTCATATTCATGTTGTATTAATCACCAAATGAGCCATTTCAAAACCATACACAAGGCCAACACAGCCGACAATCTTAAGTAGCAAATACATGAACTATGGAAACATTGTAATCTGCACAGATTAAACATTGCAAAACCCGGTGAATATCTAACACAAGATACTTAAGCTATCTCCATAACCATTACATAATGCAGCCAGATTGCTCATCATGTGATGGGTGATTCCAAATAATCGTGAAAATTTTCAATGGCAAACCTCTCCTTGAAAGCATGTACACGTTTTGGCTCAAACTTTCCATGCTTTGGCCAGCCATTATGAATTTAATGAACTTCAACAAATTAACACCACATGTTTCATCGAATCTGTCCTATGGAACACCCTCAACATGCTTAAACTTCCAAGTTTTGGTAATTTTGTCTAGGGACAAATGGTTGAACTTGCTGGAGTCTTTTAGCAGCTTTGAAAGTAGCCTCTGAATCGGTATTATTAGACCATCAAACTTTTGTTCTTTGTTTACTCTTTTGTTGTAGTATTAAACCTCAATCAGGGCATAATGAACGAGGAAAACAAGGGTGCAGCAATGTTTGGACTCCACATTCAATAAACAGAACACTCTCTTAGCCCCTACCCAAGACAAACCATGTGGGTGCGGGAAATCACCTGTCACATAGTCTAGTATCTATTAATAGAATTTATATTCCACTGTCATCTCTTCAATACCGATTTATTCTTCTTTACTTGTCTTCACAATCTCTGCATATATTGCCAAAAAGGCTTGACAACAACATACATCAACAATGGCATCTGATTGATCATAGTATTGAGGGTAATCTATACTACGGCTCTGCATCATCACCATTATTTCAATAACATGCTACATGTATTCTGCTCATATCAACAAATATATGTAACGATCCATTCGGTTGTTATTGCGTTTTTGACCATTTTGCCCCGTTAACCCGTCCCTGAGCCTTATTAGTACTATTTTGACCCGCGGGGACAGGTGGCATGGTTCCTTAGGCATTGAAGTGAGTTTTGATATGACTTTTGGAAAATTTGGCTTTCAAGTGAAAACCGTTTAACTCATAGTTGACTTTTGGGTAAATGGATCTTTTTCGAATATTTATCGATTCTAAGAGATCTGGATAGTTGTTTAGAACTTGTGTGTATATTTAGTTCGGTTCCTAATGCACTCGAGTACATTTTGAGAATTGAGTTCAAAAGTTAGTTTTGAGGTATCGGGGGTTGACTTGGTCAACAAGACCTCCGATGGGAATTTCGAGGCTACGAGTGCGTTTGTAGTACATTTTTTGTATATCTTCATATTTGGTTTGTGTTCGGGAGGTTCCAAGGGTCGATTTCAAGTTTTAGAAGACATCTGGTGACTGCTGTGGCGCCGAAGCGCGCACCAAAGCATGATCGAACAGCCGAAGCGGTAGCATGAAAGCGGTGGCTAAACCATAGAAGCAGCCGACGGGTCAGATTTTTTATTTAAATGCCTTATGAATAACCTTCTTCTTCCCATCCCAATAATTACATTTCCTTAGCATCTTAGAGGAGATTTTAGGAGGGTTTGGTCAGATTTCTCGTAAGGGTAAGTTTTCTAATCTTAACCCCTTTCATTTACCCTCCCTAAGTAAGAATTCATGCTAGTAACTCTATTAAACTTTGTGAATAAGAGAGGGTTTTGGGTTTCTTTCTTGAATAAGTTGTTAATTATAAAACCTTGATTTGTTGGTAGATTAAGCTTGATTAAGTATGGAATTTATGAGTAGTAGCTATATAAACATGATTCTTTCACTATTATTGACCAATTTGTGAGAATTGAAGTTAGGTTTTATACCCAAATTTAGGGGTTTTGTCTAGAATCTGAAACAAAATGAATTGTTAATTATTCTGGCTTGCTATTAATGGGAATTGATCACCTAGAGTTTTAATTTCATGTTGGGACCTTTAGATTCCTAATTTAACCCTTTTAGTTCATAAACCCTATTCCATAGGTTGGAGATTTGGGCCTTGAATAGAAGTAGGGTTTGTTTGATGTTCTTCTTGATTCTAATTCCATGATTTGAATATGCTTAGACATTCTTGATCTCGAGGCTCAAAAGAAAGGAAATACTAAAGTGTGATATTTGGTGATATTGTTGTTCGGCCATCCAGGTAGGCTACACTTTACCTTATAGTGAGACGTTGATTAGTGAAGCATATGTTTAGATGATATTTTCAGAGGGTTCATGTAAACCTTCGGGTATGATGTTGGGTTGGAAGTTGTCTTAGGGTTTGGTATTGCTTGTGACTTGTTTGATCGGGCTAGTGGCCTGTAGTTTCCATAGGACCCTATTTGATACATTTTGCATAAATTGGTTGGTTTGTTGTTTGTTAATTCGGAGTAAATCGGAAGGATAAAATTACTTGATATTGATATTGGTACCTAGTGTATGCCTCGTTATTTGTATAGCCATTTTGGGATAATTGGCTCTTAATGTTATGGAAATTGGAGATTCATTATGATTACTGTATGGGTCACCTGGTGATGATATGGGTGCATTGTGTGTGGCACAAATTGAACTTGATAGTATTCATTGTTGTACTTGCATCGTTCCATATTCATTTCATATTTGATGCACCGTGTGTGGCAAAATTTGAACTTGATATTATTCATTGTTTGTACTTGCATCGTTCCATATTCATTCCATATCATTTTATTATGCTGTGTGACTGTCACTATTGATGGAAACAAGAAGTAACATTGATGATTATGGAACATGGCAAGTCACCTCTGAGCTGTGTGCGGGGGGCTGATTATGGAACATGGTAAGTCACCTCTGAGCTGTGTGCGGAGGGACTGATATGGAACATGGTAAGTCACCTCTGAGCTATGTGCGGAGGGGATAATATGGAACACCGATATTATGATACTTGTAGATAATTGGGTCCTCTGAGCTGTGTGCGGAGTGACGGTGCTTGGACTTTACGGGTCCCCCATGGGTTGTGCTGCTAGGCGTGGAGGTATTCCGTTGTCGGAGTACAAGAGTACATGCATTACATTCATATCTCATATTGAATTGCTTGATTATGCGTCGTGGTTGCTTATGATTTGGATATTGTGTTGGTCATATTCTTCGATTGTATTGATATGTGCTATGTGTTGATTCGTCTTGATGGGACTTGGTTTTCAGTATGCGTGGATATTGTTTCACTTGGGGCTAGTTGTTACATCAAGGCTGGATTATATGAGTCGATTTCTTGGAAGCATGACTTGTACTCTATGGTTTGCTTGTTTTCTCTTACCTTATTGTCTTTATATATGTCAACTCGTCTTAATCGGCCTATGATACCTACCAGTACTGTTATTTGTATAGCCCTGCACTTGCTGTATTCTTTCTGAATACAGAAATTCCGGGTGGGATTGACTTCTATTTCTCATGGCTGATAGTCGTTCCGCAAGGTGTTGTTTAGAGCCTACAGGGTGAGCACGAGGACGTCCGCCGCGTTGAAGTTTATTTGATTATTTATGTCTTATTTGCTATTTCGAGACATAATCAGACTTTTGATGTATTATTGATAATTCCATACTTATAGATTCTAGTAAAATGCCCTTGTATGATTAGACCAGACTCTGGGATGTATTTTCCTTACTTTCGTATATTTCTATATCATTATCATCAGACTCATGTGATTTTGTCTCTTTCTCTTATTTACTTATTTATTCTTGTTTTTACTATTATTGGGTTTGAGGTTCGCCTACCGAGGTGAGAAAGGTAGGTGCCCGCGCGACTTAGCTAAATTGGGTCGTGACAAGTTGGTATCAGAGTATTAGGTTACCCAGTCTATAATACAAGAGTGTGTCTAGTAAAATATTATGGATCGGTACGATGAGCTCCGTACTTATCGGCGAGAGGCTATGGGACATTTAGGAAACTTTTCTTTCTTTCATCCTCTCGTGCGACTTTATTCAAATTGGTATCTAGTCGATTCGAATTATTGTTTGAATTCTCTTATATCAATCCTCCACGGAGAGTTGAAACTCATCCTTGAATTCTTATACGAACGGTCGATTTATCATGTGTTGTGGAATGGTACGAGATGTGTTATCCTGATTCGGACGCATGATCCAGTTCAGTCTCTAGTTATGGCCTGAGAATTTGATTGTGTGGAGTCGCAAATAGACTCGTTTATTGTGGGGGTTTGTGAGAAATGGGAAAGATAGTTCAGAGGGTTACATGATCTCTAGGTTTCAATGTTAGGTTGCTCGGTAGTGACAAGTGCATTGATGGCTTAACAATAGTGGGTTGCTCGGTGATGTAATCGGTTGACTTCAGCTTCATCAAGGCTTTATGATGGTGTGCATGACACCAGTGAACCAATGGCGGGTCGATAATTCAGCAACAGTAGGGTATTAGACGTCGGTATGTGAGAACAAGTGTAAGTTCAGTGATGACCATCGAATGTGGGCAACGCATTATGATCGCAGGTAATAAAGAAAAGAAGTTGACAATAAGGACATGAAGGAAGACTTTTGTGGAAAGCGTGTAGCAAAGTGAGAATTCATAGAATATCTTAGACATAAGGACTTTTTGGGATATTGGGAAGGGAAAAATTGGTATTTGACATGGTTGTCAGGATAAGGTTGCGACTAGGGCTAAAGGTTATTCTTGATATAAGCTCATTGATGTTAAAGGACTACTAAGTTATTAAGTTAATGCTATGGGCACATCCTTTGATAGGTAAATTTGATTGGGTTGTAGACTTTTGATGAGTTAGTAAATGACTAATAGAAATGACTTCAATTATGAGCATATGCGATATGTTAATGACTCAAGGAGTTACTAGTTGTTTCACTTAGATTTGAGGAGAAATATGGATTTGTTTGGTGGTTCGTTTGGCTCAGATGGATGATTAGTTTAGAGGATTGAGTGGATTTGAGTGTTTGTTGGTCGGTAGTGATAAGAGATTTGAAATAAAATATGGGTACTTGAGTCGTGTTGGATTGCGAGAACACTATATCATGATGTATAGCAAGGGGTGTGACCGACGAGGTTGATTGGTGTCTACGAGGTTAAGAGCAATAAGGAAATCGTTGAAGGAAGAGTTAGTGATGTGGGAGTTTGATTGCGATTGGACAGTGTAGAGTGGGCTTAAGAGTTTATGGATGGGTTGTGTGTTCGGTTATGTCATAGACTAATAGAGATTAGTAGTGGACTAAGGTTGGGAACCTTGTATTTATTGTTTAATTTTTTTTTTGGCCAAATCCCTCTACTAATGCTGTTATTACTCGGCTTGGGTGATTGAATAAGAAAAAGGATAGGTGTGCAAGTGGATAGAGGTATTCAGATCCGATAATTGAGGTAAGAGGTGATTCTTCAAGGATTAGCAATGTTAAGGATTTGAGTAAGGGATTAGTGAACATGGATATTGACATGGTAGATCGATGACGGGTCAACTGAGTTAAGTTAGGTGTACATTTTGGAAATTGAGTAAAGCAATTCGGGCATGGACGCTTCAGTGAGATACATGAGGATATTAATAATACTGTTATGTGATACGCCAGATTTAGAGAGCATTCGGTTCAAAGTGGCAGGCATTAAGAAAACACTAATGTGAAGAGTGTGTGGTATGATCCTCTCCAGGATTAATTCGGCTAAGTTTGCAAGATTTATGATTATGTGATATTCGAGGGAGTGGATTCGAGGATTGATTACGGTATCGATGATCATAAAATGATTAGAAATTAGGAAATTGATGAGTCAAGAATGGTATAGTTGAATGTGAATCAATAAGAAAAAGGTACGTCCTGGGGATTTCTTGAGCTACTATGGATTGTGGTGTCGTTTTCTTGCACATTCCAGTTGAGATGTAATTGTTGCGTGGGCTTAAGAAGGAAATCTGCAGGAATGGACTATGTGATATGATAGAGTTTCGTGAGGTTCGTGATCAGCGACTAGTGAGAAGCATATTTCAATGAACCGACATGTTGAGATTTATAAGAAAAGGCTTAGTGGTACACCGTTGGAAAAGTTAGTAACATTCTACAGTGAATGAGTTAGCGTGCTTTAAGAGAAAGGATTGTGAAATCCCTATCAAGTGAGGACCAGAGCTATATTTTTATTTCTCTTTGTAGACCACAGTCTCTATTTCAAAAAGCTCTCTTCTCTCTCATCAATTTTGAAACCCTTTGACCTAACCCTACCTACCACCTCTGTTGACCATGGCCATGATGGCCGGTGGATAGCCCCCACCTGGGGCTGCTCCACTTACCATATTGGAAACTTTCACATTTACAATCCCCACCCCAAATCCTAATGTTTTGCCTAACGTACCATCCTCCTCCAACGTACCATCCTCCTCCAACCTCACAACCCCATTACCAAATCAGACTACCCCAAATAAAACTATCCCTAATAATTTTCTGATTGGAATGATGTATGCTAACATGTTGAAACCGAACCTTGCAACACCTATACCTAGCATACCCCTCAAACCTGTGACTTTCATAAACGGAGAACCATATGTTGAATGGAATTCGAAGGAAGTAAAGCAACTTATTTTAAAGGAGAATATTCAGTATGCAGTTCTAGGTAAATTTCATATGACATAATAAACATTAAGGCCCTTAGAAGTGCTATTCCATATCAATGTGGAATAAAGGGCACATGTGAAATAGGCTTTATTGAAGACAGGCATATTTTGATGAGGTTATCACTTTTGGAAGATTATGTTAAAATACTGTCTACACCTGCTTCATTAAAGTGGATACAAAATATTTCCAAATGAGACCCATGATCTGGAACCCTTGGTTTAAACCCAGTGAGGAGACCTCTATTGCAGTCGCATGGATAAGCTTACCTGAGCTTCCTCCAATTTTTTTTGCTAAAGAGGCAGTGTTCTCCTTGGCATCTGCAGTTGGAAAACCATTAGTGGTTGATCTAGCTACTGCAAATAAAACAATGCCAAGTTGTGCTAAGGTGAAAGTGGATATTGATGTAATGGCAACACATCCTCAGAGAATTCATATTTCAGAAAGAGATGAGCAAACAGGGAAAATAATGGCAAAATGGGTTCAAATCAACTATGACTTTCTTCCTAAGTACTGTAAACATTGAAAATTGCAAGGTCTTAATGAAATAGAGTGCAAAGCATTACATCCAGAATTGGAGAAACAGTATAGGGAATCATTGACACAGGACAACAAAAAAAAAAAAACAAGCTCAAAGAAACAACTGCAAAGCAAAAAAGATTTGCATATGGGGGGAGAATAGGAGATTATAATCAGGCCAAGCAGGAATGGATGCAGAGAAGGAAAAACAAATACATCAAGGATTCTAGTGGAGTCATATTAGGAGAAATAAAGGAAGAAGGAGAATCACAAGAGGACAAGAATGAGGTTGAAACTCACAATACCTTTGATCTCTTGACAAATGACAAAGGTGATGAACATGAGGAGGAAATAGTAAAACCTGCAACTGCAACTGAAAACAAAGAGGAGCAGCTGATGGTTAGACAGGTAAATCAAGGGGATGGAGAAAATAGCACACAAGCTATAGAAAAGGAGCAGCAAAAACAGTCAGTTCAAATATGTTACACCTCGCACTTTTAGATCATGAGCATGACACGTACTTCACCGTATTAATGGAGTATCGCAGACGTCCCATAAAGTTTTGGAAGGTACAAGCCATGGGAAGTACGTAACAATGAAGTAAATGATGAATTACGATCTCGTAAGTCGTAACCGGGAAGGACAACCTTTGAACCAAAGGAAATGACTATTATCAAGTATGATCAATGATAAATATCATGTATGGAGAGTTTCGAAAGCTACCGACCTTATGTCACTCCGATAAAGTGATAACTTTTAATTGGGCTCTCATGTATGCTACTTATGTTATATATGTATATGATATATATATATATATATATATATATATATATATATATATATATATATATATATATATATATATATATATATATATATATATATATATATATATATTTATATGTACATATGGGGTAAAGGTAAAGGTGAGGCGTTATATACGCATATTCACCTGATCAGCTGGATATCGTCCCGGAAGCGGGATATATGGGATAAATGGATCGGGCCATTCGTTCCACGGCAATATATATGCAAGATGATGATATGATATATGGATCGGGCTGCACGTTCCGCAGCAATATAAAATATTTATGGATCGGGCTGCACGTTCCGCAGCACTATTATTTATTTATAGATCAGGCTGCACATTCCGCAGTACTATTATTTGTAAATATATATATATATATATATATGAGGAATGTTTTTTTAAAAGAAAGCTAAGCATGCATGGCATCCGCCTTATGAGGCAATCAGATATACAGGTTATCTTTATTTCATGTTATGTTCTATATTTCCTATAATGTGTTTATTCATGCCTTACATACTCAGTACATTATTCGTACTGACGTCCTTTCTTGTGGACGCTGCGCTCATGCCTGCATGTAGACAGGTAGATGGTTTTGATCCATAGGAGCTTCAACAGCGGAATCTCAAGAGCGCTCCACTTACTTTGGAGCTGCAGTTTATTGGTATTGGTCTCTACGGCCACTTGTATCCTATGTAGAGGCTCGTAGACATGTATGTACAGTTAGACGTTTCATAACCCTTCCGGTTCATATCGTTGTGTAACATTTTAGTAGCCTTGACGGCGGGTAATGATGGGCATAATTGTCGAAGATTATAAAGAGATGTGCTGTTATATTGCGATATATGTCTTTACAAATTATGATATCCATGAGCTATCTTTATGGTCCACCCAGAAATGATTATAAGATGTATGTTTAGAGGTGCTCGGCGTGTTAGCTCTGGGTGCCCGTCATGGCCCTCTAGTTGGGTCGTGATAAAATACACAGTCCAAGAAGGAGTAATAATTCAAAATAAATGAAGAAGGTTAATTCAGTGCAATAATCAAGCAAAAGTAACAACAAAGGACAATGGAAAGATGAAGAAGAGGAAGTCAGTACAGCAACACTCAAGTTCCCAGGAAATCAATCATCAGAAAGGGAATCTGCAACCAGAAGAAAATGAGGAGCAAGAACAACAAACCAACACTCCCACTCAATTTTCAGCAACAAGCATACAGCATGGGTTTAACAATACAAACAAAGCAAGCAATAGTAACAAAACCATCAAAAAGGAGGTGGATAAGGGAGAATGTACGGCTTTTGAGGTTATAAATACTCCGCATGATACTAGATTATTGAAATCAGGGTGTTCAGGGGGAAAGGATCTTGATATCCATTCAATTGATCAAAACTTCCAAACAGTGGCTAGAGTAGGAGATCTTTCCCCCAAACAGGTAGATAAAGCAATGGGGAGAGGGAAGAAGAAGCAAATCAGAGACAACAGTGTACCACCTACTGGTGGATTTCAAACTAGAAGGACTTCACAGAAAACTAATGTTACCTTATGAATGCAATCATTTGGAATATTACATTCGTGAACACTATGGAGGCTTTTACAAGATTAAGGAAAATGCATCATAAATATTAGTGTGGCTTCATTGATTTATTAGAACCTTTTCAAGATGCTGACAAGATAGAAGAGTACAGAAGGAAGATAGGGCTACAACAGGCCTTTGTTAATTATTCTAACAAGATTTGGGCTTTTATGGAAGATATGTTTGAAGTGTCCATCCTGATGGATCATCGACAGTAGTTAACTCTCAAATTAACATACCAAGGGAATATGGATGAGATGCTTGTTACTTTGGTATATGCCAAATGTACTCAGACTGAACGATTAGAACTGTGGGAATCTTTGGAGTATTTGTCTGTAACAACTCAAGTGCCATGGCTGATAGGAGGTGATTTTAATGTCATAACATATGAGGAAGAAAAGTATGGAGGCTTACCTGTCACCATTCATGAAGTACAAGACTTCAAAACTTGCATTCAAAATTGTTCAGTTGTGGATTTGGGATTTAAATGGGGTAAATATACATGGTGGAATGGTCAAAGTGGAGATGATTGCATTTTTATGAGATTAGACAGATGCTTAGGGAATTAGGCTTTGCAAGCCAAGTATTCTGGATTGGAGGTGTCTTATTTAATCAGAAGTGGATCTGATCATGCACCTCTCCTAATTTCTTATTCAGGAGAAACTGAAATTGTGAGAAAACCTTTCAAGTTTCTCAATTTTTGGGCTAAGCATGATACATTTGTGAACACAGTAAAGGAACATTGGAAGGCAGATTTCATGGCCAACCCTTTCAATTTAATCCATTACAAGATGAAGAATGTAAAGGCTGCTCTAACAAGGTGGAGTAAAGACACTTTTGGGAACATCTTTCAGGAAATTAAAACCTTGGAGGATGTGATCAAAGTGCATGAAATTCAGTTTGAGCTTCAACCTACTCCTATTAACAGGGAGAGATTGCACAAAGTTCAAGCTGATCGAATAGGTATTTGCACTTAGAGGAAGAATTTTGGAAACAAAAAGTAGGGATGCAATGGTTTAGAGATGAAGATAGAAAAACTGATTTTTTTTTCCATGCCTATGTGCAAGGTAGAAGAAAGAGACTGCATTTAAAAAGAATTCAGGACTAGAATGGGAATTGGATAGAATCCAAGGAGGATTTATCACAGGAAGCAATCAGATTCTTTTTAGAGCAGTTTACAAAGGAAGAAGATCCAACAGATTTTGAAATTTTGGATCATGTTCCTCAGATGATTAATGCTGATCAAAATAATTTTATGGGGGAATTTCCAACTGAAGAAGAAGTTAATAATGTAGTCTTTAGCCTAAATGGAGAAAGCACTGCTGGACCAGATGGATTTACTGGGATTTTCTATCAGGCTTGTTGGGAAATCATAAAGGATGATGTTACTAACATGGTTAAAAGCTTTTTTCAGTGGAGCTGAGTTACCTAGATTTATTACTCATACTAATTTGGTCTTATTGCATAAGAAGGATATCATCAATACCTTCTCAGAAATGAGGCCAATTAGTCTGAGCAATTTTAGTAATAAGATAATCTCAAGACTGATTCATGAAAGAATGGAGGAGGGTTTAGTAGACATAGTTTCTCTAAACCAAGCAAGTTTTGTCAAAGGAAGAAGCATAGTGGAGAATGTCCTACTTACTCAGGAAATTATTACAGATATCAGACTAAGGACAAAATCTGCTAATGTAATCATGAAACTAGATATGGCTAAGGCATATGACAGGGTTTCATGGATTTTTCTAATCAACGTTCTAAGAAAGCTAGGTTTTTTAGAATTTTTGATAGATATGATATTCAGGCTTGTCAGCAGCAATTGGTATTCTATGCCAATTCATGGACAACAACAAGGTTTCTTTCAGTCCTCTAGGCATGTTAAGCAAGGGGACCCCCTATCTCCTACTTTGTTCATTTTAACTGCATAGGTGTTGTCTAGAAACCTTAATTCTCTACATCACATTCCTCAATTTAAAGGTTATGGCATGCCTAAATGGAGTCCTAGGGTCAATCATCTAGCTTATGCTGATGATATGATCATTTTCTCTTCAGCATAGGTATTTTCTTTACAACTTATTATCGAGATTTTGAAGAAATATGAGAAAGCATCAGTCCAAAAGATCAATAGGGAGAAAAGTGCAGTCTATATGCATAAAAATGTACTTGGTGATGTGACTATTACTGTTGAAATTGTAATAGGTATTGAGAGAAAAGATTTTCCTTTCACCTACTTAGGTTTCCCCATTTACCATAATAGGAGAAAGAAAGATTTTTTTCACACATATTCTGATGAAAATAATAAATAGACTACAGAGTTGGAAAGGGAAACTGTTATCTTTTTGAGGTAGAGCTATTCTTATTAAGAATGTACTTCAAAGCATGCCAATTCATCTTTTGTTAACAGTTAATCCTCCTATAGGTGTAATAAAAAAGATGCATGAAATGTTTGCTCAATTTTTCTGGAGCAATACAGTAGGAGGAAAAAGTAGACATTGGGCTTCTTGGAATCATCTTTGTTTACCACTTTTGAAAGAAGGGATGGGGTTCAGATCTATGCATGATGTGTCTGTTGCTTTATTCTGTAAATTATGTTGGAATTTCAGGATACAACCATCACTTTGGAGTGTCTTTATTATCAATAAGTATTGTAGAAAAGAAATCCCAGTGACTATACAATGGAAATATGGTTCTCAGACTTGGAAGAATTTACTACAGGCTAGAGATCTATAGAGCATCACATTTGATGGAAAGTAGGCATGGAAATTCTCAATTCTGGCTTAATAATTGGATAGGAATGGGTGCTCTGTACTATTCTGTAGAAGGTTTTGATGAGAATGTTCAAAATATATCAAATGTGGTAGAACATGGATTTTGGAACTTGGAAAATTGAATGAATTGTTACCTGATGTTATTGTACACCATATTCGTAACAATATCAGACCTCCAATGTTAAATAGAGGTATGGACGTGCCATGGTGGATATTGGATACTAAAGGAGAATTCACAGTAAAGTCAGCATGGGAGTATATCAGACTGAGAGGGTCAACTATGGATATACATAAGCATATATGGATTAAAGGGTTGCCTTTCAAAATCTCATTGTTCCTATGGAGGTGTTGGAAATATAAGATACCTTTGGATGATGTTTTGAAGAAAATGCACTACAACATGGCATCCAGATGCTAGTGTTGTTTTAGTCCACAAGAAGAAACAATCCAACATTTGTTTGCCACATCTTATGCAGCTAATAGGACTTGGTCCTATTTTTCTTCAATTGCAGGTTTGAGCATTGATGGTTTATCTTTACAACAAAGAATTGTGAAGTGGTGGACTACACCAGTTAAGGGGAGAGTGAAGATGATTTACAAGGCTATTCCAGCTATCATTATTTGGGAACTATGGAAGAGAAGGAATGCATTTAAGTATGGAGGGAAAAGATCAGTTGGGAGAGTCATATACCTAGTTTTTGCAACTATACAAAGGCTGGTGATGGTTAGAAACCCTTCAATCACACAAGTGCCACACAGGTGGGAAGATTTGTTGCAAATGTTAGAAGAAGGAAGGAATAGGCTGAAAGTTACAAAGGTTACATGGAACTTTCCACCATCAGGATGGTTGTTGTGTAATACAGATGGAACCTCTAGGGGTAACCCAGGTAGGAGTGCTTATGGGTTTTGTTTGAGTAATACATCTGGGAATTTAGTATATGCCAAAGCTACAGACATAGGCATTACTACAAATACAGATGCTGAGGTAATGGCAATTTTAAAAGGTCTAAGATATCGTAAAACTGCAGGAATGGATCACATCATAGTGCAAACTGACTCTGAAATGATTTATAAGATTCTGGAGGAAGGTTGGAAACCACCATGGGGAATAGTTAAATAGATTGAAGATATTATAGAGTTAAGAAGTGATACGACTGTCTCCTTCAGCCATATTTTGAGAGAAGGAAATAAACTAGTTGATGCATTGGCTAACCAGGCTTTGGATAATGTATCTTCTCAGTGTCATAATTTTCAGGAGTTAACATCAATGTGTAGAAAGATCCTCAATAGTGATAAGACTCAGATTCCTTACTTGAGGATAAGGACTACAAAATAATGGCGAAAATAAAGGAGGAAAGGTTGGGAAGCTGGAGAAAGGACAAGGGGAGGAAGACTATCATCAAGTTCAAATCCATATGGAGGAGAGCTGGGTGGTATTTTTTACTAACTTCGTTTATTTTTTTTCAGGTTCCTAAACTACAGAATTCAGAACATACAACAACAAGCAATTGTAGGATCAAAATGTTACCAAGAGTTCTCAGGAGGCAACAACAGCACAAAAACAACATTGGGTATGGAAACGGATCCTACTTGTTTTCAAAAATGATAATTCGCAACAAAAAGCAGGAACATCACAGAGGGAACAAACAGCAGGAACATCACACACGGAACAATGATAACCAAATTCTCAGCAGTACTTTAGACCAAATAGAGTGGATAGATGTTTTATTTGTGGTATTAGCATCCTTTGATGCTCATTCAAATAGACAAATATCAAATCTATGCGAGTCCAAATTACAAAGAGAAGGTGATTTAAACAATCATCAAGCTCAGCATATCAAAGGCACAAGTAGCAGAAATGGAACAAAAGTCAGGGAAGAAGAAGAACTTACAGAGGAACGACCAGCTGCAACGAACTCAAACAGCGGTCCACTAAGCACAGATCGAGCTACAAAGTTCAACATAGCTCTAACACAAAAGTGGTGCATACAAAAAAAGATCAATGTTAAAAAAAGGTTCAATCGAGTCAGAAACAAGAAAAAATGAACAGAGTTAACAAGATGGAAGCTTTGCCTGAATTTGATGGGATGAGAAAGGAAGAACATCTACACACATGGAGGAGTGAATCAAAATCTAATAACATCATATGGTCAAATCATCATTTTCACACCAACCAGAGGTGAAGGTCGAAGAGAACCACGGTGGAAGACAATGAGAAGAACCCTACTTTTTAGGGTTTCAATTAGGAAAGTTAGGCAAATTTTTCCTTTTACTATTTTTTAATTTAAACCTTTTTGTTTTATTTTTTGGGCCTGACCCGGTTTGGGTTGGGCTTTTTGAACCATTTGATTTTTTGGTTAATTAATAAAAGCCCAGACGGGCATAATTCATTTTAAAAAAAAAGAGCTATATTTTTTAGGTGAGACCCAACTCATGGTAATTTTACGTTGCAAGTAGTATTGACTGGACAGTTTGGGTAAACGCTTTTGGTTATTAAAGACTTGGGGGTGATTGCGTGAGATTTAGAGCGGCAGTGTATGACTGGACACTTTCGGAGAACTTTTTAGCATACCAAGGTGGCACTATGAGAGGTTCTATGGTTATATAATTACTATATGAAGCTTGAGTTTTTGCATCGAAAAGTTCGGATTTGTATTGGAATTATGTATCGGGTAAAGGTTGAGAACATAAAGATTGAAATCGTAAGGTATATCTCTTCGGTACTAAGTTGATAACTCGGATAGGACTAAACTTATGGAGTCGGAAGTGATAGACATGATTGTTATGTGTGTGGAAAAGATGAGAATTGACCGCCACAGAGGTGCGATAGGAGTGTGATTGGTTTCGGGAATTCAGAGTCAGTTCAAATGACTATTGGTGATATTCGGGAGTTGCGCATTCATTCCGGGTCAACATGGTTCGAGTTAGGATTAATGGTCTGTGGTTATATTTCCAGGAAGATATTTAAAGATTCGATGCATTTCAGCTCAAATTTGAGGTATGATAGATTTACCAGCCTTGTCATGGTTTTCTAGTGGATTTGATGATACATTCTGAGAATAGTTACTTGGATAAAATAATGGTTTTCAATGAGCTTAGTACAGATTTGAGTAGGAACTGTTGTGCGAGAGGTCTTTATAGTGATTAGTTGGGTTCCAACGAACTTCGCTCGGCGAGGTAGTCAGTGGTATGGTTCCTGTATTGTGATTTGAAGGATGAAGAAGACTTGGAACTAGCCAAGTTGGCTGTCAGTAAGATCAGCTTTGATGGACTTACATATGGATCTCCGAAGGATTGTTTCTTGCGAGAGTAAGTTATGGGTTCAGAACCTTGGTATATGTGTTCATATGTTTATAAGGAATCACGATACGAGTAACGCTCTTAGAAGATGTAGGAGGAGGAGTTAGCGAAATCAGAGTATTTTATTAGTTCAGAATAGGCTATGGTTTGTGACCATGTTTCAGAGGGTTGCGTTGGTTTAGGAAAGTGTTTGTGGGGCCTATTGATCATGTTCAGAGTTATGGCGTTATCCAATCAGAGAATTCGAGTAAAGCAATTCATTTATTGGAGGATCAGTTGCGAGGAAATTCGAATATGGAGATATGAGAATTGGAGCTTGAGCTAAGTTTAGAGAGTTGTGACAGGAAAGTGAACTCGAGGTGCATTAGCCTATTTGAGATTATCTGTTGTATTGATCTCGTGTTTTGTTAGTTGTTCACCAGGTCTTTCAGGTGTTCGTCTGATGTTTTATGTCTCTACGATGAGGAAGTACCATTCTGATGGTTCATATATCATTCGTTGGGATTCAGCTTTATTCGATGAGAATCTTTCCTATTAGGAGAAGCCCGATATATTTTCGAGATATCCCCAGTTGTTGCAGGCTCAGGTATCTTTCCTCGTTCTCTTCCTTGTCGTTCGAGGATGAGGGATTGTTTAATTGGTATCTGATGTAACGACTCGTTCGGTTATTATTGCATTTTTTACCATTTTGCCCCGTTAACCCGTCCCCAAGGCTTATTAGTACCATATTGACCCGCCGGGACAGGTGGCATGGTTCCTTAGGCATTGGAGTGAGTTTTAACGTGACTTTTGAAAAAATTGGCTTTTAAGCGAAAATTGTTTGACGCATAGTTGACTTTTGGATAAACGAAATCTTTTTTAATATTCGCCAATTTCGAGAGGTCCGGTTAGTCTTTTAGAACTTGTGTGTGTATTTGGTTCGGTTCCCAATGCACTCAAGTGCATTTTAGGACTTGGGTTAGAAAGTTAGTTTTGAGGTATCGGGGGTTGACTTGGTCAACGAGACCTCCGATGGGAATTCTGAGCCCACGAGTGCGTTTGTAGCGCGTTTTATGTATATCTGCATATTTAGTTTGTGTTCGGGAGGTTCCGGGATGGTTTCGAGGGTTGATTTCAAGTTTGGGAAGACATCCGATGACCGCTTTGGCGCGGAAGCTGTAGTGCGCGCGAAAGCGTGGCCGAACCGCTGAAGCAGTGGCCGTACCGCTGAAGCAGTAATGCGAAAGCAGTGGCTGAACCGCAGAAGCGGCCGACGGGTCAGATTTTTTATTTAAATGCCTTATGAAAACCCTTCTTCCTCCCATTCCAAAAATTACATTTCCTTAGCATCTTAGAGGTGATTTTAGGAGGGTTTGGTCAGATTTCTCATGAGGGTAAGTTTCCTAATCTTAATCTCTTTCATTTACCCTCCTTAAGTAAGAATTCATGCTAGTAACTCCATAGAACTTTGAGTATAAGAGAGGGTTTTGGGTTTCTTTCTTGAATAAGTTGTTAATTATAAAACCTTGATTTATTGGAGATTAAGTATGGAATTGATGAGTAGTAGCTATATAAACATGATTCCTTCACTATTATTGACCAATTTGTGAGAATTAAAGTTAGGTTTTATGCCCATATTTAGGGGTTTTGCCTAGAATCCGAAATTGAGTGAATTGTTGATCATTCTAGCTTGCTATTGATGGGAATTGATCACCTAGAGGTTTAATTTCATATTGGGACTTTTAGATTCCTAATTTCACGCTTCTAATTAATAAACCCTATTCCATAGGTAGGAGATTTGGGCATTGAATAGAAGTAGGGTTTGTTTGATGTTCTTCTTGATTCTAATTCCATGATTCGAATATGCTTAGAATTTCATGATCGCAAGGCTCAAAGAAAAGGAAATACTAAAGTGTGATTGTTGGTGATATTATTGTTCGGCCTTCTAGGTAGGTTACGTTTTACCTTATGGTGAGACTTTGATTAGCGAAGCGTATGGTTAGATGATATTGTCGGAGAGTTCATGTAAACCTTTGGGTATGAAGTTGGATTGGATGTTGCATTAGGGTTTGGTATTGCTTGTGACTTGTTTGATCGGACTTGTTTGATACGTTGTATATAAATTGGTGGATTGTTTGTTAATTGGGAGTAAATCAGAAGGATGAAATTTTGATATTGATATTAGTACCTAGTGTACGCCTCGTTATTTGTATAGCCATTTTGGGATGTTGGCTCTTAATGTTGTGGAAATTGAAGATTCATTGTGATTAATGTGTGGGTCATTTGTTAATAATATGGCTGTGTTGTGTGTGGCACAACTTGAACTTGATAGTATTCATGGTTGCACTTGCATTGTTCCATATTTATTTCATATTTGATGCACTGTGTGTGGCACAACTTGAACTTGCTATGATTCATTGTTTGTACTTGCATCATTCTATATTCATTTCAAATCATTTTATTATGATGTGTGACTAGCACTATTAATGGAAACGAGAAGGAACATTGATGATTATGGAACATGGTAAGTCACCTCTAAGCTGTTTGCGGAGGGGCTGATTATGGAACATGGTAAGTCACCTCTGAGCTGCGTGCGGAGGGGCTAATTATGGAACATGGTAAGTCACCACTGAGCTGTGTGTGGAGGGGCTGATTATGGAACATGGTAAGTCACCTCTGAGCTGTGTACGGAGGGGCTAATATGGAACACCGATATTGCGATGCTTGTAGATAATTGGGTCCTCTGAGCTGTGTGCGGAGTGACGGTGCTTGGACTTTGTGGGCCCCCCATGGGTTGTGTTGCCAAGGCGTATGTATTCCGCTATCGGAGTACAAGAGTACAAGCATTGAATTGCATTCATATCTCATATTGCATTGCTTGATTATGCTTCGTGATTGCTTATGATTAGGATACTGTGTTGGTCATATTCTTGTACTGTATTGATATGGGCTATGTGTTAATTCGTCTTGATGGGACTGGGTTTTCAGTATACTTGGATATTGTTTCACTTAGGGCTATTTGTTAAATCAAGGCTGGATTATGTGAGTTGATTTCTTGGACGCATGACTTGTACTCTATGGTTTGCTTGTTTTCTATTACCTTATTGTCTTTCTATATGTCAACTAGTCTTAGTCGGCCTATGATACCTACCAGTACTGTTGTTTGTACTGACTTGCACTTGCTGTATTCTTTATGAATGCAGAATTCCAAGTGGGATGGACTTCTGTTTCTCGTAGCTGATAGTCATTCCGAGAGGTGCTGTTTAGAGTCTACAGGGTGAGCACAAGGACGTCCGCCGCCTTAAAGATTATTTTTTTATTATGTCGTATTTGCTATTCCAAGACATATTCAGACTTTTGATATATTATTGATAATTCCATATTTATAGATTCTAGTTAGATGCTCTTGTATGATTAGACCAGACTCTGGAGTGTATTTTCCTTACTACAGCATATTTCTATATCATTATCGTCAGACTTACGTGATTTTGTCTCTTCCTCTTATTTACTTATTTATTCATGTTTTTACTATTGTTGGATTGAGGGTTCGTGTAACACCTCGTGCATTCGGGCTAAGATTTGACTCGTAAGACGGGGGTATAATGAACCCAATTTGGGTAGTGTATAAATGGTGTTTGAAATCCAATCAAGACATAAGAAGAGTCCCTGAGCAAAGGAAAGTCGGAAGCTACCCTACGGAGCATGTTTTCAAGTGAGTTTGCACCATATCTCATTGAAATAAGTATACGGAAATCTATGTAAGGAATTTGGCAAAGTTTCCTTCTTCAAAGTTGTAGATCTTTGAAATACCTTTCCAACGGTATATTATGGAAGTCAAACAGACATTTGTACAAAAAGTTATGCTTGTTACTAAAATAGTGTTCTGCCGATTTACGGTGGAATCTACGGGCCGTAAAATTTATATGGGCAATAGATTTGGGCCGTAAAACTGGTCCAGAAAGCCCAAATCACTGTCGTTGATTTACAGTGGGATCTAAGGACCGTAAAACTTTTATAGGCCGTAAAATAGGGCGTAAAACAGGTCCGACAGCAATTTTAAAACTTTATTTTAAGGCTTTTTCACTTCATTCTTCACATCTCCAAGCCCTAGAACGTCCTCCTACCCTTTCCCATCATCAAGAAAACAAAGGTAAGCCTACTCTAATCATTCCATGTCAATTTTAATATATATCCTTATAATGGGAGAGGCACATTACTCCCGCTATTCTATTCATCCAGGCTCAACAAAGATGTACCATGATCTCAAGAAAGTTTATTGGTGGTATGGTATGAAAAGAGATATAGCAGAATTTATCGCTCAGTGTTCAAATTGTCAGCAGGTCAAAATAGAGCACCAGAAGCCTAGAGGTCTATTGCAGGCTATGGAGATTCCGACATGGAAATGGGAGGTAATTAATATGGACTTTATTACAGGGTTGCCCCGTACTCAGCGGAAGTGTGATTCGATATGGGTCATAATTGATAGGCTCACAAAGTCAGCTCATTTTCTGCCTGTCAGGACTACTTATATAGCCGAGGATTATGCGAGGCTTTATCTTAAGGAGATTTTACGACTCCATGGTGTTCTTTCAGCCAATTTCAGATAGGGGAGCACAATTCACAGCCAGATTCTGGAAGTCTTTTTAGCGGGGATTGGGGACTCAGGTGAGTCTTAGTACGGCGTTTCACCCCCAGACAGATGAACAAGCAGAGCGTAATATACAGACCCTTGAGGATATGCTTAGGGCTTGTGTACTTGACTTCTAAGGCCGTTCGGATGATCACTTTCCTCTTATTGAGTTTGCGTACAACAACAGTTATATTCCGGTATTCAGATGGCTCCTTATGAGGCCTTATATGGGCAGAGATGCAGATCGCCTATAGGATGGTTCGATGTCGAGGAGAATCAGTTACTAGGCCCAGACTTAATTTAGCAAGCAGTTGATAAAGTGAAAGTTATTAGAGAGAGGTTGCTAACAGCTCAGAGCCGACAGAAATCCTATGCGGATAATCGGCAACGTAAGCTAGAGTTCAAGATGGGTGACTGGGTGTTCCTGAAAGTTTCGCCTATGAAGGGAGTGATGAGGTTTGGTAAGAAGGGTAAGTTGAGCCCTCGAAATATTGGGCCATATAAGATCATTCGTATAATGGGTACAGTGGCATATGAAATAGAATTGCCTTCTGAGTTAGAATCGGTACATCAAGTATTTCATGTATCAATGCTTCGTAAGTGTATCGGAGATCCTTCAAGAGTGATACCGGTGAATGACATCCAGGTGACCGAGCAGTTATTATACGAGGAAGTTCCAGTGGCTATATTGGACAGACAGGTCCGTCGGTTACGGACCAAGGATGTAGCTTCGGTTAAAGTCTTGTGGATGAGTAAGAATGTTGAGAAAGTGACTTGGGAAGCGGAAGAGGAAATGAAGACGAAGTACCCGCATTTGTTCCCAGCAGTACGGGAGGTTCAGCCTGAGGCATTATCGCCCCCAGGTATTATTTCATTTCAGTTGTTGTGATTGGTCGTGTAAGTCCATGGCATTGTTTGTTATAGTATGTGGCCCTCTGTGGCATTATTTTGGGTTGTTACGTGCAGGGTGGATTGATATAAGCACAGGGGAAACTCTGTTGAAAATTTATAACCCGGGATTGTTCGAACATTCGAAAACGAATGTTCCTAAGGGGGAGAGAGTGTTACACCACTCGTGTTGGTAGTGGTAGAACCTATGGTTTCCTAGTCGGGTATGCCCTTGGAATAGAGACCCAAGCCCGAGTTTGGAGGTAGAAAATGTCTTACCCCGTGTACAAGGGTACCAATAGATATTTCTGGCAATCTATAGAGTTAAAAGTTGAGTGAATCAAGTCGACGCGATCAGAACTAAACCAGAAAAACCTATAGGGCACCAGTCATCATCGATAGGTCATCGACATATTCGATGGACCGTCGACGGGCGGCGTCGATGGGATCCCGCAGCCATGCATTTGCAGGCGCAGGTCAACGGGCAAGTCGACGGATCGTCGACACGTCGACGGGTCGTCGATCCGCTCGTCGAACCAGACCGCTGTAGCCTTTTTGGCTTCCAAGTATAAATAGGTGGTCCACGACCCTATTTGATATTTTCCTCCTTCCAAAAATCAGAAAACCCTAATATATTCTCCCCCAATTTTTTCCATCATATTAGTGAAGATTTTCCAAGGCTTGGAACCCGTAAACTCGAGATGGTGAAGAAGAAGGTTGCTTCTAGGGTCTCTTCAAGTTGTGGAGTTTAGGGAGTTGAAGTTGAAGTGATTCTTGGGATTCTTGACCCCTCAAGGTATGTAAATGATTTCTACCCTTATATTTAAGTTGGTTATCAAGAGTTTAGTGATGTTAAGTGAAGAGAAGGTAATTGTGGAAGTGTTAGGTTGATGAAGGGCAATGTAGTGATATAGGGTTGTTTTAGGAGATGATTGGTGTCACGACCCAACCCCGTGGGCCGTGACTAGTACCCGATCTGGGCACCCAAACACATATATCCAATGCTATCTTAACTGTTATCAAACGCATTCAAGTATAAAGCAGAAGCCGTCAAGGCTATATTTCAAATTTAGATAATTTCCAGAAAAAATTTGGCAGAGTTTCCTTTGTTTTACAGACTATCCAAAATAACCCTGCGCACAGAAAATACCAACAAAGGCCACACCGGCCAACAAAGCAACATATAAACATATGCGGACCGGCCGCCGCGGCGAATGGGGTCGCCCCAAACACAACATATACACACATCCGTACAGAAAGACCCTAACCCACAAACATATCTACAGGCCTCTAACAGACTTACAGAGTCATATGACGGGACAGGGCCCCGCCGTACCCGGAGTTGCCATACATACAGAATATACAGAAGACAGAAGGTATATACCAAAAGTACACGCTCCGGACCAAAGGAGCTCTTTAAAATAGCAGTATCTGAGCCCTAGACTGGCGGCGTATCTTCAGGTGCGTCTGTACCTGCGGGCATGTAGCGCAGCCCCCGAAGAACCGGGGGTCAGTACGAAAAATGTACCGAGTATGTAAAGCAGAAACATAACAAACATAATCATAGCATGAACCGGAAGCACAGAAGTATAACGGACAGAACCATAAATCAAACGGACGGACAAAATTATGGTCCAGACGGACGGGCAGAATCGCAATCCATACGGACAGGCGGAATCAGAATCCATATCAGACAGACAAAATCAGAATCCAATCAGACAGACAGAATCATAATAGGGCACAGGAACGTGGTCGCCACTCCTGCCTCTGGCGCCACAACATATCATATTTCAGAAGATTTCATATCTTCGAACATCTCCGTCACATAACACATCATATCATAACCACGGTAACCCCGGGGACAGATCACACGCCGGGAAACCGGACACATCATACTTCGTAACATACACACGGTAACCGGGAACGACATATACCACAGTACCCCGGAACCGGACACATCATACTTCGGAATTCATACATGGGACCCGGCCCCCGACAAGGGACTCGGCGGCCCATCCGCACGATATAAACCGGCCCGGGATCCGGTGAAAGGAAGCATTGAGACATCCACGAACAGATTAATGAGAATCCACATACATACAGATCGTTATACCAACTCAATCAAACTGAAGTAGGCCAAATGGCGAGTCAAATCAGGGTATTCGGATAGCGTTCATAATATGCGCCTATATCCTGCTTGGGAAGGCACGACGGATTATTACCAGAATCAGATTTTCAGATGTCAAAGCCATTTTGTAAAATTTATATAAAAAGTAGTCATATCATGATCAGAATAATAGTCCAGATGTTGTCTGAGAAAGTCGGACAGAAACAAAGTAGTTAAAGTTATACAGAAAGTATCGGGCCTTGAGGGCCCACCTCGGGCCAACCCGAGGAGACGTACGTAAATTACAGATAGTAGACCTTATGAGGTCGTCCATAATCATTTGGAAGTATTCCGACTCCGTTTAGGAAGGTTGCATACTTAAAGCTCACTTTGAAGACAAGTTATAAGGAAAATGATTCAATCTCACTGAAGGAATTGGGGCAGATTTCCATCTCGAATTCCGAGGAACGGAGTCGTATCTAAGGCTCGCGGCCGAGCCTATTATGTTCAAAACATGCCTAAGAATGAAGGGGTAAGCTTTACATACCTCGATTGCGCCTTATGCTCGCTTAGCTTCACTTCCAATTTCGTCCAAAATCTACAAATGGTCATGTTTACCAATTGTCAAATTCAAGCCTTTAAGAATCCAAATTTTATTACTTGCCTACCGAAATTTCGGCAGCATTTCCCCTATACATATAGCCTCCCCGAGATTCAACTCGGCTCAACACAACCAACAACAACCCAACAACAACATCAACAACATCAACAACATCAACAATTTTCATAATTCATAATATACGCAATTAGTCTACTTTACGACATAATGCAATAATCCTCATTTCGACTTCACACTTCCAAATCAATACCAACATATGCCGTAAAACAGCCCGCACATTATTTTCCAAATTTTCCCAACCAACCAATTCGCGATATAACTATTTAATAATTTCGTAAAGAGGTCAAAATTAACACTAACAACATCAATAACATCCTCCACATTCTACAAGTTAAATACATTTGTTTTCATCCAAAATTTTCTTCAAACCCCATTCTACAATTCAGCCATACCAACAAACGAATTTATCACGTTATTTCTTCGTTCTAATCCGTTAAAACTCTAAATAAACTTGTTAACAATAAAAAAAAAAAAAGTCTTATTCATACCTTAAGTGCACAGCCACCACGTCCACCCTCTTATTTTTAGTTGATTTTTAGCTCAAATCGAAGGCAACGCGACGTAGAACACTTTTCTCTTCATGGGCTTCGGGATTCGGAGCTCCGAATTTGGTCAAAAATTGATTTTTTTTCTCTAGGCTCTCCTCTCTCTTTTTCTCTAGAGTTTTCCAGGTTTCTTGATCTGAAAATGAGGGAGAGAAACTGATTTTTTTCTATTAAAAGCGTGGGTAATGGGCCTGACCCGAATTGGAATCGGGTTGGGCCCATTTCACTGCCCAGCTTGACCTTTCGACCTTAAAACGTCCATATCTCCTTGTACCGACGTCGCCTGGGAGCCCACGAACTACCGTTACAAAGCTATTTCAATTATCTACAACTTTTATTTCTGGGCGTTTTCCCAAATTCCAAACTTATAATGCCGTTTTTGCCCCTCCAAGTCAGGTCATCCGAAAACGTTTTCTTAAAAATATTCGTTTGGAGGGCTTCCACTTTGATTTGGCCCCAGGGCCCTTCACGGGTTGTGTTTAACTTTACATATACGATTCATATAACTTTTCACATGTCCCAAAAAAATCTTGATGTGTGGGCCCCACCTCAGCTTACAAATAATTCGACGTTCGAAAATGCAGGATATAACATTCTCCCCCCCTTTAGAACATTCGTCCTCGAATGTTCGATTGACCTTAGGGGGTCTCGTGACACTTCGGGGAGGTTCCTTTCTTTCCTTCAAAATTCCTTTCAACATTACGATTGCCATCAACATCTTTCACCTCTTGTCACACTTCTCGGTTCCTTACAACGTTATCATAATTTCACGTTATATCAAACAGGTTCATAACTAGAGCCAGACGCACAAAATCATAGCGGACAGATCCATAATCAGAGACAGATGTACTGCACTATGTCGGACAGATTCGTAGTCGGAGTCAGACGTATAGAATTATATCAGACAGATCCACGATCAGAGTTAGACGTACAGAGATGTACCAGATAGATTCGTAATCAGAATCAAACGTACAGAGGTGCATCAGACAGATTCGTATCCAGAGTCAATCATACAGAGGCATATCAGATAGAAGCGTAATCGGATCTAGAAGTACAGAGGCGTAATAGGCAGAACCTCATCAAAGTCAGAGGTGCAAAAGTATAACAGATAGAGTTTTGATTAAAATCAGATCACTCCTATTAAGGCTCCAGTGATTTACGAAAATTTCCCTTTTGTCGACATTTCATTGTTCACCTGACAATTATACCACGGATTATCTCGTCGAAATCTGTTCACTCATTCACAAACTTGTTCGTCAGATTGTCGTACAAGTCGGCTTACGTGTCGCTTATCGATTCTTTCGAAAGTTTTGCTTAATCACATCTCTTATCCTTCATCTTTCCTACTAGCCATGCTCATTTTCTTGTTCAGATATCGTCGCACTAGACTAAGTTGTAAGGTAATTGGGGTTTTTCTATTCTTTGACAACATTCGTGTCCTCACCTCCGCTTCGTTTCGCGTATTCGGTTTAGTAAAACCTTTCGTCTATCACAACATCAGTCGCCGGGACTCGGCTCTTGATCCATATGATCACCAAATGAAAATCATACACATATCTATACATTTATTAATATCTTATTTGCGAACGTCTCCGACCGTTATTCAAATTCGCTCAATTTCCCGAGCGGTATTACGCTTCTTCCTTTCGCCTATTCAGTCTGCCTCGGTCTGCGCGACTCCTGTAAGGGCACTAGCCATTCCACACCTTCTCTTTTCCTTTAGGTTACCCCAAATTTCCATTTATATACCATACTTATACTTGTGAATTTTTTTTTTTTGTATCCTTCCCAGGGGGTCACCCATCCCAGAATTGCTATGGCTTTAGCACGCTTAACCTCAAAACTTTCATGCGTTCTGATGCGTTAGGGCTAGTATAATTGCGTCGACAGCCCCCGCACGACCTTTGTCACATAATTCAGGGCAGATCGGGGTCTTAATAAATTTTCGGAAAATTCTCAGAGTGGGTCCCACCCCGGGCTAAACCATACAATTACCATATCGCCCTTCCGAATTTTCAATGTCTATCAGGTTAACAATTACCTTGCTCTTATTAATACCCAGAAGAAGAAAATCACGTAATATGATAAAGTATAGACTCATTCATACACATATCCCTCAAGAAAAGATCACTAACATACCTGGGTGTGCGCTTGAAGACGCTCCTGGGTCCTGCCGGCCGGTCAAAGCAAATACGCGGTTCGAAGGACCGCTGTAACCAGAAGCTGCGCCTCGACCTCGGCCACGACTCGCTGGTGCTGGTGCTCCCCGCCCTGTGGGGCATATGGCTGCCGAAGGAGAAGACGAGCCAGCAACTGACCCGATAAGCTGGGCTGAACCACCTGGACCACCCTTATACGGACACTCTCTCATCGTATGGCCTTGTTGGCCACAAGAAAAGCAGGCACCAATGGCACGATAACACTCACCAGGGTGACGCCTCCTGCAATAAGGGCACCGAGGTATGGATGGCCCCATCTGACTGAAACTCCTATTTACTTGCGAACTCAAAGCCATGGAGTTCTGTCCCGAGAACTGTGGGGGCGTACTGTATGCTGGCTGGGACGAATACCTGTTACCCTGCCGCTGAGAAAACTCACTCTGAAATCCCCCTGAGTACCCGGCCGATCTGGCTCTCTTAGGCCGGCTCCCGTCATGGCCCCTATCAGGCCGACGTTCCCTACGCCGGTCCTCCATGCCCTGGGCGTGCGCCTGCACCCGGGCAATATGCATCCCTGGCTGAGAAGCCACCGCCAGGCAACCATCAATCAAATAAGGGTCTAGCCCCATCACATACCGGTGCACCCTATCGGCCATCTCGGCTACTATAGCGGGTGAATACCTAGCCAACGAGTCGAACTCTAGGCTATACTCTCGAACACTCCTACCGTTCTGTTTCAGATGCAAGAATCGATCAACCCTGGCTCTCCGTAGCTCTGGAGGTAGAAAATGATCAAGAAAGGCCTTAGTAAACTCGGCCCATACTGCTGGGGCAGCATCGTCACCCCTGGATAGCTGCCAGGACTCATACCAGTTCGCCGCTACCTCATATAACCGATACGAGGCCAATTCAACGGACTCAGTCGGCGACGCCTTAATCAACCGTATCGTGCTCTCCATCTTTCTAATAAACTCCTGGGGGTCCTCTTCGGGTTTTGTCCCGGAGAATTCTGGAGGATTACATGTCAAGAACTCACGAGCCCTGGAGCTTTCGTATCTGTCCGCACAACCACCCCCAAACCCATGCCTGCGAACCTGCTCTGTCATCAGTGTGGTCAATAACTGAACCCCATCTCGCATGGCCCTGTCCTCCGCCCCTGACTGGGGGGCTGGAGGTACAGGTACTGGTGCTGCTGGAGCTGGCGGTGGAGCCACCCCCTGTGCTGCAGCTGTGGCTGCTCCAAATCCCTCCGGTACTGGTGGCGTAACAGAACTAGCCGTCGAAGGCACAACATTTGGCTCAATCTGGGCACGAGCCCTAGTAGTCACCTGAGCTCGGCTGGCCTCACCTGCCGCTGTAGACTTGCCCTTCTGGGCGGCTGTTGCCTTCTTCGGAGGCATCGCTGAAAACATAACAAATCGTCAGGAGGGGATCATCCTACTAATACAGTTCTATCGCACGATCTAAGATCCAAAGAAGGGTAACATCCTAGATGTCCTGTAGCCTCCTGTTTATAGATGTGGTGCACAACACACCGATAAACAAGACTCTACTAGACACGGCCTGTCGACATTCCGAGGACTAACCGCTCTGATACCACTTCTGTCACGACCCAACCCCGTGGGCCGTGACTAGTACCCGATCTGGGCACCCAAACACATATATCCAATGCTATCTTAACTGTTATCAAACGCATTCAAGTATAAAGCAGAAGCCGTCAAGGCTATATTTCAAATTTAGATAATTTCCAGAAAAAATTTGGCAGAGTTTCCTTTGTTTTACAGACTATCCAAAATAACCCTGCGCACAGAAAATACCAACAAAGGCCACACCGGCCAACAAAGCAACATATAAACATATGCGGACCGGCCGCCGCGGCGAATGGGGTCGCCCCAAACACAACATATACACACATCCGTACAGAAAGACCCTAACCCACAAACATATCTACAGGCCTCTAACAGACTTACAGAGTCATATGACGGGACAGGGCCCCGCCGTACCCGGAGTTGCCATACATACAGAATATACAGAAGACAGAAGGTATATACCAAAAGTACACGCTCCGGACCAAAGGAGCTCTTTAAAATAGCAGTATCTGAGCCCTAGACTGGCGGCGTATCTTCAGGTGCGTCTGTACCTGCGGGCATGTAGCGCAGCCCCCGAAGAACCGGGGGTCAGTACGAAAAATGTACCGAGTATGTAAAGCAGAAACATAACAAACATAATCATAGCATGAACCGGAAGCACAGAAGTATAACGGACAGAACCATAAATCAAACGGACGGACAAAATTATGGTCCAGACGGACGGGCAGAATCGCAATCCATACGGACAGGCGGAATCAGAATCCATATCAGACAGACAAAATCAGAATCCAATCAGACAGACAGAATCATAATAGGGCACAGGAACGTGGTCGCCACTCCTGCCTCTGGCGCCACAACATATCATATTTCAGAAGATTTCATATCTTCGAACATCTCCGTCACATAACACATCATATCATAACCACGGTAACCCCGGGGACAGATCACACGCCGGGAAACCGGACACATCATACTTCGTAACATACACACGGTAACCGGGAACGACATATACCACAGTACCCCGGAACCGGACACATCATACTTCGGAATTCATACATGGGACCCGGCCCCCGACAAGGGACTCGGCGGCCCATCCGCACGATATAAACCGGCCCGGGATCCGGTGAAAGGAAGCATTGAGACATCCACGAACAGATTAATGAGAATCCACATACATACAGATCGTTATACCAACTCAATCAAACTGAAGTAGGCCAAATGGCGAGTCAAATCAGGGTATTCGGATAGCGTTCATAATATGCGCCTATATCCTGCTTGGGAAGGCACGACGGATTATTACCAGAATCAGATTTTCAGATGTCAAAGCCATTTTGTAAAATTTATATAAAAAGTAGTCATATCATGATCAGAATAATAGTCCAGATGTTGTCTGAGAAAGTCGGACAGAAACAAAGTAGTTAAAGTTATACAGAAAGTATCGGGCCTTGAGGGCCCACCTCGGGCCAACCCGAGGAGACGTACGTAAATTACAGATAGTAGACCTTATGAGGTCGTCCATAATCATTTGGAAGTATTCCGACTCCGTTTAGGAAGGTTGCATACTTAAAGCTCACTTTGAAGACAAGTTATAAGGAAAATGATTCAATCTCACTGAAGGAATTGGGGCAGATTTCCATCTCGAATTCCGAGGAACGGAGTCGTATCTAAGGCTCGCGGCCGAGCCTATTATGTTCAAAACATGCCTAAGAATGAAGGGGTAAGCTTTACATACCTCGATTGCGCCTTATGCTCGCTTAGCTTCACTTCCAATTTCGTCCAAAATCTACAAATGGTCATGTTTACCAATTGTCAAATTCAAGCCTTTAAGAATCCAAATTTTATTACTTGCCTACCGAAATTTCGGCAGCATTTCCCCTATACATATAGCCTCCCCGAGATTCAACTCGGCTCAACACAACCAACAACAACCCAACAACAACATCAACAACATCAACAATTTTCATAATTCACAATATACGCAATTAGTCTACTTTACGACATAATGCAATAATCCTCATTTCGACTTCACACTTCCAAATCAATACCAACATATGCCGTAAAACAGCCCGCACATTATTTTCCAAATTTTCCCAACCAACCAATTCGCGATATAACTATTTAATAATTTCGCAAAGAGGTCAAAATTAACACTAACAACATCAATAACAACATCCTCCACATTCTACAAGTTAAATACATTTGTTTTCATCCAAAATTTTCTTCAAACCCCATTCTACAATTCAGCCATACCAACAAACGAATTTATCACGTTATTTCGTCGTTCTAATCCGTTAAAACTCTAAATAAACTTGTTAACAATAAAAATAAAAAAAAGCCTTATTCATACCTTAAGTGCACAGCCACCACGTCCACCCTCTTATTTTTAGTTGATTTTTAGCTCAAATCGAAGACAACGCGACGTAGAACACTTTTCTCTTCATGGGCTTCGAGATTCGGGGCTCCGATTTTGGTCAAAAATTGATTTTTTTTCTCTAGGCTCTCCTCTCTCTTTTTCTCTAGAGTTTTCCAGGTTTCTTGATCTGAAAATGAGGGAGAGAAACTGATTTTTGTTTTCTATTAAAAGCGTGGGTAATGGGCCTGACCCGAATTGGAATCGGGTTGGGCCCATTTCACTGCCCAGCTTGACCTTTCGACCTTAAAACGTCCATATCTCCTTGTACCGACGTCGCCTGGGAGCCCACGACCTACCGTTGGAAAGCTATTTCAATTATCTACAACTTTTATTTCTGGGCGTTTTCCCAAATTCCAAACTTATAATGCCGTGTTTTCCCCTCCAAGTCAGGTCATCCGAAAACGTTTTCTTAAAAATATTCGTTTGGAGGGCTTCCACTTTGATTTGGCCCCAGGGCCCTTCACGGGTTGTGTTTAACTTTACATATACGATTCATATAACTTTTCACATGTCCCAAAAAAATCTTGATGTGTGGGCCCCACCTCAGCTTACAAATAATTCGACGTTCGAAAATGCAGGATATAACAATTGGAAACGGGTTTACATGTATGTGTGTGTGTGTGTGTGTGTGTGCGTGTGTGTGTGTGTTGTCATTGTTGATGTGAGTATTGTAGTTGATATGGGATCGAATGAGAAGTTGGAGAGTTGTAAGCTTACAAGGAAATTATTGTCTATAGTTCGTTGAGCTTTATGCGCATTTGAGGATGGCTAGTAAGCGAAGTAAATAGCCTAATTACGCCCTATGTTATCTTAATTGTAGACTTGCAAGTTCAAAAGGTAGAAGTTGGGTGATTGTATGATAAGACTAGTCTTTCCTTCTTTTGGCATGATCCTATGATATGATCCAACAAGCGAGTAAGCGAGATTTCATATTACTGTACTCTTAGAAGTATTAGGAGTACTTCAGTCTTTGATATTCAGGAACCCCATTTATGATTGATCCTTCTGTTAATGGGTCCAATCTTATGTAGCCAGTCCTGTGTATACAGTTTATTCATGCATTACATTCATTATATATTATGTATATTGACCTGTGACTAGAAGGCGTTATATACGCACGGATATCAGGCGTTATACACGCGAATATTAGACATATGCAAAGTATGAGAAGATATATAGGCATTATATACGCATTACTACTATGATGATGATATTGATTATGGCCACAAAGGAGCCAATATGATATGACAAGATGCCATAGAGGCTTACAGGCATTACATACGCACATACATCAGGCGTTATATACGCACTCATATAGATGCATGGTCATCATTGATAGGTATGAGCATTCATATTATGTGCACATAGAGGCATTATCAGTTACGCAAATTTATGCAGATTTAGGCAGATACTAGTTCATACAAGTAAATGCAGTCAGTCATTTCAGTTTATGAGTTCAGATTTTATCCATGATTCTCATGTATATTTATGTATATGTTGTTCTTATGCCTTACATACTTGGTACATTATCCGTACTGACTCCCCGTTGCTTGGGGGGTTGTGTTCATGCCCGCATGTACAGGGAGACAAACAGGTGGTCCAGCTCAGTAGGACCTCTAGATCTAGCATGGGTCAGTACGCTCCATTTGATTTGGAGCTACAGTCAGTTTTGGTATGCCCCTTTTGAGATGTGTATACATATAGGTATGACGGGGCCCTGTCCCGTCCTTTCTACAGCTTTCATTCCAGTAGAGGTCTGTAGACGGTTGTATGTAGTAGTCAGATAATGTAGCCTTGTCAGTTTCTATTCTTTTGTGTACACTATATGTAGCAGCCTAACTGACTTGCACTGTTCTTCCGCATGTTGTGTATATATATGCAGATTGTACAGAGTTTTGATGTTTCCCTTTTATAAGATTGGTTTGTGCCATTTATGGGCCTTTGATGTTCAGTATGTCTCAGATAAGTATTTATGGGTGTTTGGTCGCTAGAGGTCAGACTCCCGTCACGGCTCATCGGTTTGGGTCGTGACAGAAGCTACCCTACGGAGCGTGTTTTCAAGTGAGTTTGCATCATATTTCACTTAAAATTAGTATACCGACAACTCTGTAAGGAATTTGGGAAAATTTCATTCTTCAAAGTTGTAGATCTTTGAAATATATTTCCAACGATATATTATGGAAGTCAAACAGACATCTGTACAAAAAGTTATGTCTGTTTTACCAAAATAGTGTTCTGCCGATTTACGGTGGAATCTACGGGCCGTAAAACTGGTCCAGAAAGCCCAAATCACTGTAATTGATTTACGGTGGGATCTAAGGACCGTAAAGCTTTTACAGGCCGTAAAATGGGGCGTAAAACAAGTCCGATTTTAAAACTTCGTTTTAAGGCTTTTTCACTTCATTCTTCACATCCCCAAGCCCTAGAACAGCCTCCTACCCTCTCCCATCATCAAGAACACAACGGTAAGCCTACTCTAATCATTCCAAGTCAATTCTAATATATATCCTTGTAATCCAAATAAGAAATCATTATTCCTAACCTACGGTTTTCAAGAAAACCCATCTCAAGATTCAAGATTCAAGATTTTGGAAATTTTCTTCAAAGTTCAAGTCTTTAATTCAAGTTTTGGAGCATTACTAGGTATGTGGAGTTACTATCTACGTGTGGGAACATCATTTTTCTTCCTCATGCCTCTTAAACCATAAAGTATGAATCTTTACGAAAACAAGGGTTTCTATACCATGCTCATAACAACTCTAGGTCCATTTCCATGATTATATTATGTATGAATTCCTATTATTCTATCATTGTGTTCTTAATAACTCCATATGATTATTGAGAATCAGTCTGTAATCTATGAAAACCCATATATCTCATTCCATGGGTTCTTACATGCAAGTTATGATATGCTATGATATTTTTCAAGAAAATACTATGTTTTACAAGTTCATGCAAGCAAGTTATAATTCATGATATCCACGAACAAGCAAGTTATATTCATGAAAACCATGGGCAGCAAGTGCCACTTATTTTACATGTTCATGTTTTTGGGAGTTGCATTAATTACCGAGAAGGCTTCAAACAGCCTGAAACTACGTTGCCACCGTAGGATGAGGATTGCTCCACCCATGCTTAGGACGATCTCTCATAATGACTGGATCCTTTCATAATATTATTAAATCTCATGTCCCTGGAAAGGTATGAGTGTTCTGCTGGTAGGACGCAAGTACCAAACTATGTTGTCGGTTATATTTACTGCTCTCCATACTCACGATACTTTACACATGTTATATATATATATATATATATATACACACTCATGTTCATTATCATGTTTCAGCTCAGTCTCTGTTATGTTATTTTCATGTCCCATGTTATTTCATTCAGTTGCTTTACATACTCGTACATTCAATGTGCTGACGTCCCCTTTTAATTGCTCGGGGGCCTGCATTTCACGATGCAGTTACGGATTTACAGGACGCCACATCTGCTCAGTAGGATTCGCTCGTATCAGCTTATTGGTGAGCCCCATCTTATTCGGGGTTTTACTCAGTGATCTTTATTTTATTAGTTATGCATTTAAAGGTATGCTGGGGGCCTTGGCCAGCAAGTACGTTTTTCAGTCAGAACTCATGATTAGAGGTTGCATAGACTAGCTAGTTTAGTTATGTTAGACATGCATGGTGTTTAGCCATCTTTGGCTCAACTCATGTTATTTCCGCATTTATGATTTAAACAAGTATTTCATTAAATTATTATGACATCTCATGTGTTTATAAAAGCTCATCAAGTTCATGCTATATTTTCGCTCATGTATGCCTCATGATGATTCAGTAAGCCATGTGGGCTCGCTCGGTCATATGCAGTATGGCACCGAGTGCCGTGTTTCGCCCAGGCCATGGTTCGGGGCGTGACAATTCGCCTACCGAGGTAGGAAAGGTAGGTTCACACGTGACTTAGCTAAATTGGGTCATGACAATATATGCAACAAAAAATATGTTTAGACAACAAATAAATGGGAAGTTAACTTACCTCTCCTTCTAACCATGAGCCAGATCTGCTAATGTACTTAAGCATTTTCCAGCTCATTTCTATGGTATGACCTAGGTGTGGTTCCTTTGACCTACTGTTTATCCATGTGAGGTAAGCTTTCTTCTTCTCAATTTCAATAGGTTTGTAGAGATCAAGCTTCTTCATATTTTCATCTGCTGCTCCCTCAACTCTCTGCTTATCTCTACCTCATTTAATATTACTATTCCTATGCTGCTCTAGTCTCTCGAGAATAGTAGTATTTACCTCTCGGATACTTTCCACCTTTGTAGCACTTTATTTATAGTGGTTGGATCATTGACACCTTGACTGCAAACGCCTGAGCTACCAACACCTCCAACTCCTAGCCCCTCTACACCAACATAACCAGATGAACCACCTCCATCTCCCAAGCCTACAACTCCAGCAGGTTTTGTGCTTGTTATTGCAGTCACCCTTTGCAATTGTTCTCTCAGCCTATCAATTCTTTGGTCCGGAAGATCATTTCTAAGTTCAACAAAGTCCCTTATGAAGCTTTTATATGGCCTGCTATGAGTAGGGACAAGGAAAGGATGCACCTCCGTCTGCAGTAAAAAAAATTAAAATAAATCCAATAAAAAGAATAGAAGCGAACACAACCACTAAAATGCATCAAAATGGACAACTTAGATTACCTCGGCATGCTTATTATACAAGAGCCAAATGGATCAACCGATTGCCATAGCGACAGAGTTTTTTCTCTTCTGCCATTTTAACATCCTGGGAAATGACAGCTCAGTTGAATCGTTGATTATATGCCTAATCGAGGGTATATCTTCATCTATCCAAGATTGACATTGAACAGTTGAAGTAATTACATCACTAACTTATCATTTCAAATACACAAACAAAATGGAACAAAAATATAGGGAATGGTATTACCATGAATGCATATGTGAAGCCGAGATTATAATGGAACTCCTTTCTGCCGGTTTTTCTATTGGCTTCTGGAGGCTTAATGAACTTTAGCATGATTTCCATTAAAAACTCAAAGCTTACTCTACCCATGGATATTTCTGAAAATAATCTAAATCGTCACCCTTTTTTATCATGTCATGGTCAACGTTCCTGTTGTTGGCATACTCAATTATAAAGGTATGCACAAAGTAGACCAAGCTCATCTTAAGCTTCTGCACTAAATTTAGTTTTGTAGACGACGTTATTCTCGTGAGAAGATCGCTTGATGTTAAATTGTCCTTTTTTTTACCAAGCACTTTATTCAGAAGTGCAGTAGTGCTAGGACTATTAAGGACATCATCTGTTTCCTCTTGGGGAGGTTTAGCAGAGCAACGAAGTCCAGTCATAATAGCAAATTCTTTCATACCGAAACAAAGTGGCTTGATATAGACAATGAACCATACCTCTTTCTCTTATTGCATTGCATTATTCTATGGATGAGAATATTGTGAACTAGTTTTCCATTGAAAGCCCACTCTGTGATCATTTTAAGAAAAGGACCAAAACACGTCACCTCGAAATCATTCATAATATTGTTTTCCAATAACATCTCCTTGAACTCATCTAGTTTCCGCATAAAACATCTCTGGGTGATCTTACCTAGGGACCATCCATATTCATCCAAATATGTCTTAAATTTATAGGAAGATATGTCGACAGCCCTCACACTGTCAGATACTGAGGCTTTATCTAGATCCTTTTCACAGAAAAAATCATCCTTGTACATGTAGAGTAATCGCGGACTAATTAATAAAGAAAATTAATCATAAAATAAAATCATGTAAAAATAAGATCTTTATGATACCTAAACGTACCTCAATGACAGTTTCTTTGCTCTGCGTGGTTTCTTCACCATCTCCTTCTTCTTTTTCATCCTCAACATTATCATCGGAGCCTTCACTGGATTCATGTCCTTCCTTTTCAATCTCAACATTCTCGTTGCAGCCTGTAATCAATTCCTTACCTTCTTTTTCGTAGTCAGTATTCCTAGGGGAGCCTACATCCTCAATGGTGGTTTCTTCTCTCTGCGTGATTTCTTCGCCGTCTCCACCTGATTCATCTCTTTCTTCCTTTTCATCCTCAATAAGGTCATTGGATTCATTTCCTTCTTTTTCACTCTCAATATTCTCATTGGAGTCGGCACCCAATTGCTCACCCTCCTTTTTGCAGTCAGCATTCTTAGTGGAGCCTGCATCCACCTTCCAAAATTCATTTTTGAGCTTAGCCAATAGTTCATCTTCCTTTTGGCAACCATCATTCTTATGGGAGCCTGCATCCAACTTCTTACCTTCCTTTTCACCCTCAGCATTCTTATCGGATCCTCACATTCCTTTTCACGCTCATTAGATTCCTCACATTCAATTGTACCATCATCCTTGTTATCAGATTCCTTACATTCCTTTTCACGCTCATCAAATTCCTCACATTCAGTTGCACTATAATCCTTGTCAACGGATTCTTCACATTCCTTTTCACCATCATCCATGTCATCAGACTGCTCTCCTTCATTGTCACTCGCAGACTTGTCATCGGAGCCTGCATCCTTTTCTTCTTCTTCTTCTTCTTCTTCTTCTTCTTCTTCCTGTTCAATCTCAGCCTATTCATTAGCACATAGATTTTTTTTTCTCTCCTTCAATTTCAATAGAGTTATCTAAGAGTTTACCTTCAAAATTTAATCTAGATCTTACTCTTTGACGGTTTTCCACCACTGCATGTTCCTTGACTAGAAGCTTTCTTTTCTCCTTTCCATCACCATTATTACCCCTTTTACTCAATTTTTGTCAAGAATTAGGGTTCTCCATCTCTTGATTGACTTTCTATAAGTTTCCTCTTGCAGATCTCGTTGTCCGATGGGATTTAACTACTGCTAGTTCTGGAGGGTTTTCAACTGTTGCTTCTTCTAGATGGTTTTCAACGATTGTTGGTTCTGTGTCGAGGATCCTCTTTCTTGCACTCCTCCTCCCTTTTCTTGGTAATTTATTTAGGGTCTTTAGTCCAGCCAAAGTATATTAAACTTTGGGGTTTTAGCGGGTAGAGAAATCAGAGAAGAAAGATAGTTCCAAAATGTGAGAGGGAGAGAATAGATTTGAAATCAAACACCTTAGTATTTTAATGTAGCTGACTTTATATTTTCTAACATATACTTATTGTTTTTCTTTACTGACAAAGAAAAGGACTTGGTTGATCCTTCAATTTAGTCATATGATGGTCAACTAAACAGACCATAGGAATTTGAAAAAAATCAGAGAATTTAGACTATAATACCAATTTTTTTATGTTAAGACCAGCATAACATGCTGTTAAATGTTATGCCCTATTCTCAACGGATTAAAACTAGTTTACAATTTATGATTATGTTTCCTCTGGTTTTGCAAATTTTCAGAGTCGCCACCTAATTTTAGGAAATATTAGAAAACCATTTGTAAAATTTAAACTCCATTTTTTAGTCTTTGAAACCTGTGAGATTCTAGGTAAGGGTTTTATTTACCCTGAGGGGAAGGTGTTAAGCATCCCTCAGAGCCTATCCGAAGACAGTTTTTAAACTTAGCTTAATTAACAAGAGAGGGATTATTTAATTATTATTACCTATTTAAAGAATTGCGGGAAAGAAACTACTCTCTCAAAACTATTTGTATAAAAAGGGGGTTTTGAAGTAATTATAACTATGTGAGTAAATGCATATATATAAAGGAAGTAGTTAATGCTAATGTATGCGTGAGAAAAATATGTACGACACTTATTTTATATAAGAATAGTGTATAATATAGAATAAGAAGATATATATTTTTTTTATAAGAAAATAACGTATATATGTGATATGTATATCATGGGTAACTAAAAAATAGTTATTGATGACATGATAATACTATATAGATGCATATAATATAAAGACGACCAAGAGAATTAATGAAAATAAAGTAGTATATGTATGGTACGTGTTAAAAAAATAATAGTATGTAGGCATACCCATTGTAAAATTATATGTACTAGGGATGTATATTATTTACAAAAAGAGTACATGTGTATTTTTTGAAGATTAGGTATAAATATGATTATTGTATATAAGGACAGTATATATGATGTAGAGTATGAAAATACATATTTATTTATGAGAAAATAATATATACATAAAGTATGTTTATCATATGTAAAAATAGTATAAAGAGCTATACTTTTAAAAATAGCCATGGAAAATATAATATGTATAAGTAACGCATAGTGTAAAGATGATTGGATGATTTAATTTAAAAAAATTAAGATAGTATATATATATATGTATATAAAAAATAGAGTATGTACCTTATAACTCTAGTAAAATAACTTTGGTCACTATACTTGAACCCTAATATAAAATTCTTAATTAAACCCAAAGAATCTGACCTGCTCCATATGTTAGCATTAATAGAAAATGATTGCCCATGAAATATGCATCTTACTCTTTTGAAACCCCTATTTAGATCGCTAATTTTTGTTAAAATGAATTTAAATAGAAACGTTAGTTAACTTTTAAAGAAAAGAAAAAATCAGCCTTATCTATTAGTTAGAAAATGTTTACAACCTGTGAAATACGCAAAGTTAAAGGGACATTTGTCACTTCTTTATCCTAAGCTATCCTTAAACCAAGATTTATATCTAAGGAAAAGTGGCCAATGTCAAGGCTCGGCCATTCACGAGTTCACAAACAAGCCAGAAACAAAATACTACAAATACAAACCCATAAAAGATGTTAGTCAAAGGGTGAGAATAACATATAGTAATAAAAAAGATATAAAATTTTAAGAGAGGAAGAGGGACGTGGATTCTTTTGACGCGAAAGTAGGGGACGGCTAGACACGAGCAAATAAATCTGCTGCTGATTGCTCCTATGACCTGGGCAGAATTAGAGTTGAGCCACAACTCCAACAAACTCCCATGGTGTTCATGTAAAAAGAAAGAAAAGAAAAGGATTAGGTACAAATCTCGATGATTAGTAACAACAAAAACTTAACTGAACGTCATATAATCTGGAAGGAATCACAACTACTATTGCATCATAAACCAATCATTACAGCAAGAATTATCTCTAGAGCATACATGATCAAAGATGAATACGAGACATATGTGTGAATTTTATAACTCTATTCAGACCTACTTCATTTGAACATAAGTATATTCGAACAGCAAGATCGAACAACTACTAGTTCCGACCGGATATTCTTCAACTATTTTAACTTCTCATTAGTCTACTGGTGAAATAGTACTTCACATATTTTTATTAATGGTTATCAAGCCAGCAAACAGATCTAGATCGTCAATTATAAAAAATCAGAACAATCCCATAGTACACTACATTAAATCCATCAATATGACTATATTAGAAACATGATTCGCCTTTTGCAGTAAACACTAATAAGGGTTCATTAAATCAAGTGATCAAGTATCAGGAAAATAACAGATATAAACGGGATTGAACAACTTTAAATAAGACCAATCCATCGAGTTTGTTAACACTAAGTAGCTTAATGAATTTTCGCATTCAAGCTCGTGACTCTATCCTTGAAGTCATTACACTCTAGTTTTAGCTAAGGTGATAAATGAATTCATATCTTAGAAACAGAACACGGCAAACACGAGAGAGATCTTTCAAGCATTTATATTGGGACACAACACGGTCTGGACTTATACATGTAAATGGTTCATATCCTGCACCAATTCCAAGCATTATCAATTGGTAATATTATCAATTATATAACCAGGCTTTTAAGTGCAGAATCCTAGTGAAGAGAAGCAGTCAGTAAAATAAAAAAATAAAAATAAATAAAAAGGGAAGGACAAAGCAGTTGATTCAAGGAAAAGAAGAGACTTTACTTGTTTAAATTATAATTTTCCTATTAGTTAAAGAGGAAACAAACAAGGTTCAATCCTCAAAATAGAAGTAAAACACTAATCTCAGAGCCACCCCTCCAAGCTCATACCAACTGTTAAAACTAAGTTTCCACTTATTAGTTAAAGCACAACCTGTGTTTTCTAAAGAAAAAGATTAAAACTTTAAACAAGGAACGCAACACCTAATTTTGATCAAAAATCCCAAGGAAAACAACTTAGCCCACGCAAATTCATTCTCCTGTTTTCTTAAAGGAAAAAGAGATTGAAAATAAAAGATGAAAACATTTTTCAAGGTAGGAAGTAAACTATTTTAAGGATTTGGCTAACTAAACCACCAACAATTCTAAACTAAATGACCATGGGGACTAAGTTTTGAATGAAAGATTCAGCTTTGAGCCTACGCCTATTCACGTTCACACAAAAAAAAATACTGACCTAACAAGGTTTAAACAAAATAGAAAGCCAATAAATCAATTGTTTGCTTAACCTCTACTTAACTCAATCTTTAGCCAAGGCATGATATTTTTCAGTCATAAGGTCTAAATGGAATTTATAGTAGGGCTTTAGGAAATCTTATTAGCAGTAGCTATGTTATCAACCATTTTATTTAAGCTAACTAAAACAGGGAAAACGCTAACCTTTCAATGCCCTTAAACAAATAATGTTTCATGCTCATATCCAAATGAAAGTAGAAAACAGCTATTTGACACAAACATCTTAATATTGATCCATACTAGAACTGGTTTTGAAGACATGAACGAAGGATAAAACACGATTCAAGCCATCTATAGCTGCAGCCTTAATGGTAAAAAAAAAAAAAAAAAAGATTACGGGATGTAGACAGATTCAAACTAACAGAAACAAAATGATTATTCGAACCTATATGTATAGACTAGTATTAACTACCAACAAATCAGGACATTTGTTTTGAGGTTATGATTTATTTTAGCCATTTTACATACTTGATTTTACATGATAAAATAGTCCCCTAAAGGATCCCTCAAACAGATTTTTAGACAAGCGACACTACTATTCGTGTATTCACCAAGCTAAACGATCATTTTCTTTAAACGTTAATAGATTGCCACACATATTTCATGCTTGTTTATAGAAACTGAAGTGTAGGCAGATTCAAACCATCGAACTCCAAAGAATGCTAAGAACAACAAAACGACTATATTTCGACTTCTACAGATTTAAAGACGAAGAGAAGACGAATGTGATTACTGACCTTCTCCGGAACAGCGAACTGAGGCTAATGTCGTCATCGAGTCTCCGAATCCGCTTAAAGCAGTCCTTGCTCAGCCGAGAACTAAAAGAAGGAATTTCGACAATCAAAAACTTAGAGTGAAAAATAAGATATTCTGAGAATCCGAGTTTTTAGCAAAAGGAATTTTATGAGAGGGGAAAGCTTGAAAATAAAAGGGATTTTTTGTGGCTGTTCAACCTATCCTAAAACAGCCCATGGAGAGGCTGGTATTTATAGCCAAAGTCTTAGGTGTTTCAACAGCTTGTTCATGAGGCTTTTGCCTTGGAATTTCGGATTAAAGGGAGGGAAAATTCTGAGATTTCAAAAAGATGAAATGATGAAGAAAAAGTGACGGATTCTCACCTTTTTCAGAGGTGAAGTGAAAGCTAGAGGTCCGAATCTAATGGTTTTTTCCATGGTTTTAGGCCCCAACGGATTGGAACGAGCCTTTACCCTATGGATTGTTGGAATATCTGCCTAGAAACCCAAAGATCCTTGCGTGTTTTTCGATTTGGGGGTTGATTCGACTTGGACGAGCTGTTCAAAGCTTTGTCACTTGAAGAAAAGGGACTGGGGTTGATGGGAGATGGTGTCTGTTCTTTATACGGTGGTCCGACGGGTGTGGTGGCGGTGAGGCGACGTGACGGGGCTAGGGTGGATGGTGACGGCTAGTTGGGGTTTTTGATTGAAAAGGGGTGAAGAAGAATGGGGAGTTCACGTTTAGTTTGGATGAAAATGGGATTAAAGACTTGGTTTGGGGATTTAGGTGGTGTCTTTAGTTTTAGGTGGGTTTGGGTCGGGTGAAGGGGACTTGGGCTGGGTTGGAGTGTGAATTGGGCCACGAAATGGGCTGAATTTGGTGAAGAGAATTGACACAAATTGTATCCAATTTTCATAATTCTTTTTCACATAAACTAATTTCAAAAATGCTTCTTTGTCCTAATTAAATTCCCAAAATATGTAAATATATAAATTACAATACAAGTAATATATAAATTACAATACAAGTAATTTAATATACATATTTAGTTTTAAAATAGAGTAAAAGATGATTAATACGGTAATAAGTAGGATTAAAGGGAAAATGTTAATGCCAATATTGATATAGGAATACCAACACTATTTTTGAGTGATTTAATTGTAAAGAATGATGTTTAGTAAATTTTGTTTTTTAATTATATATAAAAAAAAAATATGAGCTAGCTCCTTCACTCTGACGAACTTGTTGTTGCGTAGTCGGTAGTGTATCGTGCACTAGTGTAGTTACAATACTTTTAACCAAATCAATATTTCTTCATAAACGACTGCTTAGATCATCTAGTCTAGTGTCCTATGTTTGATGTATTGTGGTTTGATTTAAACCATTTATATTATAATAGTAATTTATTTAGTAGTCTCCTCAAACTATTGAGTCGATAAGTACCATTGGATTAACAAGTAAAAGCAAGTGAAGTTAGTCCAACCTAGTGATAACAAGTAAAAAATTCTGTACAACCGGTTCACGGGTTCGAGCTCGCTTTGATACACTAGTTATGAATTTTTTTTGTCATTTTGAAAGTATATTTCTTTGCACCTTTATTGCTGACGTGGAGAAGTGCATGAGAACAAATCTCTCAATCGCGTAGGCGCTAAAAAAATCAGGTCTTAGCTTACAAAATACACTTTATACTTCATTAACATAACAAACCGAATTTGTCACCCATTTTAGAACTCAAAATATCATTTTGACCCGACCCACACAATAAACACCACACCCTAAATACCTAAAAACATGACAAATACCTTATGTCTTCTCCACTCACACCACTGTCTCCTTCTCCACCAAAACCACCACCTCTAATTTCTATCAAAAAAATTCCCAGGCCCTTCACAAATCTCTCTTCGTGTGTTCATAAATTTCTGACGGGAGCTGTTCATCTTACATAAAAGGAAACATAAAATGTCGTTGTGGAAGCATTGCTAAACACTCCACTTCATCGACTACAAGTAAACCCGGAAGGAAATTCTATAAATGTCTGAGGCCTAAGGTTGGTTAAATTTTGTGTATCACAATTTTCATTCAAACATTATCGTTACTTGAATTTACACTATTAGCATATATTTTTCAATTAATATGTATTTTTTTTGATAGGCCAGCTCATGTGGATTTGGGAATGGGAAGATTAGTTGTCCCCGGAAAGTGATTGGACTAATTTTCAAGATTTAACGTCGTTGTAGTATGCGGTTAAGATGGAAAGGGACAAATTGAAAGAAGAAGTAATTTCCATTGAGGCTAGACACCTCCTAGAAGTGAACAAAATCAAGGAAGAATTAATTGCATCGGATCATAGACACCAATATGAAGTGAAAAAAGTCGAAAAGTTGGAGGAGAAACTTGCAAATACGAGGATGTTGGTTTTGATTTCATGGGGAATTTTTATTGGATTTCTAGCTGCGTCTATGATGAAGTGAATTTCATGTGTTTTGTTGTAAAGTACATTTTGGTATTGTAATGGAGGATTATTTTAGTGGTGGACTTGTACCTAGACTTGTTTGGTTTATCCTACCTCTCTTGTTGGTATTGTTTGAGTCAATTTTAGGAACTTCTTTTGTTATTGTTTGAGTGAATTTTGATCAGAATAAGATCACAACTAAAATACACTTGGTGGATCTACCACATTTCATCATATGATGGATCAACTATAGTCACTTATTAACTTGTGTAATAATCCGTGTGAACAAGGAGTGAGTTCTAATTTGACATCCAACTAAAATAGACCAGGGATTCAGCATTGTTGTTCCTTCTTTTCTTGGAGAAAACAAAATGTCTTTTTCGAGAAACGAAAGGATGAGATTTGACTTCAAAAGATGAAAATAAATCAACCCACTTGCACCCAAATCGTTAGATTTAAAAATGAAGTTTAATTTCATTTTCCCTCCACCAATAATTCCTATTTATTTTAATTTAACAAATTTAATGTAAAAACAAGTAAATTCTTCAGCGCTATATATATATATATATATATATATATATATATATATATATATATATATATATATATATATATATATATATATATATATAAGTTACTAACTTTATTTATGTATTGTCTTCATTTAATGCAAACCAAAATTCTCTTGGTGGATCCGTCACACTTAGAGCCCGTTTGGATTGGCTTATAAGTTAGCTTATAAGCTGTTTTCAGTTTTTTTGAGTGTTTGGCTGGCCAGCTTAAAGTCATTTTGTGCTTAAAATAAGCTCAAAAAAATAATTAGGTCCATTTGACTTAGTTTATCTAAAACAGCTTATAAGCTGAAAACAACTTATAAGCCAAAAAAAATAAGTTAGACTACCCCAACTTATTTTTTTTAGCTTATAAGCTGCAAACAGCTTATAGACATAAGCCCATCCAAACAGGCTCTTAGTCATCTGATGGATCAACTATAGTGTACAATTAGAGAAAAAAACAAGACTAAATCTTGTGTGTTTGCTGCAAAGATGAAGAGTTAGGGATACTAGATGAGCCCAGATCTAAAATGAAAGCTGAAATGTATGAGCAGGTTAGCTATATATGTTGTCCATTTTTTTTTAGCCTTTTCAAGTGAACATGGCTGACTGGAGTGTAAAAACACAACAACTCCAAATCCATACGCTTTTGGATTGACCAAGTTAGCATGTTTGCTGTAAAAGCTAACAAAATCGGGCAAAATATAAAATAACCAGCTATGTCATTTTTTATCACAACTCGCCTTGCACTATGGTGTGATATTGGAGAGAAAAAGAAAGAGGAATAGACATGAAAGAACTTTTTGAGATGACAAAGAAGGGGTAGGGAACCCGATTTAAATAGAGTTGCAAACTAGTGTAAACATAGATCACAAAGTCAGCATTGATGTTCCTTTAATTTATTTTACTTCGAGAAAACAAAAGGTCTTTGTTTCGATAAATGAACAGGTTAGGTTTAACTTCAAGAAAAATAATCACCCCACTCGTACAACATGTAGAAGGTGGTGAGAACTCAACACATGGACAAAAATAAAAAGTAAAAATTAAAATAAAATATCATGATCAAACATCTGATTATGATAAAAGTTTCATCAAAATACATTAAGAACAACAATATCAAGACAAGCCCTAGTCTATCTCAATAGGATTATCAGTTGTTTCTTCTCCTTTCACTTCAATTTCGAAGGCAACAACGCTTGATGTAGTACCCACCAAGGAAATATTGAGGATAGATCCTTCCCTGATATTATTATTTTGAGCAAAAGATCTCCATCCGTCCCTAAGTCTTCTTCGAGCACCAACAGTCAAAGTTGCAACCCAGGTTTCGCCACGGAAGTCGAGAAGTGCAGTATGCACTTTTGGTGGAAGATGTTCATAAATTTTTTTGGGGAATATACTGTAGAAAAGTATAAAGTGATAATAATAAGATAGTAAATAATGATGGAAGTTAATGAAATGAAAAATTCAAAGGAACTTGGTTTAAGGCCATAGCAATATCCCAGATCATCATGTTTGTTGTACGAGTAGGTCATGAACACTTCAAACGATACAAGTATTTGATCTTCACTATCAATGGTTTCTAAAGAGATGTCCAGCATATCTTCTCTATCAACGGTTGAAGAAGAAAGGTACATTCGTATTCGCTTTTTTTTTTTTTTTTTGGTTGTCTTTGTTTGGTCTATGTATGAGATTTTTCGTTAAGGGTTCTTTATGTATTTATATGCACACCCAAAAAAAAAAAAAAAAACTTTTTCCCTCCGCTAAGAATTCATTATGTTTAGTTTCCCCCTTAAAACTATTAGAAGTGCCACGTAGCAAAAAAATAGCATAAGATGGGATATTTGAACACTTGTATAATTTTGTTGACTGGCAAAAAAAAATGTCGAACTTGGTTGATCCTTCAATTTAGTCATATGATGGTCAACTAAATAGACCATAGGGATTTGAAAAAAAAAAAAATCAGAGAATTTAGACTATAATAACAACTTTTTTGGGTAATGACCAACATAAAAAGATGTTAAATATGATAGCATGTTCAACTACATTGTTTATATTGGGTTAAAATGACTAATTGACTACTTATCTACATTTATGTAGCTACCTCCTTCACTCAACAAATTTGTTGTCACATAGTAGGTAGTGTATTGTGCGCTAGTGTAGTTACAATACTTTTAACCAAATCATTATCTCTTCAAATAAAATTGTGTATATCATCTAGTGTCCTTGTATGCCTTGATTTAAACCGTTTGGATGGGATATTTGAACACTTGTATAATTTTGTTGAGTGACAAATTAAATGTTGGACTTGGTTGATCCTTTAATGTGGTCATATGATGCTCAGCTAAACAGACCATAGGAATTTGAAAAAAATCAGAGAATTTAGTCTATAATAACAACTTTTTTGACCAGCATAACAAGATGTTAAATATGATAACATGTACAACTACATTGGTTAGGTTGAATCACAACAACTAATTAACTACTTAACCACACTTACATAGCTAGCTCCTTCACTCGACGAACTTGTTGTCGCGTAGTAGGTGGTGTATCGTGTGCTAGTGTAGTTACAATACTTTTAACCAAATCAATATTTCTTCATAAACAATTGTTTAGATCATCTTGTGTCTTATTTATGATTTGTTGAAATGATTTAAACCTTTATAGTATAATAATAATAATAATAATAGTGATTTATTTAGTGTGCTCCTCAAACCATTGAATGGACAAGTACCATTGGATTAACAAGAAAGAGCAAATGAAGCTAGTCCAGTCCAGTGGTAAAAGTTCGACTTCTCAACAAGCGGGTCATGGGTTCGAGCAGTGTATTATACACTTGTTATTGATTTTTCTTGTCATTTTGTAACTAATCGCTGAATCATAAGAGCCTGTATGACACACTTGTTATGTATTTTTTTGTCATTTTTTAACTAATCACTGAATCACGCTAGATTAAATTTACTAATTTAACTTTTAAACATATTTAATGTTAAAGTCGGTTAAACTCTTCTTCTAACAGAAGTGGGAATGCACCTTTGTTATATTTTCTAACCTATATATTTATTGTTTTTATTGAAGAACACCAAAATTGAACTTGGTTGATCCGTCAATTTCTCTCATCCACTGGTTAGCTAAATTGACCAAAAGTTTGAAAAAATCAGAGAATTAAATGAAGCATAATCAACTTGTGTAATTTTTTCCTTAAGTGTAATGTGCTGGAATTATCCATCCTTTTCGAATAATAATGTTTTTTTGAGAGACGAAAAAAGGTCAGATTTAATAGCTTAATTTCACCAAAAGGTCAGATTTAATCACTGAATCACAACAACACTGGATAAGTTAAATTTACTAACTTAAATTTTAAACATATTTGATGTTAAAATCGGGTAAGCTCTTCTTCTAACAGCAGTGGTAATATACCTTTGTTATATTTTCTAACTTATATATATTGTTTTTGAAGAACAACAAAATGAACTTGATTGATCCGTCAAATTCTTTCATCCGATGGTCAACTAAATTGACCAGTATCACAAGATATTAAATTTGATAACATGTACAGCTTACATTGTAACTTCAATTGGTTATCTTAAATTTTGTAATTTGTCTTCTTTTTTTAATATGTAATTTTGCTTATTTTTATTGTTTTTTTGAATGAACTAATAAACTTGGTAATTTGCAAGGAATAAACTAAGATAAGATAAAAAGCACAAAATACTTCAAACTTCATTCCATTAATTTAAAAATAAAATAAGAGACATTGACAACTCCCCCAATACTTCAAAATAAAGCACAAAATACACCCAAAGCGACAGCAAAAACAGATGAAAATGGGAGACACCGGCATTAACATAACCACCACCACAACCAACAATAGTCGGAGAAGTTGGTGGGGAATTTGGCAATGGACCTGGGACTGACCTTCGGGGCCTAGGACCCCAAAACAAAGTTACTGTAATCAAAATCTCGATGACATCGTTGCCCTTGACTCGATTGGCCACCGGTGGAGGCCCATCCTTTTGCATGTCGAAAAGGTTGGTGAGGGAGTAGGGTTCAAGAGGATTTTGTTGACATAGTCATTGTCCATCTCATGGACAAGTCTAGCCAACATTTCATACACCTCACCCTTAAATTTCTTAAGGGTTTTGTCAGAGGTAGTGTATAGGAACTCAACAGCATCGAGAGAAGCAGGGAGAGATGAGGTAGTCGCCTTCATTTACTTTGGAGGAGTGCCTTCCATCCTTTTTTTCTTTCTCAAATTAGGGTTTGTATGGTTTGTATTGCAAGAGTAGTGTATTTGTACGTCATGGAAATGCCATGCATATATAGCCGGCGGAACCAATGCACACACTGGTTGGAGTGCGGCTAGATAAGCCCCACCACCTACTAATAAACCAATGAACAAGGTTTGGCTGCTGCACGCTTCTTTGTAAAAGTGCAGCTCATTTAAAAGTGGCACCATCCATAGGTGCACGCTTCTTGTTACTCGTAATATCTCATTCCCAACAAAGAAAGCACGATTACTTTTCCTAAATAACCACAATTATAATTTTTCCATTTTGTTTCCTGATTTTTGATTGGCTAAATAATATTTGTTGTCTTCCCAATGCTCTAATGTATTTTTTTTGGGATTTTCATATGAGAGTTGAAAAACTTCATTTTTTTTTTGCTAGCCCACCTTTTCTATCCTTTTTTTTTATTCGTTTGAATGAGGGTCAACCAATATACAATATTTTACAACCTTAAAAAAATGTGAGTGACAGGTCAATCAAATATACATTTAAAAGAAAGACTAATTTTCAAATTCAAACAAAGATGATGCAATTCATAATTAGAAAATCATAGAAAAAAGGATACTGATAAAATCAACTTTTTTGTATCTAGCATCACCAAAAAACGTTTAGATTTAATTTTCCTTCCCAAAATCCCCTCACCCAATCAATTTTAAAGCACTTGATTACGTTTTCTTAACAAATTTAAACTTTGTCTTCCTAAAGACCATAACCAATCCTGAGCACGTTTCATCTTCAAAGATAAGTAGGAGTAGTATCATTTACTTAAAAATTTTGTTTTGTTTATCAGAAAATAATTACCATCAATTTTTTTTTTTAAATTTGATTATTATTGCTTTCAATTTACTTACAAATTTTGTTTTGTTTATCAAAAAATAATTACCATAAATTTTTTTACTATCACCTTTTTTTTCTCATAAATAATTTTCATTTTTTTTAATCTTTCAACCTAATTTTATTGGTTTTGTTCGATGCCAACAAAAGTATAACTAGGTTGATCCTTCAAATACCGTCATTTAATGGTCAGCTAAGTTAACCGTGGGACTTGGAAGAAAATAGATAATTTAGACTACGGAAAAGGGCCTAAAATACCCTCGAACTATTGAAAATGGAGCAAAAATACCCTCCATCCACCTTTCAGCCCCCAAATACCCTTACCATCCACCTATTGGGTCTAAAATACCCCTATTGCTAACAGAATATTCTGGTCAAACACGTGGCATTTTTTTATTGGTTGGCTTATAAAATTAATTAAACTAATTGACCAGATAACCCAAGTGCCCCCCAGCCCCTACCCCCCTCCCGACCCCCCCCCCCCCCCCCCCGCCCCCCGGTGAATTTTTTTTTTTTTTTTTAAAAGTTGACATTTTTTTTGCACCCCACCCCGCACCCCTACCCCCCCCCCCGACGCAAAAAAAATTAATATTTTTGAAAAAAAAAGTTTTGACGTTTTTTTTTGGGTTTTTTTAGTTGGGAGGGGAGGGGGGCGTAGGGGGAGGGTGCGGGGTGGAAAAAAAGTCAACTTGTGCCTTTTAGATTTTTGGGGGGTGGGGGGGTGCGGGGGAGGTGTAGGGTGCGGGGTGGGGCAAAAAAAATATTGTAGTCTACACTTGTGCCTTTTAGATTTTTGGTTGAAAATATAACATGTTTTTTAGGGTGAGATATATTTTTTTTTTGGTAACTCAATTACATTAGACATTTTAATTTATCAAGACATTTCACAGTACTTGTGCTTTTTACTAGGAAGTTGAGAAGCGTAACAATATTGTTTTTGCACCCCACCCCGCACCCTACACCTCCCCCCCCCCCCCCTCCCAGCTGAAAAAAAAGTTGACTTTTTTTTCCACCCCGCACCCTCCCCCTCCCCCCACCCCCCAAACCCCGCACCCTACGCCCCCCTCCCCTCCCAGCTAAAAAAACCCAAAAAAAAACGTCAAAACTTTTTTTTTCAAAAATATTAATTTTTTTTGCGTCGGGGGGGGGGGGGGGGTCGGGGGGGTCGGGGGCACTATCTGGTCAATATTGCAAAAGTTAATTAGTTTAATTAATTTTATAATCCAACCAATAGAAAAATGACACGTGTTTAATGAAAAGATTTTGTTAGTGATAAGGGTATTTTAGACCCAATAGGTGGTGATAAGGGTATTTTAGACCCAATAGGTGGATGATAAGGGTATTTGGGGGCTGAAAGGTGGATGGAGGGTATTTTTGCTCCATTTTCAATAGTTCGAGGGTATTTTAGGCCCTTTTCCGTTTAGACTATAATGACAATGGTAAGACCAACATCATAAGATATTGCATTTGATAACGTGTACAACACTTAACCACATAACATCAAAAAATAAAAGAAAAAACGAGTAGACTAACGGAAAAAATAATTTATATTATTACTTGCAACTTGAAATTAAGACCTTACAATAGGAGAGTATGTTCATAGTCATACTCTTGTCACATAATGAGCACTTAAAATAATAAACTTATTATTCTGATGACTACTAAAATAATAAATTAATTAATCTGATGGATATAGTGCCTCGTGCAAAGAGTCTCACAATACCTCTGGAGGGTTGTTACTTTGACCGGGGTAACCACGAGGGGGAGAATTCAGAGGGGTGTCGAAGCTTGCAATTGTCATTCCTCTACCAGCGAGAAGAAATTCGAGTACCCTCTCTATTCTTCTAATAGACTTGTCGAGTTGTGCATAGCATCTCGCAGTACCCCACAATTCTCGATTGCATCAGTTCACATCATCATTCGCGTTCCTTATATCAAGTTGAAAACATGCAAGATCCCATCGCAATTGGCTTATCGCACGATCTGTATCATTCTCTTGGCGTGCATTCGCATTGCCATTAGGTAATGCATTCACCTTGCCATTTGGTAATGCATTTGCAATGCCATTTGGCTGGCCAAGATCCATAGTTGAGTATATAATTGAGGACAATCTAATTTTATACCAGTAGGCTGAATTATGGTGTAATAAAAATTAGTAAATAGGGGATGTCTATTTATAGACACTGAAAATGTGCCTTTTTGGTGAATAGGCACCTTTAAAATTACAGTTTTAAATTAAGAACATTTTGGAATAGGAGATGCCTTTTCGTTTGAAATTGTACTGAATTACGGAGGTGCCTTTTCGTTTGAATAGCTCTTGTTAATTAAAAAAAAATAATTGTCACCTACTTACATATTTGTGTTTAATATTCTTGTATTAAGAATAATATCCACTGACTGGTTTGCCTTTCTCCCCTCTATAGTTATTATGGAAAACAATAATATATGCAACATTTATTTTATTTTATTTACTTTCATTTTCTCTACATTGTACTGTATTTCAGTTTTGTAAAACTAAATCACACTAACTTTTTGTATGATGATTAAGTTAAGTAATATATTGTCTATATTTATCTCATAAATTTTGCTTTTTTAATATCTGTATGATTACTTTTAAGATAGTTGTTCATCTCAAGTGAATATTTTTTTATGCTATATATAAAAATAAAATAAAATAATTTGGAAAAAACACATAAAACAAACATATTCATAGGATTTATAAAGCTAGCAACAAAAATTAACCAACTTCCCATAATAAAGCACAAAACACATCCCAACATAACAGAACTAAACTGATAGGAAAGGGACACAAGGATGATAACATCAACTTAACAAAAACTTGAACTTAAAAAAAAAATCCCTAGACCTAGACATCGTCTGGTGCAGGGATGCAGGGGGTGTCTTGAACTCGTAGGCATTTCCTAGGATGAGAAGGATGCTACGAAACATCCTTTTCATCGTTTGGCTTTCATTCTGTGTTCGCTGCATGTGGTCAAGAAGGAGCTCCATGGTTTCATCAACTTGGTTTCTCAAGATACAAATTTGATGAGAGAGGTCGCTTATCATGTGTGCGGTTGTTCTAGCCCTACAACATGACATTTTGTTTTTGCTATTTGGAGTCAAAGGTTTTTTGTCTTTGAATTCTTTGGGTCTTTGTGGTGGATGGTGACTTGATACACTGTCCCTTTTATACGGAAAGTGTGGAGTAAGTTGGTGAGATAATCATCTAGGGGGTAAGGGGATGAGGGGGTGTTGGTCAACTGGATTTATTAAATTTTTGTAGTAAAGTGTTTTAAGCATGTTCCCATATTGTGAATTGTGTATTCACAGTTGGTTTGATCCTTCAAATGCATGCACTTGATGATCAAATATACTAAAAACTCTTTTATTTAGAAATTAATAACTTATTTTATTTTTATTTTTTATTTTTGTGGTAGAACCAAATCACACTAAGTTTCAGTTTGCGCAGCAAATGATAACAACTTTTTTTTTTTTAAATCACTAAATGATATTGCCAAAAAAAAAATCACTAAATGATAATAAATTAATTTTTTCAATGTTAAATGTCTATAATATTTGTAGTGTACACGACAAAAAGTAGTGATGAAACTTTAGTCTAGCCTTGTTTGACATAATAGCAGCTACTTAACACTTGTAATGGTATATAACATGGTTAGTAAAAACGATGATGGATTAGGGTGAAGGTTAACCCATAGGAGGGAAAACTAATTCATTTGTTGGAGAAAATTAACACTTTGAATATTTTCATGAGTATCAGTGCCAGGCATATGAAGCAACACGACAATTCCCAAGCACAGATCCGAAGCTTATTGGTAGCTACTGCTTCTTTCTTTCTAGACTATTCTATCGTTACTTTCTCACTTTTGTTATTTCTCATTTTCATATTGCTTTGATACGCTTGTCCTTATCTGACCTTGTTGTCTTGTTTTCTCTTGAGCCGAGGTTCATTCAGAAACAACCTCTCTACCTTTCAAGCTGGGAGTAAGGTCTGTGTACACTCTACCCTCCCCAGTAGGTATGTTGTTGTTGTTGTTGTTGTTGGATCCGAAGCTTATTGGCCAGGCGTCATTAATTTAATCGAGTTGAATTATGATTCACATTCCCCGATGGATATCTACACAACCTTATTTTATGCCGCCACTGTATACAATCATCATCACTTCGCATCTTCACAATATATTTTCTTCTCAGTAGGTCTTATCTTTTCAAATCTGTCACAACCTATTTTAGGATTGCTCGGGCACCTACCATTCCTACCTCGATAAGCGAACCCTTAACCCAAAATAAATCCATAACCAAGTAAAGGACGAAATTCACTGTCTTTCAAGATATTTTATAAACAAAGTGGAAGTCAAACCAATATGCATATATAAATAAAAATAGTGGAAGTGTTTACAACAATTGAATAAATACACAGACTCCTTTTCCCATGACCTGGTCTAGACTAGTACAAGAGCGGGTAAGATCGGAATACTGAATACAACTATAAATCTAAGACTTAGTCTGCATCTCAGAATGAGAATGATGGAGGCCTTCTAGATAAGCACCGTGTATCTTCCGGAAAACTTCAAATCAATCTATAACCTGAAAAAAAAAAAAAAAAAACTACACCCTAAAAAGGATGTAGCAAGAGCAGTATCAGTACAACACTAGTACTGGTAAGCATCATAGGCCGACAATGGTTAGAAGAACATAACGACAGCAGAATATATAGATAAGCATAGTAAGCAACTAAATCAACGAAACACATCACCTACCACTCACCTCAACAAGTATACGATCCTTATTCTACTAAGCTCATCCTTAGGGGTTCATTTACCTGACTTACTTTATACTCCCTTCTAACTCATTTAACATACAATAACCAATTCGGCTCAAGTATCACAAGTCAATTACCATTTACACTATTCACTCTTAGAATCAGGAAGTTATCTCGTCATTTTGATATTCATTATTAGCCTGAATTTAGAAAACCAATCATATAGAACAGGACCAACTAGCATCAAATTATAAGAGATTCAATATCATGACTATGATTATAGAAACTAAACCCAAGTGTGCCAAGTCTTTGTTATAGCAATCCGAATCAGTACATCACAACAGTGTCACAACACTCAACAAAAACCAAGATACAATGTAATGCAATGCAATAATGTATGCAGGATGAATGCAATGCATATGCAGCTTTGTACAACATGTCTCGGACGGAATGACTCCACGTCTCGGCGATCATGACCCATGGGGGACCCGCGAATTCCATGTACCACTCACTTCGGAATATGACCTTGGATCACGAGCACACTCTCACGTTCCCGGCAAAGACCTCTGGCATCGGACACTCCATCTTTCCCGGCAAGAAACCTCAGGCAACAAACACTCAACTCACTTTTACGCTCTCCGATAGAAACCTCGGAGGCTACACTCTCTCACATATCATCATCAGTACCAGAACTATGCATATGTCAATGCATCATGGAAATGCGTATGAATATGATGAAATGTGATATTAACAACCAATGTTATCATAAACAGTACCACACATGGCACACAAGTAACATCAACAATAAGGCTACGCAATAAGCCACAATGAATCACCATTCTCATTTCAATATCGAGCGAGTAAGTATCGCAATATCAAATCCATGATATATCACTAACCACAATTACCAATGTCTCAAAGTGTCAACGAACCAATAAGTAAATAGATCAAGATGAGGCAACGAAGAAATATTCTTCCTTTATTTCCTTATAATAATAACATATGATAAATACGCTTTCTAACTCATCAAGTCAAACACTAAAGATCTGGTCTAAGATCATTCCATGTTCCATTAACTCATTCGTCATTTTCAACACCAATTTAAGATTCAATATCAATAAACATTTGACTTGATTATACATGTCATACTTGAAATTCTTATCAACAGAACGTATAAGACAAGTGCTATACAACTAGCCTCCTAAGTCACATAGATTCCACTCTTACGTAAGGAACGCTAACACATAAAATCTATAGAGTCTACAAGTCACAAGCCCGAACACATAAATCACATAATAGTACCAGCCTAGGTTTTCCATCCCAATCTTCGAAATCCTACACATGCTCCGTTTCATCTAATACACGTATATGTAAGTCTAACCGAAGTATACCAAGAAAAGGAAGTCGTAACCTACCTCAGGGCCGAACAAGTACGCGAACATCCACTTGGACTCCATCTTCCATCTTCATAGCAAGCTTGTAGGTCCTTAGGTCCAAGAACAATGGATGCAGTCGAATGAGAGACAATTGAGAAATATTGGGGTCATAGGGGTAAAATCGTCATTTCTAACATACTCAATCTATATTGTTGCTTATGCCATTACACTTCTTTTATGGAGAACAAGATTATACTTAAATCAAACTTGCCTTACTACTACACATAAGCCATTATTAGCCTCTAACAATTTAACCCATTTAGGAAAATATAAGATTTAGGCTTTAGAAATTGCTATTTAGTCTAGGTTTGCAATAAAGAACTACCTTGAAGTTACTAATTATTCTAGGTCAATCATTATCCAAAGGGTCTTATAAGATTTGGGAAAGAATCCTCATTTAATATTCTACCATAATCACAAATGATGTGTGAAGAAAAGGAGGAATTAAAGGAGAAGAAATTAGAGATTTAAGGAGATTACCATCCCGACATTTTTGTCACAAAAAGCTGAAAAACATCTCCAGTTGGCGGCTATAACTTGGGTAAATGAATATTGGGTCCAGTCAACAAATGGGTTTTAAAAAGGGAAATAACTGCCCGTCAACCGCTGTGGCGGTCTAATGGTCATTATGGCAACACCGCTTCAGCGGTAGCCCAACCGCTAGGATGGTCCATTAATAATCCTCCACTCCGCTTCAGCGGAGCTTCATGCCTCTATGGCGCTAGCGCTGGGGCGGTAGGTCTGTCGCTATAGCGGCATAACTGGGCCCGGTGGCCCAAATTCAATATTCTACACATGACTCGCATGACTGGTCTGATCAAGTTGGCGATTTTAAGAGCGTAAGGATCCGGAGGTGTTTTTAAGAGGTCGAGCTCGCGAATTTCCCGGAAGTTACATTAACGACAAAACGGGTCGTTACATCAGATACTAATTAAACAATCGTTCGTCCTCAAACAGCGAGGGCGGCAAAGGCACAAGGAATGGTGCGCACATGGAATGGACTTAGCAGTCAAACTTGCATGAGTCAAGGTATTTATTATTTGTGTTAATAACAAGGAAATATGTACTGCCACGTACGAAATTAGGTCAGTGAAATAGATGAGAAATCCTCGATTGATTTGGAACAACTTATTGCAAAAATCTGTGCCAGCCGTAATATGAGGAGTATTTACTTAAATCAACTCGAACAATGAAAGGCACGAAAGAAGTAACACTCAGCTTAACAATTTTTTAAAAATCATTATCGCTTCCGTCTGGCCTTATCAATAAGGATCATCATACTCGAAATTAATTCTGGCAGCTTATAATTGAGATGGCTCGGCCTATATTTCACGAGGAGAGTGAAAGGGTAATAACTCAAGGAATCGGGTTTTGTGAAAGAAATCAAACGTCTAGCAATCGCAGATATATCAGGGACACACGAAAAATTGAGAATGAATAGGGACCGTTGGATCGTATGCATCTCACGAAGTAACTTTGAGATTAAACTTGAAGCGCAATAAGCAAAATATCGAGTAGTTCCACCGTTCTTGGCCTACTTGGGGCCACCTGGGCAGGGAGTAAGGCTCGGGGTACCTTTAGATGAACAATATAATATGATAACCATATTCTGGTTAGGAACACTATAGCGGTTAGAAGTGCGCTGGAGCGGTGTCGTTGGGACGATAGAGGAAACGCTGCGGCGACCACGAAGGATTCAGGAAGATACCGCTCCAGCGGTCTGAGGACCCACTGCGGCGGTCTAGTACCAGCGACGAGGAGCCGCCGCAGCGGCCTTTGCTGAATCAGGGAAATATATAAAGGGCCACAGTGCCTCTTCACTCTCTCACTTCTACTACTATAACTCGAAATCCTCTCAAAATCCCTCTTCACTTCAACTCCCACTCTCCATAAGACACAAATACCACTCTTCTATTGCTCCCACACTTCATCATATACCACAAAGGTAAACCCACAACTCACAAATTTGCTCCCAAAAAGGAAGAAAAGGGATCTCAGAGGTAACACACAACAGGAGCACATTCTACTCAAAATTCAAACAAAAGGTAAGAAATCGTTCCCTTCAGCTTGTAAATAGATAGTAGAACTAGAATTTCGAACAAATAAGCTTGGAGAAATCGGATTTGTAACTCAAAGTTTGGATTTTGTTTGGTTTTTGGTTGATGAACTTCATGGGTGTTGGTGTCATGATCCAATTTGGCTAAGTCGTGCGGGCACTTACCTTTCCAACCTCAGTAAGCGAACCCTCAACCCAATGGAAATAAAGACATAAATAATTAAATCAATCAAGTGGAAGAGACTAATCACATAAGTCTTACAATAATATATAGTAGAAATAGTGCGAAAATACGGAAATACTCTCAGGGTCTGATCTAAGCCATACAAGAGCATCTAAGTGAAAATATACAAGTCTGGAATATAAATATACATCAAATCTGTCTATGCCTCAGAATAGAAAAGTAAGACATAATCAGAGGAGTCTGCAAGGCAGTGAATGCCTCATGCTCACCCTGCAGACTCGAAGCAGTCCTGATAGTGACTATCAGCCATGGGAGATGGAAGAAGACCTAACCTGGTACTCTGCATTCATAAAAGAATGCAGCAAGTGCAGATCAGTACAAAATCACACTACTGGTAGGTATCATAGACCGACTAAATGTCGCTAATGTAATTCAGACAATAAAGCAGGATAGGCATATAAATCAAAAAGTATAAGTCAAACATAATCGGAACCAAGTACACGTCATCGCCTAAGTAGAGCATCTAAACCTAAATGTGCCAAGTCTCAATATATCCAATCAAAAACCAACATCACAAGTAAAGCACCAACCATCTCGATATAAGCCATGATGCAATGCCATGCAATGTTGTGTACACATGTACTCCAGACGGAATACCTCCACATCTCAGTAACACAACCCAAGGTTACTCGCGAAGTCTAAGTGTCACTCGTCTCGGATCTTTGCCCAATAGACAGACGAGACTCCGGATCTTTGCCCATGGAAGGTTCTCACCAGCACCACCCTGGGGGACCCATGGAGTCCATGCACTCACTCAATCCACGATTCCGAGACAAACATCAGATATCGAACTCTCACATCACTCTCATCAAAACATCGAGCCTAGCTCATCACAGTGTTTCATCAAGTACCAACAATGTATCAACAATATATCATGAAGGATGAAAATGTGTGCAATGTATGTGTCAACATCAATAATCATGTCAATATCACAAGTACCAAACATGGATACACTAATGATATCATGAAAGACTACCCAAGTCATATAGAACTCTATCCTCGTAGCAATACCAACCTGTAAGATACTACAATATCACAATCAAGATGGAACAATAGTTTCCAATATCTACTAACCACACGTGGCATCCAGCCAACACATTAGAACAATTAAGTCACAACACAACGGGATGGCTAGCCCCAATCAGGCAACAGGGCCTTACCTAAGGAAATATCCAACCTAACTTCATACCCGAAGGTTTACATGCTTTCTTCGATAATATCATCTAAATATATGCTTCGCTACATGAAGTCTCACCAAGGGTAAGTCATAACCTACCTGGATGGCCGAACAACAAACACCAATAATCACTCCTTCGTTTTCCCTTTCCGCTGAGCCTCAGAATCAAGAAAGTCTAGCCATATTCAAAATCTAGATTAGAAATCATGAAGAACGATACCCATATTGCTATCATTTAATTTCGATCAAAATCAACCCTAGAATTTAGGAAAACCCACAAGGTCAAAAAAGGAAATTCGAGAGTAAATTATCAAATTCAACACTAGGTGATCAAAACCTAACAACTAATTGCTAAATAACTCAACGATTCACCTAATTTTGAATTTCAAGTAAAACCCCCAATTTTGGGTGTAAACCCTAACTCTTAGATTCAAGGATTCAACACTAATAATGGAAGATACATGATTAATAACCTTAAATACATCATAATCTAGCATAAACCCAATCAATTTCATCATTTAAAAGCCTAAGTAGAATGTCCATTAAATCGACTTTTTGTCTTCTATTACTTAGGAACTAATAAGGAAAGAGTAATTCTAAGATGATAGAGGTAATGAATTAGTAAGGAGATTAGCAAGACTTACCGCTAAGGTTTTCCCCTAAGAATCCTTTAGCACAGTCCCAAGAACTCAAATTTCGTAATGGTGATAAATGATAGACTAAGGGCTTTTTAATACACACTTAATCAAATAACAGGCCTGATACCTCCACGAAGGCATCGAGGCCGCCACAGCGCTACCGCTGGACAGAACACGCTTGGCCGCCCCAGTAGCTATCCCACCACAACAGCGGTGAAGTTGGGACGGCACTGGTGCCGCTCTGGCGGATACGAGGTACCAGAATCCCAAAAGTTTTCTAAGTCTCAATCGAAATCCCGACCAACTCCCAAGGCCATCTGCTCACAAACCACATACACAGACCCGCATAAAAACACGCTACGAACGCACTCGTGGCCTCAAAATTTCCGACGGAGGTCTCATTGACCGAGTCAGCCCCCGATACCTCATTTTCAATTTCCCAACCCAAGTCTCAAAATGCATCCAACTGCATTGGAAATCCAACCAAACATACATACAAGTTCTAAACAACCATCCGAACCTCTGGAAATCGATGGATTTTTAAAAATGGTCTGTTTACCCAAAAGTCAACTTTGAGCCAACTCTTTTCGCTTAAAGCTCAAATTTCACAAAAAATCGCCCGAATCAAGTCTAGACACCTCAGGAAGTTTGTCAACGGTCCCCTCGAGTAAAAAATAGGCTAACCAAGCTTAGAAAGAGGTAGAAATACTAAAAAGATTATAACAACCAAACGGGTCATTACATCAGATACCAATTGAGTTATCGCTCGTCATCGAGCGAAGAAGGGAAAGGAGCAGGGAAGTACCTGAATGAGCGAACAACTGGGGATATTGGCTACGCATGTCAGACTTAGTCTCTCAAGTAGCCTCCTCAACAGGACAGTGCTTCCATTGCACCTTCACATAAGCAATCTCCTTCGACCTCAACTTTCGAACTTGCCTATCCAAGATCGCAATAGGCTCCTCCTCATATGTTAAATTCTTATCAAGTAATATTGAATCCTAACAGACAATGTAGGTACCGTCGGCATGGTACTTCTTCAGTATAGAAACATGAAAAATCGGATAAACTCCCGCTAAGCCCGCGCCAAGGCTAACCGGATGAACTCCCGCCAAGCCTCGCGATAAGGCTAACTTATAAGAAACATCGCCCACACTGTCAACAATCTCAAATGGGCCAATATACCTGGGACTCAAGTTGCCCCTCTTCCTAAACCTCATAACACCCTTCATGGGTGGAACCTTCAATAGAATCTGGTGACTAACAGCAAACTCTAAATCTCGGACCTTTCGGTTCGCATACATCTTCTGTCGATTTTGAGCTGCCAAAAGCTTGGCCTGAATAACTCTCAACAGATCCGTACCCCAAGGCTGAACCTTGAACCCATCAAACTAACCAACCAGATATCCACACCTTCTACCATACAAAGCCTCAAAAGGCTCCATGCCAATATTCAAATGATAACTGTTATTGTACACAAACTCAACCAATGTTAAGTGATGATCCCAATGACCAACAAAATCAATAACACACACTCTCAACATATCCTTGAGCACCTAAATGGTCCGCTCGGACTGGCCATCGGTCTGGGATGAAAAGTTACACTGAGATCCAATCGGGTACCCAATTTCTCATGAAAAGCCCTCTAGAATCGAAAAGTGAAAATAACACCCTGATCAGATACAACCAAAATAGGAACCCCATGCAATCTCATAATATCCGAAATGTACAGCTTGGCTAACTTCTTTGCGGTCTAAGAAATTTGAACAGGAACAAAGTAAGCGGACTTAATCAACCGATCAACTATCACCCAAATAGAGGTAAACTTGCCCAGGCTCTTCGGAAGACCTACCATAAAATCCATGGCAATCCTCTCCCAATTCCACTCCGGAATGGGCATTCTTTGAAGTACACCGCCGGGTCGCTGGTGCTTATACTTTAGCTGCTGACAATTCCCACACTTAGCCACGAAATCAACTATATCCCTCTTCAACCGATGCCACCAATAGTGCTGCCTTAAATCACAATAGATCTTAGTCACCCCCGGATGAATAGAATATCAAGATCTATGAGCCTTAGACAAGATCAACTTAATCAAATCACCAACACGAGGAACGCACACGCGTCCCTTAATCCTCAAAATGAGTTCAGAGTCAATCGCAACCTCTGTTACACCTCGTAGTTTTTTACATTGAGATTCGCTAGGTGTTAGTTGTTTAATTGTAGACACTGGAGATATTTCCTTGGATATATGAGATTATATGTGCCTATCCTATGGTTATGGAGGTTTAAGTTCATATAATAGGTCATGGAAGGATTGGAGAACAAGTGAAGCAAGGAAACTAAGTTATTGGAATTTTGGAGAAAGGATGGGGAAGATTTCGTACGATAATTTGAGCCAATTTGGGGAAAGGATATCTTTTAACATAGGAAGAGTTTTGAATTAAATTAAAAGCCAAAATAAAGTTCATGAAGTCTAGTTTCCAAGGGAACAAACTGCTCGTTGATATGTCATCGGAGTAGAGATTTATGGACGTTACCAGTTAGGCCGGTGGAGCAGGGACGCACCAGCTATAGTGCGCGAACGTGCAGCTATAGTGCGCGAATGCGCAACTATAGTGCACGAAAATTCTAGGCCGGTGCCAACCGACTCTAGAACAGTATAAAAGGGGGTTTAACCTCTTATTTTTCATCCAAACACCCCTAAAACTATCCCAAACTCTCTAGAACATTCCCCCAACTTCCACCCATAAAAGTTTAGTCCAAATCAAGTGAAATCTTGGGATTTAGGTTCGGATAGCCTATAATTGTGATTATAATATCGTATTGCGGTGAATCTTGGCTTGAAATCAAGGTGAATATTGAAGATATTGCGGCTCTAGTGGGAATAAGGTAAGAATCTCTCCTTATTGATAGTGATTTAGGTTTATTTACGGAGATAGAACTATTAAATGGCCGTATAATGAACTAGTTTGTTGAGAAATCTGGTAAACATCATATGGGATGTTTTATGGAGTATTTTGGTATTGATAATGAAGTTGTTGATGTTAGTGTTGTTGTTGTTGTTGTTGGTTGTTGGTATTGTGATTTCGGGCTAGGTATATAAACAAGGGAGATGCTGCCCGAATTTCGATAGATTCTAAAAGGGTTTAATTTGAAGGCTTAAGATAAACATATGATGATAAGCCTAACATTAATATGAATTCTCTTGAATGTAGATTTACGAGCTTAGGAGGATAAGCGTTAAGTAGTTAAGGAGACCAAAGAAGTATGTTAAGGCTAATCCGTTTCTTTGTAAAGGCATGATTCTTTTCTTATAAACCCACACATGCTTTCCATAACATCCTTATTCCCAAAAAGCTAGAAGTTCATGATTCTCAAAGTTCTTGTGATGCTTAAGATAGATGTTTTCTATGATGATAACGATGATAATGATGATTCCATTTCTAGAGATCCCAAAGCTTATGGTCTTGATGCTATTACGAGATTATTGAGTTTCATGATTTTCTTGATTTCATTCATTATTGTTGATCTCACCTTATGGTAATTGTTCCTTCAAGGTGAGAAATAGCGATGATGATTGTCCCACAATATAAATTAGAGGTTACCAACCTTACGTCACTCCAATAAAGTAGTAACTTTTATTTAGGCTCTCATGCATGCTATTTATATTATATATGTATATATGAAATGAGAAAATATGACGGTGTTATATACGCGTATATTATATGTACATGGGGTATGGGAAAAGGGTGACGGCATTATATACGCATAACCATCTGATCAATTGGTATACTATGATATCATCCCAGACTCGGGATGCCCGGACGCGAGATATATGGGTATATAATGACGATATAATATATTTATGGATCAGGCTGCACGTTCGCAGCACTATTATGTTATATATGTATGAGAAACGTTCTTGTGAAAAGGCTAAGCATGCATGGTATCCGCCTTAAAAGGCATTCATATGTACATGTTATCTCTTTATTTCATGTTATGCTCCCTATCTCCTGTTATGTTGCTATTTATGCCTTACATACTCAGTACATCGCTTGTACTAACGTCCCTTCTCGTGGACGCTATGTTCATGCCCGCAAGTAGACAGGTAGACGGATCTGATCCTTAGGAGCTTCATCAGTGGAGTTTAAAAAATGCTCCAGTTGCCTCGGAGCTGCAGTTTATTGGTACTACTCTTGTGTATATATATACTTGGGCAAGCCAGAGTCCTGCCCCATCTTTATGGATTCCTGTATTCTATGTAGAGGCTCGTAGATAGATGTGTGCAACTAGAAGTCCCATAACATTATCAGTTCACATTGTTGTATTATGTTTTGGCAGCCTTGTTGGCTTATGTTTATGGGCATAGTTATTGATGATTATATAGCGATGTGTCATTATCTTGTGATATATGCCCTTACAGATTATGATACCCGTGAGCTATTTTATGGCCCACCTAAAAATGATTATGAGGTGTATGTTCAGAGGTGCTCGGTTGGTTAGCTCTGGGTGCACGTCATGGCCTTTTGGTTGGGTCGTGACAGTTTCTTTGGCCTCACCCGTCAAAACTCTATCTCTAATCTTGCTCAATTGAGCATCCTCAAATGAGTCCTAATCTGATCCAATAAAGATGATTTCACCTCTACACAAGCCAAAATCCTGCCTGGGGATGAAATATCAAGGCGGACGAAACTGTTGGCCAAAGTCTGAGCCTCCATGGCTAACGGGCTCATGAAAACAATCAAACCAGCTTAAATCCCCATACTCACTGCCTTGCAACTCAAGGCATCAGACACAACATTGGCTTTCCCAAGATGGTAAAGACTAGAGATGTCATAGTCCTTCAGGAGCTCCATCCATCGGCGCTGCCTGGAATTAAGATCTCTCTGGGTGAACACATGTTGAAGGCTACGGTGATCGGTGAAAACATCACAGTGGACACCATACAAATAGTGCCTCCAAATCTTCAAGGCGAAGACCAAGGCCAACAACTCCAAATCATGGGTAGGGTAATTCTTCTCATGAATCTTCAACTGACGGAAAGCTTAAGCTATCACTCTAGCCTCCTGCATAAACACAACAGCCAAACCCGTACGGGAGGCATCAAAATAGACCGTAAAATCCTTACCCTCCGCGGGTAATGCTAAGATCAGTGCTGAAGTCAAAAGAAGCTAAAGCTCTCCTCACAATCATCTGACCACTGGAAGGGAATATCCTTCTGAGTCAATCTGGTCAAAGATGAACCAATAGCAGCAAAACCCTTCACAAAGCGACGGTAATAGCTGGCCAAACCCACAAAACTACGAACCTTAGTAACGGTAGTAGGCCTCGCCCAAACCCTCACAACCTCAATCTTCTATGGGTCAACCATAATCCCATCCTTAGACACAACGTGGCGCAAGAATGCCATAGACTCCAACCAGAACTCACACTTAGAAAACTTAGCAAATAGGCTATGCATCTTCAACAACCCAAGAACAGTATGAAGATGGCTCTCATGCTCCTCTCTACTCTTGGAATACACCAAGATATCATCAATAAACACAATCACGAAGGAGTCAAGGAATGTCCTAAAGATGCCATTCATCAAAGATATAAATGCAGTCAGGGCATTGGTATGCCCAAAAGACATCACTAGAAACCCATATTGGCCATATCTCATATGAAAGACTGTCTTCGGAATATCCTCAGCCCTGATTCTTAACTAGTGGCAGCCTGAATGCAAGTCAATCTTCAAAAATACTAAAGCACCCAGAAGCTGGTCAGGTAGATCATCAATACGAGGCATAGGACACTTGTTCCGAATGGTAAACTTGTTCAGCTGGCGATAATCATTGCACATCCTCATGATCCCATCTTTCTTCTTCACAAATAACACAGGAGCACCCCAAGGGGAGACACTCGATCTAATGAACCCCTTGCTCAATAAATCCTGTAACTTCTCCTTAAGCTCTCTTAACTCGGCAGGTGCCATCCGATATGGCAGAATAAAGATAGGGCGAGTGCCCGGATCAAAGTCAACACAGAAATAAATGTCACGATCGGGTGGCATACCCGGCAGATCAGACGGGAATACCTCCGTTAACTCACTCATAATAAGAATAGACTCAAGGGGTAGAGATGCAACAGTCGTGTCTCGCACATGAGCCAAATAGGCTAGACATCCCTTATTGACTAAATTCTTTGCCTGAAGGAAGGAAATGATCTTCTTCAAAGCGGGACTAGGAGTACCCCTCCACTCAAGCCTAGGAATGCCCGGCATGGCTAGGGTGACTATCTTGGCGTGATAGTCCAAGATCGCGTGATAGCCCAAGATCACATGATAAGGAGAAAACCAAGACACCCCCAATATAATATATATAATATCAAAGTCCACCATATCGAGAATCATCAAGTCTACCCAAGTGTCATACCCTATAAACGTAACAAGACAATATCGGCAAACTCGATCAACAATCACAAAATCTCAAACCAGAGTAGACACATGAACAAGTATATCTATGCTATAACAAGGCAAATCCCAACCAATAGCATGATATGTCGATGTATACGTATAGGTAGATCCAGGATCAAATAACACAGATGTTGTTCTGTAATGGACAAAAACGGTACCTGTAATAACAGTATCTGAGGCCTCTACCTCGGGCCTACCCGAAAACGAGTAACACTGGGCCCTACCACGTCCAGTCTGAGATCCCCCTCTTGCACTCTTGGACCCACCTTTAGCTACCTGGGATCCACCTATGGAACCCTGAGAACCATTGCGGCCTGACTGAGCGCCACCCCTCTGAGAAGCTCCACCTCGACACCAGATGATGTCAGAGTCCTCTATGGTTGATAATCCCTTGTGGGTCGGGAACACCTCCTAGCAATATGTCTAACCTCTCCACAAGAAAAACAGATTAGAGGGGATGAAGGCTGATGAACTGAAGTTGAGGACCCGGATGAAACAACCCTGTCTACTAGTCGAGAAAATGAACTCTCAAGAGCTCTCTGTCTAGGTGGCTCACTGGAGGAAACCTGCAAGGCTGAGTGCACAAGGTGGCCGAAATATGGCTGATATGGCCTAGAAAACTGACCGGCACCCCTCGAACTAGAACCACCATAACTCCCAGTCTGACGCGGTCTCTTGTCACCGCCACCTCCAAATGTACGAGCCTTAGCAGCCTCAACAAAAGAAGCATGCTCGACGATGAACTGGAAGGAAGCCCCCATGGCCTCTATCTGAAGGAAAGGAATCTGAAAAGGACCGACCAATCCACTAACAAAATGCCTAATCCTATTAGGCTTAGTAGGGATTAAGAGGGTGGAATAACGGGCCAGATACAGATAACGAGTCACATAGGCATCTCTAGTCATACCCCTCTGCTTTAGATGTAGAAACTCCTCCCTACGCGCCTTTCTCAAGGACCGGGGCACTTACTTCTGAAGGAAGGCCTGATAGAAGTGAGTCCAAGTTAGGAGAGGGGAACCTTCATGTCTATAAGCAACAAAATACCTCCACCACGTCTTCGCGTCGCTACGAAATTGGTAGGACACATAGTCAACTTCATGGGTCTCCACGATCCCCATCTTATGCAGCAGCTCATGCATATCCAGGATGAACTCATAAGCGTGCTCAGAAGAAGTACTCGAAAACCTCAGTGGCTCTAAGTTCCTGAACCTCCCAAAAAGATCTTGATCAGAGACGGTCATAACAGCGCCCTCCATGGGCCTAAGATCATCACCAGGAGCGGGTACCGCATTAGTACGGGGATCCATATCTCCAACAGGGTGTGCTACCTGAGTAGGTCGCTGCTCAGGGGTCTGCGCCCCAACTTTGGTCTATGAACCTCTACCAGGAGTAGTAACACCAGTGGCAGCCTGCTGGGCATCTAGATGAAGTAAGAACATGGCCATAGTATCCTGTATGGCCTGATCAGAAGTAACCTGTCACGACCCAACCCCGTAGGCCGTGACTAGTGCCCGATCTGGGCACCCGAACCCATCTATTAAATATTATCTCAAATTCTATCAACTCATTCTAGTATATGGCGGAAGCCGACAAGGCTTTATTTCAAATTTAGGTAATTTCCAGAAAAATTTCGGCAGAGTTTCCTTTGTTTTACGGACTATCCAATATACCCTGCACGCAGAAAATACCAACGAAAGCCACACAGGGCTAACCAAGCAATATATAAACATATGCGGACCGGCCGCCTCGGCGTATAGGGTCGCCCAAACAACATATGCGGACCGGCCGCCTCGGCGTATGGGATCGCCCAAACGACATGTACATACATTCATACAGAAAGACCCTAACCCACAAACATGTCCACAGACCTCTAAACAGACCGACAGAATCATATGACGGGACAGGGCCCCGCCGTACCCATGAACGAATATCTACAAATGCACTAATAAATATATATACCAAAAGTATAAGCTCCGGAAAGAGAGGAGCACTCCGAATAGCAGAAAGGGTGTCCTAAACAGGTGGATCACCAGGCTGTGCGTCTGTACCTGCGGGCATGAAACGCAGCCCCCGGAGAAGGGGGTCAGTACGAAATATGTACTGAGTATGCAAAGCAGAAGGTACAGAAATAAATCTGAATAATAATCGAATCAGATATATAGAAAATAATACATATCAAAATGTTTATTTCCAAAGTATAAATTATGCATAGGGCACTGGAAAATGTGGTCGCCCGCCTGTCGATGGCGCCACAACACAGCATAACACCAGAAAGTTTCAAATCTCCGAATCCCCGTCACACATCACAACACAGCATAACGCCAAACACAGCATAACGCCAAACATAAGTGGAACCCGGCCCTCGAGCGAGGAGCACGGTGAACCATAAACACAGCATAACACCGGAATGTATCAAAAAGCGCACGACAACAGAACCGGCCCGGGAACCGGCGAACGATATCATAGTAGGCACGAGCGGAGTAGTGAGGAATCATATGCATAAAATCATTATTATAAATCCGAAGGATAAGTAAAATAGTCATATTCGAAATCGGAATGATAATTATCGCTTTTTGATTCAAAGTTGTCGAATTTACATAAAGGGCGTCGCGGGACCCACGGACGAGAATAGACCCGAACTGAGCCCGCCTATGAAAAACATACTCATTTTATATCATACAAACTCCTACGAAAATTTCAAAGCAATCCGAGCTTTTCTGAGGAAATTATGGGCGTTTGAAGTTTTGAAATCGCTAAAGAATGAACTTTAAAACAAAAATCAGCTTTCATGTAATCTTTACAAATTATGGATTCCAAGAACATAAGGATCAATGTTTTGCCATGACAAGGAAAGGATGCCCAAGAACAAATGCGATTCATAAACATGCTCGGATTGTGAGAATAGAGTTTCCTCGAGGCTTATATCATAGCCTATTTTAACTAAGGCATGCCGAAGAAGGAGGATTACTTTACATACCTCAAACGCTCTCCAATACGATCCAAACTCAAGCTAAATCCAACCTATGATTCGGGCTGCCCAAGGTCTACAAACAAGCCATAAAATGCCAAACATTAGCTAAAGACTTTTTGGGCATTAAATTCCAAATTTGCCCTTAATTCTACAGAAATTTGGACAGCATTTCCCCTGTAAATAGGCCACCCCGAGAATTTAACTCGGCCAAAATAATCAACAACAACAACAATAACCAACCTAGCAACATCAACAATAATAGCTTTCTTTTCCATCATTCAACAACTTACATAAATTCACTTTGATGACTTGCATTCAAGCCAACGTCGACGCTTATACATTCACATACTAACCCGAACCCATACCAACAATATTTAAGGACGTTCTAAGCAATTCATACAACATTCCCAACAATCCAAATTTTTCTCCAACTTGGCCGAATTCAGCCCCTAAACCCGAGACACCCCTATAACCTTTCCTTCATTTTCGAATCATGATTTGTACCCACAATTCACATTCTAACAATGCTATTTTCATCAATATACAAAATACATTAAATGTACAATGATCTCCAAATCAGTTCACAACAACTACAACATCAATTTGAGTCATTAGACATTCATTTCCAACATAGAATTCACAATGACGATGACTAAAACATTAAGCGATATTCATTCGTTCATTGTCATATAATATGACCCATTTCGACCAACACTACACATATACATATGTTGATGATTCTTAGCCATCCTACACACTACAACAATTTAACATGCTACAAGGAATTTATTCAACAACCCAATCACAATACCCATTTACACGGCTAGCACACCCATCACACAACCCACTTCCAATCATACTATATTTCATGATTTCCAACCACTATAAGATACTACAACATGAATATAACCTTCATAACACAAAAACATAATGAATGCTTACCTTCCTTCTTCAACTTTCCAATAGCCTAGGGTTTCCAAAAGATGAAAATAATGGGTTGATCGCTCCAACGATGCTTCCACGCTACTTAGGGACCTCAATATAGTGGGTTTACATCATCAAAATAATTTTTGGAGGACAAGAAATGGAAGTTGATCTTTGTTGCTGCTGGCCGTGAGCCTCCTTGGAGGTTTTCAGCTTTGCCCCTTTTTTTTCCAAGTGTGGTGAATGAAGAATAATGACTAGAAGTCATCTTTTATATAATATAAAGAGTGTACAATATCCCTTGGCCCACATTAATGTGTTGTCCCAATTAAAAGATGACACAAAATTGTGTGGGCCAACCATGGAAGTTGTGGATGATTTTCTTCTTCCAATTTTTCACTTTTGGTCCCAAATTTTCCTAATTGTTCCATACCAATAAATTCATGCACAACTTATATCTCAAAATAAATTCGAAGGTCAAGAATCCCGACTTTGTATCCCAAAATAATTTTGTCCTTAGCTTATCATAAATAAATCCGGATTATTCCACTGTACAAAAATACGGGTTCTAACATAACCTCAGGCTGTGTCCGTGCTGGGGCCACACTATCCTCTGCGGCCTGATCTCGATCCTGCTGATACTCAGGCGCTGGAGATGGATCTCTCTCGTCCTACTGTCCTACCGAAAGAGTCCTCCCCCTGGCTAGGGCAGCCCTGCCCCTGGCTCGGGCAGCCCCATGGCCTCTAGCTCTGCCCCGTCCTAGGGCTGGCGCTCGCCTTTGGGTGCCAGCCGCAGTTGCGGGCTGTGGCACCTGACATCGGGCTATAGTAGCTCGAGTCCTCACCATCTGTGAGAGAAGAGATAAAAGTCAGATACCAATTTGATCATTCCATACCAATTAGAATAAAGTAGCACGAAAGAATGGAAGAAAGTGAGATTTCCTAAATGCCCTGTAGCCTCTAGCAGATAAATACGGAGCTCATCGTATTGATCCACGAGACTCTACGAGACACGCACTTGTATTATAGAACGGGTAGCCTAGGGCTTTGATACCAACTTGTCACGACCCAATTTGGCTAAGTCGTGCGGGCACTTACCTTTTCCACCTCGGTAAGTGAACCCTCAACCCAACGAAAATAAAGACATAAATAATTAAATCAATCAAAAGGAAGAGACTAATCACGTAAGTCTTACAATGATATATAATAAAAATTGTGCGAAAATACGAAAATACCCCAAGGGTCTGGTCTAAGCCATACAAGAGCATCCAAGTGAAAGTATATAGGTCTGGCATATAAATATACATCAAATCTGTCAATGTTTCAAAATAGAAAAGTAAGACAAAATAAGAGGAGTCTTCAAGGAAGCGAACGTCTCATGCTCACCCTGTAGACTCGAAGCAGTCTTGATAGCGACTATCAGCCACAAGGGATGGAAGAAAACCCAACCTAGTACTCTGCATTTATAAAAGAATACAACAAGTGCATATAAGGACAAAACCACAATACTGGTAGGTATCATAGGCCGACTAAGTGTAGCTAACATAATTAAAAAAAAATAAGCAGGATAGACATATAAATCAACAAGTATAACTCAAACATAATCGGAACCAAGTACACCTTATTGCCTGAGTAAAGCATCTAAACCCAAATATGCCAAGTCTTAATATATCCAATCAGAAACCAACATCACAAATAAAACACCAACCATCTCGATATCAGCAGTGATGCAATGCAATGCAATAATGTATGAATGCAAATTAAATGCCATGCAATGTTGTGTACACATGTACTCCGAACGGAATACCTCCACATCTCGGTAGCACAACCCAAGGTGACTCGCAAAGTCTAAGTTCCACTCATCCCAGATCTTTGCCCAATAGACAGACGAGACTCCGGATCATTGCCCACGGAGGGTTCTCACCGACACCACCCTGGGGGACCCGCAGAGTCCATGCACTCACTCAATCTATGATTCCGGGACAGACATCAGATATCGAATTCTCACATCACTCTCATAAAAAAATTGAGCCCAGATCATCACAGTGTTTCATCAAGTACAAACAATGTATCAACAATATATCATGAAGGATGAGAATGCGTGAAATTTATGTGCCAACATCAATAATCAAGTCAATATCACAAGTACTAAACATGGGTACGCCAATGATATCATGAAAGACTACTCACGTCATATAGAACTCTATCCTCGTATCAGCACCAACCAGTAAGATACTAAATTATCACAATTAAGATGGAACAACAGTTTCCAATATCTACTAACAACACGAGGCATCCAGCCGACACAATAGTATAATCAAGTCACAACACAACGGGATGGCTAGCCCTAATCAGGAAATAGGGCCCAACCAAGGCAATATCCAACCTAACTTCATACCTGAAGGTTTACATGTTTTCTTCAATAATATCATCTAAATATATGCTTCGCTACATGAAGTCTTACCAAGGTAAGCCATAACCTACTTGGATGGCCGAACAACAAACACCAACAATCACTCCTTCGTTTTCCCTTTCCGCTGAGCCTCAGAATCAAGAAAGTCTAGCCATATTCAAAATCTAGATTAGAAATCATGAAGAACGATACCCATATTGCTATCATTTAATTTCGATCAAAATCAACCCTAGAATTTAGGGAAACCCACAAGGTCAAAAAAGGAAATTCGAGAGTAAATTATCAAATTCAACACTAGGTGATCAAAACCTAACAACTAATTGCTAAATAACTCAACGATTCACCTAATTTTGAATTTCAAGTAAAACCCCCAATTTTGGGTGTAAACCCTAACTCTTAGATTCAAGGATTCAACACTAATAATGGAAGATACATGATTAATAACCTTAAATACATCATAATCTAGCATAAACCCATTCAATTTCATCATTTAAAAGACTAAGTAGAATGTCCATTAAATCGACTTTTTGTCTTCTATTACTTAGGAACTAATAAGGAAAGAGGAATTCTAAGATGATTAGAGGTAATGAATTAGTAAGGAGATTAGCAAGACTTACCGCTAAGGTTTTCCCCTAAGAATCCTCTTGCACAGTCCCAAGAACTCAAATTTCGTAATGGTGATAAATGATAGACTAAGGGCTTTTTAATACACACTTAATGAATTAACAAGCCGGATACCGCCACGAAGGCATCGGGGCCGCCACCGCCCCGGCACCTTCCCAGACCATCAAGGCGGTCTAGGTAGAACACGCTTGGCTGCCCCAGCGGCCATCCCACCGCAACAGCGGTGCTACTGGGACGACACTGGTGCCGCTCTGGCGAACACCAGGTACAAGAATCCCAAAAGTTTTCTAAGTCTCTACCGAAATCCCGACCAACTCCCGAGGCCATCTGCTCACAAACCATGTACACAGACCAGCATAAAAACATGCTACGAACGCACTCGTAGACTCAGAATTTCCAACGGAGGTCTCATTGACCCAGTCAACCCCCGATATCTCATTTCTAATTTCCCAACCCAAGTTTCAAAATGCATCCAAGTGCATTGGGAACCGAACCTGATATACATACAAGTTCTAAATGACCATTCAGACCTTTTGGAATCTATGAATTTTAAAAAAAGGTCCGTTTACCCAAAAGTCAATTTGAGTCAACTCTTTTTCGCTTAAAGCCCAAATTTCATAAAAAGTCACTCGAATCAAGTCTAGACACCTCAGGAAACATGTCAAGGGTCCTCTCGGGAAACAATGAGCTAACCAAGTTCAAAAAGGGGCAGAAATGCCAAAAAGACTATAACGACCAAACGGGTCGTTACAGTTGGTGACTGGAATACACCACTTGCCTAACGTTAGAAAGACCCTTACGACGAATATTGCCTAGTTAGTGCACAAATTTGAACCATGAAACTTGGGTATAGAAGAGAATTTTTGTTTTTGAAAAGGGGCATTTTTAATTCATCAATTTGGGGTTGCTTGTTACTAGAAATTGTTTTACATAGGTTGTAAACATCATGCATGCTTGATATCTACCCGATCCATACATAATAACAAGTTTTTGAGTCAAAAATCGAAGTTAAAATTCTAAAAGATTTTGAGTTCTTGCGAAGAAGACGAGACTGTTGTAGCGATTGGCCAACCACTACAGCGACCCCGATGTGTTGCTCAGGCCTATGTAGAAGTAGTCATAGGCGAATTTGCATATGATCGCTGCAGCGATCTGAGTGACCGTTGTTGCGGCATCGCCATAGCGGTTTGAGTGACCGCTACGGCGGCGCTTGCAACATTAGGCACCAAAAACTGCAACTTAAATTTTTCTGATCCACTGGTTATTTTGTAGAGTTATTGCCACTGTAATAAACTAGAAATATATTGAAATGGGGTGACCTGAAATCTAATGCGTTTTGATCTCTCTGGTAGGTAAGATGGCTCAAAATCAGAATCAAGAAGAGGTATCGCAAGATGAGGAAGATCCCATCTATGAGAAGTTTCTCACCCCTCAAGACAAACATTTAAACTTGAGTCATATGTCTCATCCTCCACTGTTGGAATGGGGTTTTGATATGACCAATGTGAAGACTCGTGCTCCGGACTTCCGAAATAGATTGATAAAGGTCAAGTGGACTCGTTTGGTCAGGGATCCGGGTGACTGCAATGAGACATTGGTAAGGGAGTTTATGCTATGCTACCCAAAGTTGACTGGGATTCTCCCGAGCCTGAGATTATTATAAGAGGTGTTCCAGTGAAAGTGGGGTCGAGGTCGCTTAACCGGGTATATAGGCTAGATGATCATCCTGAGGAGCCTTTGGCGGTTAAGGCAGCTGAGAAAGATTCCTTGTGGTTGGCTTGTAAACCGGTGCATAAGGATGATTTACAGTAGGCTCCTTAGGTTCATGGCAAGGTTGTGATCCAAAGCACCCTTTTCACAGCGGAGGCGACAAGATGGCTAAATATCGTCTCCCGCCGGATCCATCCTTCTGGGAATACTCATGATGTGACCTTCACCCGATGTCTTGTGGTTGTTTGTGTTCTTGATGACATACCGGTGAATGTGGGCTCTCAGATAATCTAGGAGTGGAAGGAGTTTTTGAAGGTTGGTGGAGCGAGCTTGATATTCCCATCTCTAATTACTTCCTTATGCCTAAGGGCCAAAGTTCCCAGGGAGGGTGATGATGACTGGGTCCCTTCCAATGCTCCGTTTCATCCATTACAGGTGAAGGGTTGAGGTACCGCGTAGTCAACAGTCCAAAAAAGAGGAAGATGGACAGTGCAGGAGAGGGAGGGAATGGAGTTGGGGTCGACACCGAGGCTGGAGATGAGGCTGAGCATGAATTTGGGACTAGGGTTCCTCGTATCTAGGGCCCTTTTGAGCGCATGGACTCACGCTTTGATGAGATGGTCTCGATTTTCTGAATGATGTCCATGCCTTCTGAGGGCTTCGGTTCATCAGGGGCTGCTACCGGTTACCCCACTCAGGAGGAGAGGAAGGGTTATTTTGAAGCCCAAAAGAAGATGGGTGAGTCACTTACCACGTTACAGACCGCGTATACAACTCTAGCCATGAACTACGACGATATTTGCAAGGACTTTGATAAAGAGAAGGCAAAGAATAAGTCTAGTGACAAACTTCACATCAAGGCTTGGAGAGGTATCAAAGGAGTATGGAAGAGTATGCACCCCCATGAGCTGATGTCGGTGGAGGATGATGATGACTCTGAGCAGTATTCCTTCGAGAGTTTGGCCTGGGGTGTTGGTGGCCAGGGTGGATTAGGTGATGATGGTGGCAACCCAGATGACGATGGTGCGACTAGTAGGCTGGCGGCCTAGAGTCCCTTTCCCTCTCATAATTATGCTTTGGTTTCCCTTGTAGGGCTTTCTGTTTTCAAACAATTCTATTTTGGTTTTCCTTGTTTGCCTTGGATGTTTAAACAATTTCTTATTAGTTTTTCTTGTGTTTGGATTTGTAATGTGGATTTGGATGATTTTTGCCCTTGTCGAGCTTGTTTTATATGATTGTTGGTTGTAGGCTTTTGTTAATTTGTTCTTTTTTTGGCTGAAATCGTTGAATAGGGGAGTGTGATGAAAAACGGGAACTGCAGGTTCTCAAGCACAAGTACTCTGCTTCTGCGATTTCTCAGACCGCTATGGGTGTCCCTCTTGGGTGGTAGGGAGGTCGTAAAAGCGGTCATCAAGGAACAGAGGGTACCGCTACAACGGTGGAGTATCTGCTGTAGCGGTAACGTCATAGCGGCTGACTGATCGTTGTGGCGCCAATCACTGAGCAGTGGCATTCACACAATGCCTGAACCACTTTCACAACTAAGAGTTAAATTGAATATCTCCATCATAGAAACTAGGTCTAATCCGTAACACAACATAATACACGCTTAGATACCAATTGGAATCGCCTAGATACTAATTGGACACACCGAGATACCAATTTGACCAAAGTAACACGAATAGAATGAAAGGAGGGAATTTTTCCTAAATGTACTATAGCCTCCCATGGATGGGCATGGACATCTACATACCATTCCACGAGACATTACTAGGCATTTCTTTTGCACTTGTGAGACCGATAACCTAGGCTCTGATACTAACTTGTCACAACCCATTTTTAGGATCGCGTGGGCACCTACCATTCCCACCTTGGTAGACGAAACCTTAAGCCAAAACAAATCCACAACCAAGTAAAAGACGAAATTCACTATCTTTCAAGATATTTTATAATCAAAGTAGAAGTGAAACCAATATGCATATCTAAATAAAAATAGCGAAAGTGTTTACAACAATTGAATAAATACAGAGACTCCTTTTCCCATGACCTGGTCTAGACGAGTAGAAGAGCGGCTAAGATTGGAATATTGAATACAACTATAAATCTAAGACTTAGTCTCCATCTCGAAATGAGAATGATGGAGGCCTTCTAGAAGCCTGATCCTCAAACCTCAAATCTGCTCGGGGTATTGAGATATACCAGTGTGTTCCCAGTGAAGGCTGATCCACCAGCATGAACTCCCTGTGATATGTCAAAATAGATATTATTTATCTTTTTATCATTTTATGTGATTTTTGTGCAATGTCTATGGAATTATTAATGTTATTTATTTTTAATACAATACAACTTGAATTTAAAGATTTTATCTGGATATTTGGATGTTAATTAATGAATTTATTTACAACCTAATATTATTTTTATTTTATTTTAAACCTTTCACATTGTCTTGTCAAAAATCGAAGAGTTGTCACTCTTTTGTGACTGGCTGCATCTTTTAGGTTACTGGTCACGCATTTTTCTTGTCTATTCAAATGGCTCGTTTGTTCCATTTAATTTTCATTCTCACTGTCCACCAACATTATCTCTCTCATCTTTTGTTCTTGTCCCATTGAAGATCACATATAGGTATGCTTCAATTTTTCCCTTCACAGTTCTATTTATACTAACCTGGTATTTTTTTATTTACTCAGTCGTTGATCCATTTACTGTGTTCTTCCATAGGATAAGATGGAGACCATTTTGAGGCGTACTGATAAAATGAAGGATGACTTGGGAGACTGCGTTGATGACCTGAATGAAAGAGTCAACATCATAGACGCGCAGTGTAGAGATATCCTCGAACAACAACAACAACTAAGAGACCGCCTTGAGGGTGTGGCATGGAGACTGGAGAGGATGATCCATGGTGTCCTAGGCTCATTTCATATTGATGCTGATCAATAAGTCACTCCTCCCCCTTCTCCACCACCACTGCTTTAGGATGTTTCTAGTTGTTTTCGTTGTTGGTACTTGTTTTAGTATGAAGTTGTTTAAGGATGTTAGACCTGGTTGCTTTTGTTGGTACTTTTGGAACCCGCCTCCCCCTTTTTGAATGTATATTGAATGTAAGGGGAAGTTATGTTTTTGAATGTATATTGAAATGTAAGGGGAAGTTATGTTAGATTGTTGTTTAAGGACGGTAGATTTGGTTTATTTGTTTATGTTTATTTAAATTATAAAAAGAAAATTAATAATAAATGGATATTGGATGGTTGAACCTTCGTAATATGTCTATTTATTGTTCAACCAAATAAATATTTATGGGCTTATATCTGGATTTATGCCTTTTTTTAATTACAAAAAAAAAAAAAAAAAAAAAGAGACAGAGGATAAGTCTAGATTTAAGGCACTTTATGCATAGATGCATCTAAAACAACTTCTCAACAACCCTATTAATTGTGTTATTTATATCTGTGAAAGCATTGGGTGAGACAATAACTGGATATTGGATGGTTGAACCTTCATAATACTTCTTTTGATGGTTCAACCAAATAAATATTTCTTGGTTTATATCTGTATTTATACATCTTTTAATTGAAAAAAAGGAGACAAAGGATAAGTCGGGATTTAAGGCACCTTATGCATAGATGCATCTAAAACAACTTCTCAACCACCCTATCAATTGCGATATTTGTATCCGTGAAAGCATTGAGTGAGTCTGCGGACTGGCAAGAAAAATACATAGACCAAGGCTTGTAGGCCATTGGCTAGGCGCGCTTGAGTAAACGAAACAAGTTCTCTTGATTCTATATATTGTCCACATTCTTCCTTTGTTCTTCTCCATTTTTTTTGGTAAGTATGTGTATGTTCGAAGTTCCTATTAGGTTTTCTATGTTTTTAATGTTTATTCTCTTGTTTCTTCACTTCTATGCACAGAACAAATATGGAACGCATTCTTCGTAATACAGAAAAGATGCTCACTTGTTTTGATGAGACCAACACATTGATTTTACGCCGCATGAGTTCTTTGGAATCTGGGATTGATCATTTAAATGTTCATCTAGATGAAGGGCTGGAAGACATTAATAAATGTATGACCAACTTAGAGAGAAAGATCGTTGAAATCAACCAGCTCCAGGATATGCTACTTGATCGTCTTAATGCTATTGTTGTCAATCTAGAAATGATTTCTCAGAAGCGTCCTTGATGCTACAACACCTATTTACTAAATTTAAGTTAAATGCCAATGAGGTCGTTACAATTTTTGGGTTTGTAGTGGGCTATTTATTTATGTTAAGGAAACTTTGTATTAAACAACTTTCATCTAGAAGGTAGTTGATGTGTCCCCATTTGTCCCCATTATTATTATATATGTATGGTTGAACCTTCTTACAGTTTACATGATGGGTCAACCATTCCATCGCTCATGTAATTTGTCATGTTGGATCCTTCATATAAGTAACTGAAGGGTCAATCAAGAGTCACTCATGCGCTTTTGTCTTGCTTGATCCTTCTAACGGAATCAATTGATAGCTCAACCAACAACACTTTAGAATTATTGAATTTACCAGCCACCTTCACATACTAACAAAATAAACAATAACCCTCAAGCACTGTAATATATGATCAAATTCACGCTTTCAAGTATTCCCTCCAAACAAACAAAATTAGTATTCAAAGGGTGAGGCTTCTTGGCTATTGATATTGAGATCTGGAAGGACCACATGTTGTGACGTTCCATCAACATTTTGCTGAAATAGGAGTTAGGGGAAATTCAAACTTAAGTGTAATTCCAATGACGTTAATTATTTAAAATAAAGTGCCAATGCAAAACAATACCTCATTTCTTGATCTTGTCGAACCGGCACACCGTCGATACTGCAGTGGGGATTAGACCAAATTCAAAGTTAAACCAATTTAATTAAAATAAACTAACAATGCAAAACAGTACCTCATTTCTTGCTCTTGTCGAACCTGCGCATTATCGATTTGCAGTACCCCTTCCTCTTCCTCCATCTTAGGATGCTCCATCATGATTTTGTTGCAGTGGGGGGTAGATCAAATTCAAAATTAAGCCAAGTAATTCTAATGACATTAATTAATTAAAATAAAGTGATAATGCAAAACAATACCTCATTTCTTGCTCTTGCCGAACCGACGCCCCGTCGATTTGCACTACTCCTGCTTCTGCCTCTTCTTCCATCTTGATATATTCCTCTTCCTCACTCTTGTGATACTCCTCTTCCTCCCGCTTGTGATATTCCTCTTCCTCTAGCCCTACCACCGTCTTCGCCCCTACCACCATAATTTTGTGCACTCCTCCCTCCTAATGATCTAAATAACATTTCAAGTTGTGGTTTATATCGTACTTCCTTTGGCCTTCCACGAGAACGATGCAATACGGGGTCTAGTAAATTTGGTATATGATCATTTCCACTATTTCCTACTACATCTGGTATATGATCATTTCAACTATTTCCTACTACATTTGGTATATGATCATTTCCACTAATTATTGTGATGGTCGTCGTGTTTTCCATAAGGTCTTGTATCATGCTACGATCAAAATTTGTAAGATCATTAAGCAAGTCCATTAATATTGAACTGAGAAATTGTACCATTATGTCATTGTCCAATGCAATATTACATGCCTCGTCAAAATACTTCATTAACTCCCTAGACTTCCTGTAATCATCCATCATATTAGGGTAACCTCCAAGAAAGAACTTTTTCAGGTTGTGTCGGACAATATCTTTTCTCCACCTTGTCAAAAAATACCTATCGTCCAAGTATTTAGTCTTCTTATGTGCCATCACCTTAAGTATATGGCAGCAAACAATCCCCCTTTGATTCAAAGCACTTGCAATTGCAGTCAAGATGTTCTCCCTATATAGTGTGTTTAACCCTATGGACAAATTGATTTCCATAAAAATCATTTCTAATTGAGGAATCTGTTATGTCGTACTTCTCCACTCTTTCCACAGCTTGCTCATCCTCAACTAATCTCAATTCACAATGATATAACCTCTTTTACTCACACTGAAAAATTTGAAAAATTCTGTGGGTATAAGCATCTCGGAGCTGCACCTCCCATGAGAACATAGACTCGCAAGTTATTTTTGTGTAACGAGATTTATGCTCATCATTCAACTCTTTCTCGTACCTATTTCTCAATGCTAACTTATACTGTTGAACAAACTGTTTCAGCGTGCTTCTGTGGCTGATAAATCCATCAAAGTAGGCATGTATTCCCTCACTTCTCTGCGTTGATAACATCCCTGCCCAAAAGTTGTCATTAAGGTATATTGGCACCCATTTTTTCCTTTCTGAGTACAACTTACTAAACCAATCACTTACTTCTAGTTCATATTTCTCAATAAAATCACCCCATCTTTGCTCGAACTCTTCAATGGTAATGCTATCAAGGACAATGCTCTTGAATTCAAGTTTCGTTGCTTTGTATTCACCACCTACCACCTTTAGATGATTTGGCAGCTTAGCGAATATGTGCTAAATAAAATATATGTAAATTGTATTATATTTAAAAACATCACTAACACCTGCCTTAATGCTTTCACATTGGTCAGTCAACGTAGCCTTTGGAGCAACTAGTTTCATGGCTTTTAGCCATTTATTGAAAATCAATTTGTAATTCATTGTGTCCTCACTAGTAAGGAGATCACATCTCAAAAGTATAGACCGGCCGTGATTATTAATACCAACAAAAGAAGCAAATGGCATGTTATACCTATTCACATGGTAGGTTATATCGAAGCAGACAACGTCATTGAACTCTTCATATGCATACTTACAGTGAGATTGAACCCATACGTCACTCTTAATCCTATTAACACCATCCATTTCCATAGAGCAGAAAAATTCATTATCCTTTGTTTGCATGTCACAAAAGAAATTGCATAAATCATTTGCATCACCTGCTAGCAATTCCAACCTCCTGGCATGTTCAATATAATTTCTACAGTCCTTTGGTGTACAACCCATATTTTCAAGCCCACTAGATTGAACCTCCAAAAGTCTCACGCTATTGCAAGGTCTTAAGCCAACTCTGTCATTACCTTCAAGAGTCCTCTTTATAGATTTACTAATAGATCTGCGTCCAGCCATATACCGCAACAGGCTAGAGTCCAATTGATGAATATGGACGCTACATACCTTAGGCACCAGTCACGAACCATCTGTCTGCTTAACGACATCAACTCTAGCCTTACAACCAACCCTCTTGGTGTATTTTTGCTTAGTTGGTTTCCGAGACTTATCACAAACAAAATAAGCATACGAACGACTTTTGATTGTTCTTTTCACCATACTAAACCCTTTCATTTTCGCATATTTTCTTATAAAAATCAAACACCGATTCAGAAAATTTGAATATCATACAACTTTTTGGACCTAATAATAACTCCTTATTAGAATACACTCGCTCCATTTCTTCACCCGCTCCGCATTATCCATGGTGATTACCAACTGTCTGTCTACCTGAACCTGCGGGTATGAACGCAGCCCCTCGAGCAATAGGGGAGTCAGTACGGATAATGTACCAAGTATGTAAGGCATAAGAGTAACATATACATAAGAATCATGAAGAGAATATGAAACTACTAAGCTAAACTGACTGTCTGAATACATCTGTATGACTGAATATCCAAACATATATGTATAAATCTGCTTAACTGAAGATGCCTCTGTGGGCGTACGATATTCATAGGTCATAATATAACTGTTAGTTTTGTGGAACGTATAGCCCGATCCATATACCATATGTTAGTGCCGTGGAACGTACGGCCCGATCCATATATCATATAATAGTGTCGAGGAACGTACGACCCGATCCATATATCATTTAATAATGCCGAGGAACGTATGACCCGATCCGCATATCATATAATAATGTCGAGGAATGTACGGCCTGATCCATATATCATATAATAATGTCCAGGAATGTACGGCCCGATCCATATATCATATAATAATGCCGAGGAACGTACGGCCCGATCTGTATATCATTATCATCATCACTGTGCACCAATTGATTTGGTGGTAATGCGTATATAACGCCTATCCCTTTTTCCATACCCTATATACATATTATATACGCATATATAATGCCTTCTGGTCAAGGGTCAATATGCATATGTATAATAAATGCAGTGCATAAGTACAATGAGAACGTAGAACTCTCGGAGTGACGTAAGGTCGTGCTACCTCCGATAGACATCTTTTGGGATAACTTCATCAATATAAGTAATCTTGAGACCCATGAACATAAGGAATAATCATAAGAGGGGTACACGAACATCAAGGACTGAAGTAATCCTAGTGCTTCTAAGAATAGAGTAATATGGAAGCTCGTTTACACGTTTGTTCGCTCATATCATAAGGTCATGCGAAAATTAAAGAAAGGACAGCCTTAACATACCTTGTTCACTTTTCAAGCTAGCCATGCTACTATCCCGAGCTTGAAAAATCTACACACAAGACAGGGTACCAATTATTAGACTAGAACGTACTCATATACCAACCTTTATCTAATTTACAACTTTACACAATTCGGGCTGCATCTCCTTTGTAAACTTAATAATTCTTCAATTCCAATTCAACCCAACCATTAACAACAACAATAACAATATCAATTCCTACATATCAAGATATAATCAATTCTACTCCAAATCCTCTCCCAAAACAGCCCCTTGTCTTAACTTAACCCTTATTAAACATACAACCTTTATAACCATATTTCCTTTACTTAAACCACTAAAATTCTTGATAATAAACTCAATAATGAAGATAAGAATCATATACTCAATAATGCGACGATTCGGTTCGTTTATCTTCTAATCCATCGTATTGCAAGGAACGCATACTTATACGTAGGGGGTTGGGGGTTACCGTGCTCTATCTAGAATCGACCATGTTAGAAGTCTTAAGGTAGAGAGGTTGATTGTGCTTCATGTCTCCCAAGAGCACTGTGTACTTACAGCCTCTACGATAAGCAAATGAATGTGGCCGGTGCGTGGCGAACGGTTCATCAAGCCATTTATCTTCGTACTCCAATCCGTACAAAAGGCCCCCTTTCTTTTGGCGGGTATCTCCACGTGGCTTAATCCCGGATCACTCCTTAAGGAATAGGACACAATAATATAGCGCACATCAGAGAGCTACCAGGTATTTATTCAAAAAGAATGCATTTACCCTTTGTCGTGGTATACGTGAGGTAAGGCCCTTAATATCTTAAAAACTCGGGTATGGATCTCCATAATATGGGTATAAACCCCCAATAAGCTAAAGACTTTCTTTCGACGAAAACGGGAGGTGTAACATTCTCCCCCCCCCCCCCCCCCCCCCCGAAACATTTGTCCTCAAATGTTCATACAAGTCATGGTCTCTAAAAATATCGACATAGTTTCCCCTGTAAATATACCAATCCCACCTGTATACAGCAACCCAAAATAATGCCACACAGGTCCACATGCTAAAATATACAATACCATGGTCTCACACGACCAATCATAATAACTATAAATGAAACCAATACCTGGGGGAGGTGATGCCTCAGACTGAGCCTCTTGAGAAGACGGAAACAAATACGGGTACTTAGCCTTCATTTCCTCTTCAGCTTCCCAAGTCATTTCTTCAACATTATTACTTCTCCACAGAACTTTAACGGAAGCCACATCCTTGCAATCGACGAACTTGTGTATCATAAATAGCCACGGGGATCTCCTCATACGATAATTGCTCTGTCACCTGGATATTATCTATCGGTACAATTCTCGAGGGATCTCCTATACACTCACCTAGCACAGACACATGGAATACTGGATGTACAGACTCCAACTCATAAAGTAGTTCTAGCTCATACGCTACCTTACCGACCGTACGAATGATTCTATATGGCCCAATGTATCGAGGGCTCAACTTACCCTTCTTGCCAAATCTCATCACTCCCTTCATAGGTGAAACTTCTAGGAAGACCTAATCGCCTACCTCAAACTCTAACTTGCGTCATTCATTATCTGCATAGGATTTTTGTCGACTTTGCGCCGCTAGTAATCTTTCTTGGATGACTTTCACTTTATCAACTGCTTGTTCTATTAAATATGGGCCTGCTAACTGAGTTTCTCCAACATCAAACTATCATGTAGGTGATCTATATCTCCGCCCATATAAAGCCTCATAAGGAGCCATCTGAATGCTAGAATGATAATTGCTATTATATGAAAACTCAATAAGAGGTAAATGATCATCCCAGCTACCTCGGAAGTCAATCAGAGAAGCTCTTAGCATGTCCTCAAGTGTCTGTATAGTGCGCTCCGCTTGTCCATCTTTCGGCAGATGAAATGCAGTACTAAGACTCACCTGAGTCCCCCAATCCATTCTGAAAAGATCTCCATAAGTTAGCTGTAAACTGTGCCCCTCTATCAGAAATAATGGTTGTAAGAACACCATGAAGTCGTACAATCTCTTTAAGATAGAGCTTCGCATAATCTTCAGCTGAATAAGTAGTTCTGACAAGCAGGAAGTGGGTTGACTTTGTAAGCCTATCAACTATGACCCATATTGAATCATACTTCCGCTGAGTACGGAGCAAACCTGTAATGAAATCCATATTGATTACCTCCCATTTCCATGTCGGAATCTCCATAGCCTATAATGCCCGGATGAATAGAATAGCGAGAATAGTGGGCTTCTCCCATAACTTGCTGATGGAGGCCTGCAACATTAGGAACGCACGATCTACCTCGATACCTGAGTACTCCATCTCCTGTAATCACAGAAGGTGTCTTTTCTTTCTGAGGAGCTGTATCCCAATAATGAACTAAAACAGGATCCTCGTACTGACGTTCCTTTATCTCAGCTACCAAAGATGACCTTGTTGTATCTTGAACTGTAACTCATGTATCACCTGAATCTAACAACCGAACTCCAAGGCTAGCCAACTGACGAACTTCGCGAATTATCTCCCTTTTCTCTAGCTGCACATATGATAGGCTACCTATGGATTTACGACTAAAAGCATCAGCTACTATATTAGCCTTCCCAGGATGGTACAGAATATCAACATCATAATCTTTCAGTAACTCTAGCCATCGCCTCTGACGTAAATTCAAGTCCTTTTGCTTAAAGATATACTGGAGGCTCTTGTGATCAATATAAATATCAACATGAACACTGTATAAGTAGTGTCTCCACATCTTCAAAGCATGCATCACCGCAGCTAACTCAAGATCATGGGTTGGATAATTCTTCTCGTGCTTCTTTAGCTGTTTGGAGGCATAAGCAACAACCTTACTGTGTTGCATTAATACACTGCCCAAACCAATACCTGAGGTATCACAATATATCACATAGCCATATGTTCCCTCCAAAAGAGTGAAGACGGGCGCTGAGGTCAACTTGTCCTTCAATATCTGAAAACTCTGCTCATATGCATCCGTCCACTGGAACTTAGCTGATTTTTGGGTCAGCTTGGTTAATGGGGCTGAAAGAGAAGAAAATCCTTCCACGAACCTTCTATAATATCCTGCTAGGCCCAAGAAACTACGTATCTCCATTGGTGTCGTAGGCCTTGACCAATTCTTCACAACTTCAATCTTTTGAGTATCCACTCTAATGCCTTCATCTAAAATAATGTGATCGAGAAAAGCCACATAATTCAACCAGAACTCACACTTGGAAAACTTCGCATATAATTCTCTATCTCGAAGAATTCTAAGCACCGCACGTAGATGATCGGCATGTTCAGCCTCTGACGATGAATAAAATAGAATATCATCTATAAACACGATCACGACCAGATCTAGGAAGGGTCTGAATACATGATTCATCAAGTCCATGAATACAGCTGGAGCATTAGTTAACCCGAATGACATGACATAGAACTCATAGTGCCCATATCTAGTCCTGAATGCCGTCTTCGGAATATCTTTTTCCTTCACCCTAACCTGGTGATATCCTGATCTCAAATCTATCTTTGAGAAATATTTGGCACCCTGCAGCTGGTCAAATAAATCATGAATCCTCGGAAGCGGATACTTATTCTTTACAGTCACTTTATGCAATTGCCTGTAATCAATACATATTCGCAAAGAGCCATCCTTCTTTCTTACAAATAATACCTATGCTCCCCACGACGATGTACTGGGCCTAATAAAGCCCTTTTCAAGTAGATCCTTCAACAGATCCTTCAATTCTTTCAACTCCATAGGTGCCATTCTATATGGAAAAATAGATATTGGTAGAGTATCTGGCAACAGATCAATAGTAAAATCAATCTCCCGCTCCGGCGAAATGCCTGGAAGCTCATCTAGAAACACCTCTGGAAACTCATTGACCACAGGGACAAACTGAAGGGTCGGTGACTCTGCTTGCACATTCTGGACCAGAACTAGGTGATAAATATAACCTTTTCTGATCATCTTTCTTGCCTTAAGGTAGGAAATAAACCTATCCCTCGGCGAAGTAGCATTACCCTTCCAATCTAGGACTGGCTCGTTGGGAAACTGGAATCGAACCATCTTTGTTCTGCAATTAACATTAGCATAACAGGAAGCCAACCAATCCATACCCATAATAACATTAAAATCAATCATGTCTAATTCAAACAAATCTGCTAAGGTATGATGATTACAAACTATCACTACACAGCCTCGATATTCGCCTAGCTATAATTGGATCACTAACTGGCGTAGACACCTCAAACGGTTTACTCAATTCAGGCTCTATCTCAAACTTGCCAGCAACAAATAGAGTAACAAATGACAAGGTAGAACCTGGGTCAATCAGTGCGTATACATCATAAGAGGAAACTGATAATATACTTATAACAACATCAGGAGATAACTCATGATCCTGTCTACCAGCTAATGCATAAATGCAGTTTTGAGGACCGCTCGAACCAGATGCTCCACTCCTTCCTCTACCATGTCCCGCTGGTGTCTGAGAACTTGCCCTATAGGAAAAGACGTCAGTACGAACATTGTACTGAGTATGTAAGGCATCAACAATAACAATACATCAATGAATTAAGGAAGCATCAAATGAGGAGCAACCTGTAACTGACTATCAATTATAAAAGAAATAATGCATGTTGGCTTACTCCATAATCATCATCATATCATGTATGCATATATGTATAAGCTGCCCGACCATATTGGTACGGTGTGATAATCATTAGCTCGCGTCCAGTCCTCCCTCGTCCGGGATACCATCTCATGCCGCCCACTAGTGGTGTCTGCCCATGCCATCTAGACATGGTGTATATGCTGCCCGCTTTAGCGGTGTTTTCCCGGCCATATAGGCGCGGCGTGATATCATCATGTACATCTCATAGACTTATAATAATCTTATAATACTATTATCATAATGCATGCCAAGGAACTCAAAGACAACTATACTTTATCGGGGTGACATAAGGTCGTTAACCCCCGATTCCGTTATGGAGCATTTATAAGCATTCTGCCTCAGCTTGAAGGAATTAGCATATAAGGTGAGTGTATACAATGAATGACACCAATGGATCGTAGTTAACATCATTAGCTTTGTAGAAATATCATATTCGTGAACTCTAGAATCTTTGGACTTAAGCTCATCATCATCATATTCATAATATCTCTTATTTTTAACTCATATGGCTATTCATGAACATAGACTCTTAGTTTTCCGGAATGTAGGAAATTCATGGAGAAGGAGGGAAGATCAGGTCATAATATTTATGCCTTAGAAAGAAGGGACTAGCCTCACATACCTTTTCCTTTAGCTATTCTACCGCTTGATCGTTCTCCTTCAATGCTCACGTCTTTACCTTCAAGGGAGTTCGTATTAACATTAGCTAAACGATTATAAGAACGTGCTTACTAAGGCTAGAGAAAATTGGGCACCATTTCCTTTGTTTATACAACTTTACTCATTTTACATATCATCTCCCAACATCCATAACAACATTCACAATATTATAAACAACAATCATCATTTGTCTACATTATCCACATTTCACAATTTCACTTCAATTCCTCCATAATCGTGGTCATAGTTCACTATTGCGTTTTCTCACATATAATACTTACCCCATGTTCAAAATGTCACCTATAGCATAATTATAATCATAACATATCAATATTCATGATTCACTCCAAACTACTACTCAAAAATGACACTATTCCTATATTCATGACCCATTTTCTATATCCTTCTACAATCCAAGTGTTTCAACTTTTCAATACCTTAAACAACATGGATATACCATGAAACTTACCTTATATGGTTTAGGAATAAGCCTTGACTGGAAGTACTTCTCTTGCACCAAAACCCTAGTTCACTTCCATTGGAATTCCTTGGCTTGGATGAACTATAATATGTTTCATACACTTGATTTTGTTGGTTTGATGAAGTTGATCATCAATTTCTCTTGGGTTCTTGTATATGAAGAGTGGAGAGTTCTCTAGAGTGTTCTTGAAGGGTGGAGTGAAAAATGAAATGAATTAAATGAGATGAGGTCCTTATATCAACTTTTAAAATCTGTCCCGACTAAATTATACGGACAATTATACGGTCCGTATAAATTTATACGGTCCGTATAAGTGACCGTAAAATTGTCCCAGCAACAACTCATTCTGTGACCATTATACGGCACACTATACGGTCTGTATAAGTGACCGTATAATCCCATCAGTGAGGGACCTTCACTGTGACGATTCTGCGGACTATTATACGGACCGTATAATATTATGCGGACCGTATAATTGGTCGTATAATGTATCTCTTCTCTGATTTTGTTCTCGGCACTTCGTTTGATCTTCAATCCTTATGGAACCTTCTTGATACTTGTTTAACACCTCGTTAACAATCTAAGGGACATTATAACTCTTCTCCAAGACACCATTAAGTCATCATTAACTTGTTACTAGTAAATCCTTTCCGATACACATCGTATGCCTTGCCCTCTCTTGGCAAACTTTCTCCTCTTACTCAGAATGTCTTCGCAAATCTCAATTAGGATCATCAAATGTCATTTCTCACTTATTGCAATTCCGTATACTTCGTGCCCTTCATTAGTCTATTCACTGTGCATTAACGGAAAATTTCCGGGGTTTAACAGTCTTCCCCCCTTTTGGAACATTCGTCCTCAAATGTTAAGCACTCGAGAATTCTATGAAAATTTCGCCAGAGTTTCCCCTGTAATATGGATTACTATCCTATCACAACAGCCCACAATAACATTGCCTCACAGGGCCACAACACAATAGCAATATAAGTTGGACTCACGCGACCCATGTGCATAAAAAGACATACATACCTCATAATCTTGGTGTTGCATCTTGGCTCTCTTCCGGGGGCTGAAATAAGTGCGGATATTTGGATTTCATACTCTCTTCTGCTTCTCAAGTCATTTCTTCTCGGTTGTTATTTCGCCATAAGACTTTAACTGAGGCCACTTCCTTATTTCGAAGTCTCTGTACTTGCCTGTCTAATATGGCAATGGGCACTTCTTCATAGACTAGCTTTTCTGTCACTTGAACATCATCTATTGGGACAATCCTCGTAGGATCTCCAACACACTTGCGGAGCATTGAGACATGGAAAACTGATGGACCAATTCAAGTTCTGGAGGCAAGTCCAATTCATAAGCAACTTGACCCACCTTGCGGATAATCTTATAGGGTCCAATGTATCGAGGACTTAACTTTCCTTTCTTACCAAATCTCATCACTCCTTTCATTGGTGACACCTTTAAGAATACCCAATCATCAACTTGAAATTCTAAGTCTCGCCGGCGGTTGTCCGCATAAGATTTTTGGCGACTTTGGGCTGTCGATAGTCTATCTCGGATCACCTTGAATTTTTCTATTGCTTGTTGAATCAACTCAGGGCCTATTAGCTGTACTTCTCCTATTTCAAACCATCCAATTGGAGACCTGCACTTCCTTCCATATAAAGCTTCATACGGAGCCATTTGAATACTGGAATGGTAGCTGTTATTATATACAAACTCAATAAGGGGTAAGTGGTCATCCCAACTACCACCGAAATCTAGAACACATGCTCGTAGCATATCTTCCAAGGTCTGAATAGTACGTTCGGCTTGCCCATCAGTTTGCGGATGGAATGCCGTGCTGAGCTTTACTTGAGTACCTAGACCTTCTTGGAAAGATTTCCAGAACTTGGCTGTAAATTGCGCTCCTCTATCTGTGATAATGGATATCAGAATACCATGGAGTCGCACAATCTCCTTGAGATACAACCTTGCATATTCTTCTCCTGAGTATGTGGTTCTAACAGGAAGAAAATGAGCTGCTTTCGTGAGTCTATCCACAATCACCCATATAGAATCATACTTGCTTCGGGAACGAGGTAATCCCACAATAAAATCCATATTGACCACTTCCCATTTCCATGTAGGGATTTCTATTGGTTACAATAATCCTCTTGGTTTTTGATGTTCAATTTTTACTTACTGGCAATTTGGACATTGAGCTAAAAATTTAGCTATGTCTCTCTTCATGCCATCCCAACAATATATCAACTTGAGATCATGATACATCTTTGTTGCACCTGGGTGAATAGAATACCGAGAATAGTGAGCTTCTTCTAGAATTCGACGGCGCAATTCTGCAACATTCGGAACACATAGCCTGCCTCCGTATCTAAGAATTCCATCCATAGAAGTTTCAAATGGGGACTCCTCTTTTTCATGAAATGTGTCTCTATAATGGCTTAACTGAGGATCTTCATATTGACGCTCTTTTACTTCCATATTCAGGGACGAAACTGTGGGATTATTAATATTAATCCCTGCACTACCTTAATCAATTAAACATACTCCAAGATTAGCTAGTTGGTGGAGCTCACAGAATTCAGCCAAAACTCGCACTTTGAAAATTTTGCATACAATTCTCGGGTTCGAAGAATTCCAAGAACAATACGTAAATGATCTGCATGTTCTGATTCTGTGCGAGAGTATACTAGAATATCGTCAATGAACACTATTACGAATAAATCCAAGAGAGGCCTAAATACAATATTTATCAAATTCATGAACATTGCCGGAGCATTAGTTAACCCAAACGGCATCACCCGGAATTTGTAATGGTCGTATCTCGTTCTGAAAGCTGTTTTGGGATTATCTTCTTCTTTAACTCTCACTTGGTGATAATCTGACCTCAAGTCTATTTTGGAAAACCACTTGGAACCCTGCAGTTGATCAAATAAATCATCAATTATCGGAAGAGGATATTTGTTCTTTATCATCACCTTATTCAACTGCCTATAATCGATACACATCCGTAAGGAACCATCTTTCTTTCTCACGAACAGGACTGGTGCTCCCCACGGTGATGAACTGGTCTAATAAACCCCTTCTCAAGCAAATCTTTCAACTGTGTCTTTAATTCTTTCAATTCTGCCAGAGCCATTCGGTTAGGAGGAATAAAAATAGGCTTGGTGTCCGGCAATACATCAATAGCGAAATCAATCTCTCTTTCCGGAGAAAGGCCTGAAAGTTCATCTGGAAATACATCCGAAAATTCATTCACTACCGGAACGGATTGAAAAGTTGGTGACTTTGCTTCGGTGTCATGAACTCGGACTAAGTGATAAATGTAGCCCTTAGCTATCATCTTTCTTGCCTTAAGGTAGGAAATAAACCTACCGGTTGGAGATGCTGTATTACCCTTCCATTCAAGCACGGGCTCTCCCAAAAATTGAAATCGAACTACTTTCATTCGGCAATCAACATTAGCATAACATGAGGCCAACCAATCCATACCCATAATCACATCGAAATCTAACATTTCCAGCTTACCTAAATCAGCTTTAGTCTGGCAGTCGCATATCACAATTACACATTTTTTGTACACTTGTCTAGCTATCACGGGATCACCAACTGGAGTAGATACCTCAAAAGTTTTAATTGGCTTAGGTTTCACCCCAATACGACCAACAACATACAGAGTAATATAAGATAGGATAGAACCCGAATCTATCAATGCATACAAATCATGGGAAAATACGGATAATGTACCTGTAACTACATCCAGGAAGGACTCAAGATCCTGTCGTCCGGCTAAAGCATACATACGGGGCTGAGTGGCACCTGAAGTAGACGCTCCTCCTCTGCCTCTACCTCGACCTGCTGGAATCTGGGAGTCTGCCCTACCGGGCGCACTGAAGAGGAACCAACTGCTGATCCTGTGGGCTGAACCCCACCTCTACCACTCATTGACGGGCAATCTCGCATCATGTGCCCAACCTGGCCATAGGCATAGCAAGAATCTGAACCTTGGCGACACTGTCCGGAATGTAGTCTACCGCACTGGCTGCATCGCGGTACTGGGGGTCTCCTTTGGCTATAATCTCCCCAAAACTGAGAATCTGAGGCCCTCGAACTCTGACCCTGTCCTAAACGAAAGGATCGATCAAATCTCCTACCTGCAAATCGTGGAGGCGCACTAGTCGCTGACTGGCCTGAATGTCTGGGATATGTCTGCCTCGATCCCCCTCTATAATCACTACCTGCCCCCATAGATTTGGCCCTCTTGCTTTGCCCTCTATCAATATCACAATCACCCCTTTGCGGATGTTGTTGTCCTTCCTAATTCTGGCATGGGATTGAATACGGAAAATATCCATCCTATCTTGTAACGAAGCCGTCAAACAATCCTTAAATAAATGTGGCCCTGAGCCACTCACAAACCTATGTACCCTATCTCCCATGTCGGCCACCATAGTCGGGGCATATCTATCCAATGAATTAAACTGAAGGCTATACTCCCGGGCACTCATATTTCCTTGTTTCAAATTTAAAAATCTATCTGCTCTAGCTCGGCGGACCTCGGGTGGCAAATAATGGCAGATGAAGGCATCTAAAAATTCTTGCCAAACGGGAGTGTAATGACCCGATTAGGGGTCGCGACGGGTACCCGGGGCTAACCACCGAGCACCGCTCATTCTATTATTCATCATACTCATTTAATACTCTTTTATCAAATTTATACCCAATTATAAGAAAATCATCTTTCATTTTGAAAACATAGTTACTTTCATATACATATGCCTCTCGGCCATCAAAATAATATACATATACATAACAGCATCCTCGTGAGACCATATAACCCACACTGCATATCTACGAGCCTCTACTGGAGTGCTAGACATAGAGACGGGACAGGACCCCGTCGTGCCCAACATATACAAATGTACACAAAAGAATCATCAAGCACCTCCGGAACAAAGGAGTGATTTCAATCAGCTAACAGCTCCTACGAGTCTGGATCAAGCTCACCTCCCTGTCTACCTGTGGGCATGAACACAGCGTCCAAAGAAAACGGACGTCAGTACGAATATTGTACTGAGTATGTAAGGCATGAATGAGATAAACATGATAGAGAAATCATAAGTCATCAGGTGAAGGCAAAACCTGCGCGACCTTTAGGGATGAATACATTTCATACACATATCATATATACATAATCGTCGTACATGAATCATCACAGCGTATACATCATTATGTCATATAATTCATCGTCGAAGTACCGTATCTTCTCATAAACATAAAAACTTATCCGTATTCGGCCATGTAGGGCTCGACAATATCTGTATTCCCATGTAGTGGCTCGACAGTATCCGCATTCAGCCACGTAGTGGCTCGACAGTATCACATACGTATCTTCCGTATTCGGCCACGTAGTGGCTCGACCATATCACATACATCATAACACGAATCAGTATATCTCATCATCATCATTGTCATCACATTCATCTTATAGGCGTATCGTAACCTTTCATTAAGGCATACATTTAAATTTAAAGACAATCTATGAAAAACCATATCATATTCGTAGCGTGAATTTAGTATAAGTATCGTATGATAGTCTTTATAATCTTTGGGCTTAAGCTCATCATTTCCATATTCATTTCTATAGCGTATCTCTTACCTTTATCTCATATGAAATCCTTTATGAACGTAGACTCGTAGTTTCTCGGAACATTGGTCATAGGACATGCATTAAGACTTATGGACAATCTATAACAATGTCGGGGTGACGTAAGGTCGAGAACCCCCAATTACATTATAAAGCATTCATAGGTATTCTTCCTCACCTTGAAGGAATTTGTAACTAAGGTGAGTGTATACATCAAGCATCACCAATAGATAGTAGTTAATGTTGTTAGCTCTGTATAAACATTATACCATGAACTCTAGAATCTTTAGACTTAAGCTTATCATCTTCGTTATCGTGCTCCTAACATGTCTCTCATCCTTATCTTACGTGGCTATCTATGAACATAGGCTCTTGGTTCCGGAATATAAGGAGGCCATGGAAATGTAGGGAAATAATATCATATCATAGGATTCATGCCTTGGAAGGAAAGGACTAGCCTTACATACCTTTGACGTTTAACCAAGCTATCACTTGCTTGTTCTCTTTTGATATCACGTTTCTACCTTCAAGAGAGAATTCGCGCAAACGTTAGTTAATCGTCTATAAGAACGCGCTACCATTCGAGGGAAAAATTGGGCAGCATTGCCTTTGTTTATACTATTTTTCCCATATTCTATATCAACTCCCAAACGCTCATATCACATTCACAGTATGATAGACAACACTCATCATTCATTTACAATATCCGTATTTCACAAATTGTCTTTAATTTCTCCATAATCATGGCCATGGTTCATTGTTGCATTTTCTCACGTAGGATACTTATTCCATGTTCTAAATGTCATTCATAACATTTTCATAATCACAAATTATTAATGATCATGGCTCAATTCAAACCTTTACTCAACATTGCTACTATTCACACTTTCATGACCCATTTCTTACATCCTTCTATAATCTAAGTGTTTCAACTCCTCCATACCCTAAATAACATGTAAATGCCATAAAACTTACCTTAGATGTCGTAGGAATAAGCCTTGACTGGTATTACTCTTCTTGCACCAAAACCTTAGTTTGCTTCTCTTGAAATTTCTTAACTTGGATGATCTTTGATGAGTTTCATACACTTGATTCACTTGGATTCTTGATATTGATCTTTGATTTCCTTTGTTTTCTTGTAGATGAAGAGTGGAGAATATTCTAGAGGTTTCTAGAGAGAAGTATCATGGAAATGAAATGAATTAATGAGCTTGGGTATCCTTTTTAATGGCTTCAAATCTTATCCGAAATGAACAATAGTTGAAGTGCACAGTGGTCGTAAACCCAGTTTACGGTCCGTATTCCAGTTTACGGCCCGTATTCTGTGGGCGTATTTAAACATAACAGAACCAGAAAGGTAGGCTGAGGACATGGTGGTTTACGACTCAGTTTACGGGCCGTATTTCAGTTTACGGTCCGTATTTCAAGTCGTCTTTAACCATTTAAGTCTTTGGCAGAAAGTTGAAGTTTTGTAAGTTGAAATACAACATGGTAGTTTACGGGTCGTATACCACTTTACGGTCTGTATTTCATTTTACGATCGACTGGGCCGAAGTGCAAATCTGCAACTTTCACGTCTTCAGAACCTATAATTAGTCATTGTGGAGCATAACCTATCTCTTATTCCCATTGCCTTTGAAATCTTACTTAGGGTTGTCAAACGTCATTCCCTTCTGATTAAAACGTCGTATACTCGTATTCTTCGTTAGTCTATTCATTGTACGTTTACGGGGAAATTTCCGAGGTGTAACAGGGATGAGGCGCATTCTCTTTTCTTGATGATAGCCAATTATTATGCCATAATACCGCCACATCTCGGAGTCTATAAGATGCCAATTCCACAGATTCAGTTTCGGAGGCATGAATAATCTTCAATGTTCTCAACATTTCGTCAATGAAACTTTACGGGTCTTCATTCAGCTTTGACCCGAAAAACTCTGGAGGATTCAAACTCATGAAATCACGGGCTCTGGTACTAGCTTCCCGATCACTTGGACCCGCATTCTGCCGCTGTGCCTGGGCGGCAACTAACTGCGTCAATATATGAATAGTCTCGGTCACTTGTTGACCCGAACCAGCCGGTGGAGGAACTGGAGGCATAGGGGCTGGAGCTGATGCCCCTTCCTATTCTTCTATAATAGGCGGAGTGGGAGAAGTATTAGATGGAGCCTCATTATGTGATTCACCCTCTTCTACATTCATTGGCAGCTCTCTTTCTACCCGCCTTTTCATCGTAGTCTTGCCCTTCTGGGCGGCTGTAGCTTTTCCCTTTGGCGGCATTTCTAAAATCATAGCACACTATTAAGGAGGAGAAAATCCTATAACACAGCTCTATCGCATGATCTCTTAAGATGAAAGATGGTCATTTTTCCTAAATGCCCTGTAGCCTCCTGTTTATTAGTGTGGCGTGCAACACACCATAAACAAGACTCTACTAGACACGGCTCGTAGACACTTCCTAGGACTGAACTGCTCTGATACCACTTTTGTCACGACCCGACTAGGGGGCCATGACGGGTACCCGGAGCTGACTACCGAGCACCACTCATACTGCTAGTTATCATACTTATTCTGTATTTATCTATTGCTCCACACTTCTAGTCGTAAGGAAAACCATTTATAATTTGAAACACATATACATTTATATACATAAGCACCCTTGGCTATCAAAATAATATATGAAAAACATGAGACCATATTACCCACACATACGCATCTACAAGCCTCTACTAGATTACTAGACATATGGAAGGGACAGGACCCCGCCGTTCCCAAATATGTACACAAAATAATAAACCAAATAGCACCTCTGGAATAATGGAGTGCTCCTGTAAATCTGCTGATAGCTCCTATGGATCTGCACCGTCTCCCTGTCTACCTGTGGGCATGAACACAGCGTCCAAGAAGAAAGGACGTCAGTACGAACATTGTACTGAGTATGTAAGGCATCAACAATAATAATATATCAATGAAATAAGGAAGCATCAAATGAGAAGCAACCTGTAATTGACTATCAATTATAAAAGAAATAATGCATGCTGGCTTACTCCATAATCATCATCATATCATGTATGCATATATGTATAAGCTGCCCGACCATATAGCTACGGTATGATAATCATTAGCCCGCGTTCAGGCCTCCCGCGTCCGGGGTACCATCTCATGCCGCCCACTAGTGGTGTCTACCCATGCCATCTAGACATGGTGCATATGCTGCCCGCTTTAGCGGTGTCTGCCCGGCCATATAGGCGCGGTGTGATATCATCATGTACATCTCATAGACTTATCATAATCTTATCATACTATTATCATAATGCATGCCTAGTAACTCAAAGACAACTATACTTTATCGGGGTGACATAAAGTCGTGAACCCCCGAATCCGTTATGGAGCATTCATAAGCATTTTGCCTCACCTTGAAGGAATTAGCATATAAGGTGAGTGTATACAATGAATGACACAATGGATCGTAGTTAACATCATTAGCTTTGTAGAAACATCATATTCGTGAACTCTAGAATCTTTGGAATTAAGCTCATCATCATCATGTTCATAATATCTCTTATTTTTAACTCATATGGCTATTCATGAACATAAACTCTTAGTTTTCCGGAATGTAGGAAATTCATGGAGAAGGAGGGAAGATCATGTCATAAAATTCATGCCTTAGAAAGAAGGGACTAGCCTCACATACATTTTCCTTTAGCTATTCTACCGCTTGATCGTTCTCCTTCAATGCTCACGTCTTTACCTTCAAGGGAGTTCGTATTAACATTAGCTAAACGATTATAAGAACGTGCTTACTGAGGCTAGAGAAAACTGGGTAGCATTTCCTTTGTTTATACAAATTTCCTCATTTTACATATCATCTCCCAACATCCATAACAACATTCACAATATTATAAACAACAATCATCATTCGTCTACATTATCCACATTTCACAATTTCACTTCAATTCCTCCATAATCGTGGTCATAGATCACTATTGCGTTTTCTCACATATAATACTTACCCCATGTTCAAAATTCACCTATAGCATAATTATAATCATAACATATCAATATTCATGATTCACTCCAAGCTACTACTCAAAAATGACACTGTTCCCACATTCATGACCCATTTTCTATATCCTTCTACAATCCAAGTGTTTCAACTTTTTAATACCTTAAACAACATGGAAATACCCTGAAACTTACCTTAGATGGTGTAGGAATAAGCCTTGAGTGGAAGTACTTCTCTTGCACCAAAACCCTAGTTCACTTTCATCGAAATTCTTTGGCTTGGATGAACTTTAATGTGTTTCATACACTTGATTTTGTTGGTTTGATGAAGTTGATCATCAATTTCTCTTGGGTTCTTGTATATGAAGAGTGGAGAGTTCTCTAGAGTGTTCTTGAAGGGTGGAGTGAAAAATGAAATGAATTAAATGAGATGAGGTCCTTATATCAACTTTTAAAATCTGTCCCGACTAAATTATACGGATAATTATACGGTCCGTATAAGTGACCGTAAAATTGTCCCAGCAACAACTCATTATGTGACCATTATACGACACATTATTCGGTCCGTATAAGTGACCGTATAATCCCATCAGTGAGGGACCTTCACTGTGACGATTCTGCAGACTATTATACGGACCGTATAATATTATGCGGACCGTATTATTGTTCGTATAATCTATCTCTTCTCCGATTTTGTTCTCGTCACTTCGTTTGATCTTCAATCCTTATGGAACCTTCTTGATACTTGTTTAACACCTTGTTAACAATCTAAGGGACATTATAACTCTTCTCCAAGATACCATTAAGTCATCATTAACTTGTTACTCGTAAATCCTTTCCGAAACACATCGTATGCCTTGCCCTCTCTTGGCAAACTTTCTCCTCTTACTCCGAATGTCTTTGCAAATCTCAATTAGGGTAATCAAATGTCATTTCTCACTTATTGCAATTTCGTATACTTCGTGCCCTTCATTAGTCTATTCGCCGTGCATTAACGGAAAATTTCCTGGGTGTAACACACTTGGCCTGACTCTGGTCTATACTGAGAACTTGGAGCTCTAGAACTCTGGCCCGCTCTGGAATAAGAAGACCGATCAAATCTCTAGCCTGAAAACCGCGAAGGTGCACTCCCTGCTGAATGAAATGGATGCCAGGAATGCTGCTGTCTCTGACCTTCCCTAAACTCACTACCCATATCTAAAGATCTAGCCCTCTTACCATGGCCCCGGTCACGCTCACGCTCCGTCCTCCGGTGATGCTTACGATCTTCCAGATTCTGTGCATATGCCTGTATACAGAAATATCCATACCCGGCTGCAACGCAGCTGTCATACAATCATCAATAAAATGTCGCCCTAAACCAGCCATGAAACGATGAACCGATCCTCCATCTCAGCCACTATGGCTGGGGCATATCTAGCCAATGAGTCAAAGTATACACTGTATTCCTGAACACTCATACTGCCCCGCTGAATGTGTAAAAACCCGTCTGCTCGTGCCTGACCAACCTCTGGCGGCAAATAATGACGAATAAAGTTGTCTGAAAACTCTCGCCAAACGGCTGGAGGGGCATTCTCTCTCCTAGATAGCTCCCATGCCTGATACCACTACACTGCCACATCACGAAACCTATAAGAAGCCAACTCCACTGACTCGACCTTATCAGCGTGCATAACCCTCAAATTCCTCTGCATACTATCAATAAAGTCTTGGGGGTCCACATTCTGCCTCAACATGGAGAACTCTCGAGGATCTGACCCGAGGAAATTCTTAACCCTAACACTACCAGCTCGGTCTGCCTGATCAACGCCAACTCCCTGATGCTGAGCCTGAGCGGCTACCAATCTGGTCAATAACTGTATAGCATCCCGCATATCCTGGCCCAGTGCATCCGACTGAGGAACTGGGTGGGTGCTGGAGGCGGGATGTGCGAAGTCTGAGATGGGCTCTCACTCTGAGACTCGTCCTAAGCCCTGGTAGCTCACTGAGTACGACTAGTGGCCTCACCAACCACTCCCTTGCCCTTCTGGGCAGTTGTAGCTTTCTTGTGAGGCATCGCTGAAATCAGAACAATTTAGAAGACGAACTCTTAACACACGGCTCTATCGCACGATCTAAGAGAGAAGGAAGGACAATTTTCTAAATGTCCTACAGCCTCCAGTTTATAAGTGTGGTGCACGACACACCCATAAACAAGACTCTACTAGACACGGTCTATAGACAACCGTAGGATGGAAATGCTCTGATACCACTTCTGTCACGACCCAACCGCTGAGTCGTGACAACTGAATAGCTGGGTGGCCCATGTTACACCTTGGAAATTTCCCCCGCTAGCGTACAGTGATTAGGCCAATGAAGGGTATGACGTATATGATGTTTTGACGAGGGACAACGTCCTTTAGACTGGTATTGAGGTGCTAAATAATTATTAAGAAGGTTCTATAAGGATCGGAGATCAAGCAAAATGACGAGAATAAGACTCAGTGAACTGATGGGTTATACGGTCGATTATACGAACCGTATAACATTATACGGACGTATAATGGACCGTAAAAGAGTCACAGAATAAGGTTGCTGAAGGGGTGATTTTACGATCAATTATACGGACCGTATAAAATTATACGGCCCGTATAATGTACCGTCAAGTTGACACAAAAGGGGTAGTCACTGGGGCAGTTTTACAGTTGATTATACGGACCGTATAAATTTCTACGGACCGTATAAATTTCTACGGACCGTATAATGATGTCGGGACAGATTTCAATTTTTAAATAAGGACCCAAGTTCATTTTATTTATTTCATCTTCTCTCTCCACGACCCAGCATCTCTCTAGAACTTTCCAAAACTATTCCAATACAAAAATCCAAGTGAAAATCAAGATCAACAACACCCAAATCCGTGAAATCAAGAGTGTGAAATTCATCAAAGTCCATCTACACCAAGAAATTGCAAAGGAAGTGAAGTAGGGTTTTTAGTATAAAGGAGTATTGCTACTCAAGACTTGTTCAACCACCATCTAAGGTAAGTTTCATGACCATCTCATGTTTTTTAAGGTATTGGAAGGTCAAAATACTTGAATTATAGAAAGGCATAGCAAATGGGTCATAAATGGGTAAATAGTGCAAGTGGGTGAATGATAATGGATTGAATCATGAATGTTGATGTGTTGTGATTATGAATACATTATAAATGATGTTTATATCATGAAACAAAACACAATAATGAGTTATAAGGATAAATGTGGGAAAATTGAAGAAAAATGGTGGAATGTGGTCAATATATATATATGATGATTGTTGGATGCAATATTGTGGATGATGTTGTGAACGTTGGGAGTTGATATAGATTATGGGAAAAGTAGTATAGATAAAGGAAGTGCTGCCCAATTTTCTCTAGAAATAGTGACGCATTCCCTTAGTCGATTAACTAACGTCTATACGAATTCTCTCTTGAAGGTAACGACGTGACGTTAAAGGAGAACAAGTGAACGATAGCTTAGCTAAACGACAAAGGTATGTGAGGCTAGTCCTTTCCTTCTAATGGCATGAATCCTATAGTATGAATTCCTTTCCTCGTCATGAGTTTGTATGTTCCGGAAAGCTAAAAGCCTATATCCATAAATGTCTATATAAGATAAAAGATATGATATGACGGTGCCATATTGTTAATGATGCTATTTGTTGCTTACACTCACCTTATATGCTACTTCCTTCAAGGTGAGGCAAGATGTCGATGATTGTTCCATAATGACATCGGGGGATCACGACCTTACGTCATCCCGATAGAGTATAATTGAACTTGAGCCCTATGCATGTACTATTATAATATAAGCATGTTATGATGATGATATTACTATTACACCACGCCTATTTGGTCGGGCAGTCACCGCCAAGGCGGGCAGCTATACACCATGGCCAGATGGCATGGGCAAACACCACTAGTGGGCGGCGTGAGATGATACCCTGGACGCGGGAGGCCTGGACGCGGGCTAATGTTATTGATTATCACACCGATCCTATATGGAAGGGCAGCTTATACATTATGCATATATGATATACTGATGAGTATGAGTAAGACAGCATGCATTACTTCTATTATAATTGTCAGTCAGATACAGCTATTTCACATTGGTACTCTCTTTACATCATTGTCTTATTTCATCGTCTATGCCTCTCACACTCAGTACAATATTCGTACTGACGTCCGTTTTTCTTGGGACGCTGTGTTCATGCCCACAGGTAGACAGGGAGGTGAGCTTGATCCAGATTCTTAGTAGCTGTCAGCTGATTGAGAGCACTCCATTGTTCGGAGGTGCTCATGATTCATCTTTTGGTATATAAGTACATTTTGGGCATGGCGGAGTCTTGTTCCGTCTATATGTTTAGTATGTCAGTAGAGGCTCGTAGATACGCAGTGTGGGTTAGATGGTCTCACAATTTTATTACAGCATGCATGTATATTATATATATTATTTTGATGGCCTAATGAGGCATTTGTATATATATATATAGACTGATTGTGTTTTCCACCGGAAAATGATTTTTATACAATTATGAATGATAAAGAAGCGTAAATGACTATGACAAGGGAGGAAATAAAGGGTGCTCGGTGGTCAGCCTCGGGTACCCGTCGCGGCTCCTAGCTGGGTCGTGACAGCCCATATGACTTATAACTGAACCATGCTGATTCATACAAGCACAACATCAAGAACTATCAACCATTTCTGCATATATATATATATATATACTGAAAAGAACAGCGCAAGCCATCAAGGCCGCTACATATGCTGTACAACAAAAGAATTGGAGCCGACAAGGCTACATCACGTGCCAACTAGATACAACTGCCTACAAACCTCTAATGGAATGGAAAACTGTATAAGGAACGGGACAGGGCCTCGCCATACCCATATGTGCATATACATCTCAAAATGGCATACCAAAATAGACGACAGCTCTGGATCCATGGAGCGCACCAACTACTGCTGGGTGGAAGTCCTACTGAGCTGGACCGCCTGGCTGAATACCTAAACCTGCGGGTATGAACGCAGCCCCTCGAGAAATAGGAGAGTCAGTATGGATAATGTACCGAGTATGTAAGGCATAAAAGTAACATATACATAATAATCATGAAGAGAATCTGAAACTTATAAGCTAAACTGACTATCTGAATACATCTGTATGACTGAATATCTAAACATATATGTATAACTCTGCTTAACTGAAGATGCCTCTGAGGGCGTATGATATTCATAGGTCATAATATAACTATTAGTGCTATGGAACGTACAACCCGATCCATATACCATATGTTAGTGCCGAGGAACGTACGGCCCGATCTATATATCATATAATAATGTCGAAAAACGTATGGCCCGATCCATATATCATATAATAATGTTGAGGAACGTACGGCCCGATCCATGTATCATATAATAATGCCGAGGAACGTACGACCCGATCTATATATCATCATCACCATCACTGTGCACCAGCTGATCAGGTGGCAATGCGTATATAATGCCTATCCCTTTTCCCATACCCCATATGCATATAATATACGCGTATATAATGCCTTCTGGTCAAGGGTCAATATGCATATGTATAATGAATGCAATGCATAAGTATAATGAGAACATAGAACTCTCGGAGTGACGTAAGGTTGTACTACCTCCGATAGACATCTTTTGGGCTAACATCATCAATATAAGTAATCTCGAGACCCATGAACAGAAGGAATAATCATAAGAGGGGTACTGGAACATCAAGGGCTGAAGTACTCCTAGTGCTTCTAAGAATAGAGTAATATGGAAGCTCGTTTACACGTTTATTCGCTCATATCATAAGGTCATGCGAAAATGAAATAAAGGACAACATTAACATACCTTGTTCACTTTTCAAGCTAGTTATGCTACTATCCCGACCTTGACAAATCTACACACAAGACCAAGTACCAATTATTAGACTGGAACGTACTCATATACCAACCTTAATTTAATTTACAATTTTACACAATTCTGGCTGCATCTCCTTTGTAAACTTAATAATCCTTCAATTCCAATTCAACCCAACCATCAACAACAACAATAATAATATCAATTGCTACATATAAAAATATAATCAATTTACTCCAAATCCTCTCCCGAAACAGCCCCTTGTCTTAACTTAACACTTATTCAACTTACAACCTTCATAACCATATTTTCTTTACTTAAAACCACTAAAATTCTTGATAATCAACTCAATAATGAAGATAAGAATCATATACATACCTTGAAGGGACTAGAATACCAAGAATCAACTCCAACTAAAATTCTAAGCTCCACAACTTCAATGAAACCCTAGGAGCAACCTTCTTCTGCACTAACTGGGGTTTTACGGGTTCGGATCTTACTAAAACTCCTCCAATTTTATGGAAAATGTTGAGGGTAAATATATTAGGGATTTCTCTGGTTTGGAGAGTTAAAATAATGAGGACAAAATGTGAGAGCCAAATATATATAGATGGAACTAGAAAGTTCAAGAGGTACGGTATGACGAGCGGGTCGACAACCGTCGACTTGCACCGTCAATCTGCCACCTGGAGAATCAGATATGGCGGCGTGTCGACGGCATGGATTGACGCCACCGTCGACGGTCTATCGACGGGGACTGGTTTCCTGCCAGTTCCTTGAGTCGTTCCGGCTCGCGACGATTCGGTTCGTTTAGCTTCTAATCCCATCGTATTGCAAGGAATGTATACTTATACTTTGGTATACGCGAGGTAAGGCACTTAATATCTCAAAAACTCAGGTGCGGATCTCCACACTAAGGGTATAAACTACCAATAAGCCAAAGACTTTCTTGCGATGAAAACGGGAGGTGTAACATTTATTGATCTCATTATATGCATTGTGACTGCCAAATAAATTATTCTCATTATCTTCATTGATCAAGCTATCTTCCAATGTCAATCCTAGATGCTCGTATAACGTAAACCTAATAGGATCAAATTAGTTATCTTGATTGGGGTTCATTTAAGTAAGAATGATTAACACAATAGAGGTTATGGCGACAGAGTTTGTAAGATCAGATCTTCTCTAGTTTTTTTTTAATCTTTTATATGATTGAGAGGTTTTTTTTTAATCTTTTATATGAATGGTCAACTGAAAATGAAGGGAAAACTTTTCTACTTTTTTTATACGTATACGTATTGAATTCCTATACGTATGACAAAGCATAGAAAAGAATAAAAGTTACCTCGATCAGTGCAACTACATCTTAAGTGTGCTTAAGATTGATTTGCCTTGATTGTCGTGAAGGTTAAAATTAACCTTTATTTGGATGTTAACCATCTTTGGGTTGTTAAGGGCATATAAGACCTTTTACTTTGTCTGCTCATTTTCTGTCCACGAAATTCTGCCCAAATAGCATCACCCTAAATTTATTGGCCCACCACATTTACTTCTAATATTTTTTTATGTTTGAACAGGAATAGAGAAGAGCGCGCAGTCTTCTTTTTAATTTTTTAACATCATAGGTTGTTAACTCTTTTTTAGGAGATGATTTTATTTGTCCGGTAAGTTTACTTATTATCTATGTATACCACCGAACTGACTCCTATTTCACGCTTGAGCAGATAACTAGAACGGAAAAGGATCAAATACTATACTATTAGAAAAGGGATAAATATATCCCTTATTATATTTTGGGTCTAAATATACCCTTTCTATTATACTTTGAGTCCAAATATACCCCTCTGCTATACTTTAGGTTCAAATATACCCCTCTTCCGTTAAAATTGTCTAAGGTAGACATGAGATCTGACATGGCCCTGACAACTCGATGAGATGAACACCACATGACATGCCACCTTACCACCCTAATCCATTTACCCCTCTCTTTCCCTTCTTCTTCCATCACTACCATCTCTTCTCTCTTCACAACCTTTGCCACCATTAGCACCATCAGTGATATAATATCACTGATCTTATGCCCCTAATCGAGACTAAAATTCAACAATCGAAATATTATAAACCTAAAATAATAGACCGAAAAGCAAAAACATCAAAATACTATAAATCTAATTAAAGCGATCAAAATTAGATATAATATCACTGATTAGATGCTTCAAATTCAACAATTGAATTATAAAAAACCTAAACTAAAGGCCAATCCGAAAAATGAAGATATCAAAGTACTATAATCTAATTAAAGAAATCAAAATTGGATATAATATCACTGATAAGATGCTTAAAATTCAACAATCGAATAATTAAAAAAACAAGAATTTTTTTTTTTTTTTTTTTTTTTTTTTTTTTTTTTTTTTTGCAGTAGACATGTACTTTAAAATCAGTGGGCTTCACTCATAGCTGATTGAAACGCCTGAATTTGGAAAGTTAGGGAAATGATAAGGGTTTAATAATTAATAAATTTAATTAGATACATGAATTAGAGAGATTAATGAGAAAATTTAGGAAAGGTGGAGATGGTGGTGTAGTAGTGTTAATGATGGCAAAAGTTGTGAAGGGGGAGGAGATGGTAGTGATGGAAAAAGAAGGGGAAGAGAGAGGTAAATGAGTTAGGGTGGTGAGGTGGCATGCCATGTGGTGTCCACCTCATCCAGTTGTCAGCGCCATGTCAGATCTCATGTCCACTTTGGACAATTTTAACTGAAGAGAGGTATATTTGAAGCTAAAGTATAACAGAGGGATATATTTGGACCCAAAGTATGACGAGAAGGGTATATTTGGACCCAAAGTATAACGAGGGGTATATTTAACCTTTTTCTAATAGTACAAGATTATATTTGACACTTTTCCATAACTAGGATGTATTGTTCACGTCACTGTTCCCTTGAGCAGATTTCAATTCTTTTAAAAAAAAATTGGGATACTGTTCATGCTACAATAACATTTTTTTTTAATATTTATTTTGATTTCTAGTGTTCAATCAATAGATTAGGTAAGTATAAAAATATCCAACCATCCAAAACTTTGATACTACTTGATAACACTACGGATAGCGGAAATATAAAAGAAAAAGAAAGAAAAAAAAAGAATGGTAGGATAAATAAGAGTGCGTAAAAGTAGGAAATAGAGGAAAGCCACGAATGAGATAATATCTATAGCTACAATTACGGAATTGCAAAAAAAATTGGGAGCAAATATAGCGAATATATTATCCTGAGCAGAGGTCTTAACAAGGAATCTGAATAAGTTGCATGAGAAGCCAAGTTTCATAGGCTATGGAATGCCAAAATGGAGTCCTCAAATCAATCATCTATCATATGCTGATGACACAATATTATTCTGTTCTGGGGATGGATATTCTTTAAAAAAAATGATGAGGAGATTGAGGAATTATGAGAAGGCTTCAGGACAGCTGGTCAATACTGATAAAAGTTGTTACTATGTTCATCACAAGGTCTCAGCCAGAGTTAATAGCAGGATTAAAAGACATACTAAGATGAGACATGGATCCTTTCCTTTCACATATTTAGGCCGTCCAGTGTTTTATGGAAGAAGGAGATTGATATATTATGAGGATTTGATCAAAAAAGTGATGAAAAATATTTTGTCATGGCAAAACAGACTGTTATCTTTTGGAGGCAGATATGTGCTGGTCAATCATGTGTTGCAAACCATGCTAGTTTATTTACTATCAGTTATGAATCCTCCTTCTGGGGTGATAAAGCAACTGCACAAGATTTTTGCCAAATTCTTTTGGAGCAATACAGTAGGGGTGAAAAGCAAACATTGGGTGGCATGGGACAAATTATGTCTACCAAAAGATGAAGGAGGAATTGGTCTTAGATCACTAACTGATATATCTAATGCTTTATTTGCTAAGTTGTGGTGGAATTTCAGATGTGGAAGAAGCTTATGGGGTAGCTACAGGCTGAAAAAATACTGCAAGAAATGACATCCTACTATGGCATTGGAGAGAGGAGGATCTCACACATGGAAGAAATGGTAAATATAAGAGATGCAGTTGAGCCACAGATATTTTGGTATCTGAGAAATGGCACTTCATGTTTCTGGTATGAGAATTGGACAAGGCTGGGGGCACTATATTATATTACTAGTGAAATAGCCCGCGCTTCGCGCGGTATAAAAGATATTGGTAATTTTATAACAGTTGATATTATTGTAAATATATTCGGGATAGAACGACTGTAATAATTTTATAATAAATTGATACTATTATCAATGTTTACATTGCGTGTGTTGTGTATTATCAATTATTTTAAATGAACTGCGCTTTTTATTAGCATATTTTAAAAGGGATAAATTAAAGAATATATGTCAGTGTATGAGCGTAACTTGAATACATGAATCTCTTAGATACCTCGTTAGTAAACACGTGTTTCAAGTGTTTTGGTATATTTGTTTCATTAGATAATAGAACTGGATTTTTCTAAAATTTCCTTCTATTCGAATAACATGAAGATGAAAAGTAGAATAATTTATAAACTAACACAACATAAATAAATAAATAAATAAATAAAAACTCCATTTTCTTTTATCAGTCTCAAGATCTCGTGTCAATCGAAAAGGCATCTATAATATCAGCAAGCAATATCATCATAGTAGTTCTACTTAGTTAACAACAATAAGCTCTTAGTTATTTAATACTAGTAAATTTGGCCGTGCTTCGCGCGGTCATGAAAAATTTCATTGTATTTACGAACTACCTTTTTCTAATGTCAAATATTAAAAAAAATAGTATCAGTTCAAACGAAAAGGAAACAACAACAACAACCTCATAATGAAAGTTCCATTATTTTTATGAGAACTACCATCTTTATGAAGCGAAAGCGAAAATATTGGCCACAACAAAACATGAACACAATGTTTAAAGAACATCCGAAGTTACCACCATCCTTAGTTGGAACGAAAGTTGGGCCACTTTCTATAATACCAAGTTGAGATAAATTTGGAATAACATGTAATTAAAAGCATGTCTTGATGTTTAACCTCAAATAATCGACAGATTCTCCGTGCTTTGAACTACTGAAGCTTTATAAATGAAACAACTTTGCTTCTATTTCTTGAATTTTGTATATTCACTGTGCTTTCAACTACTGAAGCTTTCTAAGGGAAGCACCTTTGCTTCTATTTCTTGAGTTTTGCTTTCATACCTTCTCACTAAATCCAAATCCTGGGAAAAAGGGAACATGTAACCAGAATTGAAACATAACAGAAAAGGAATTGAAGAGAACAAACCAATTTATAAAGGCAGTTCACAAAGGAAAAGAAAACAAATAGATTTCATACACTAACAATGGTGATGTATTCTCTCAATATTTTTCAAAATCTCATCAGTAGATTTAATAAAGAAATTACACTTGAACAATTAAAATGTTAAAAAGGTTAAATATAGAATAAAAATAGAAAACAAAAGAAGAAACATAAATAGATGGTGTAACTAAAGTCTCCAATCTCTAACACCCACGTCTTGGCTCTAATCTCATCTCCATGTTGGCTTCGTCTACAAGACAAAAAAAGTAAGTTCATACATCTATACATAAATTTTCTTGTTTATCCAGGAATATTTCTGAATACGTAAAAAATGCATGGGAAAAAATAAATATACAAGGCATGACATACCTAGGAAAAAGAAATATACAAAATAAATATATAGGATGAATAGTAAGCTCTAGTACTGTTAAAAGAAAGTGCTACAGGGCCAAGCCAAAAATGTCTTCGAGGAATATGTCCACCACTTTGTTCAGCATCTACATTCCCCGACCAATGCCTGTTCATGCTTTGGCAAAGAAAAACTTCAAAATAAGCCACATCCCAAGGTCGTGCTTCTCATCACGTAGGGAAGATGCAATTTAGAGAGAACGAAAAAAAAAAATGGAAAGATGCAATCTATATAACACTTTAATAATTGGGGGTTACGGTTTTGAAAAGTCATAACCTCCCAATAAAGAGCTAAGTTCAGATGTGAATTTCTTTTAAATAAGATAAATGAAAATATGAAATAAAAAAAGTCCTCTCCGGGGTGAAAAACATAGTCGAAGAGTACCACTACCAATGGTTATAGAGGAAGAGGAAAAGGTGTAATTAATAGAATTAAAAGAGTAATTTTTGGCTTTATAAAATTTAACACGTTAATTTTAAAATGAGGGGAAAAGGCAAAAAAAGGAGAAAAAAGATAAATAGCTTTCTAGGCCATAAAAGGTGCCACATCACCTTATCTATGTCTAGCTTTATATTATATATAGATTTCATAGTTAGTCATGTCAACAGCTTGTATATCACAATCAAGTATTAAGGAAAAAAAGAATACATTTTACATATTACTGTCCATTTGAAACAGTTTAAAGAAGGTAAAATGTAAAAAAAGGAGACGAAGATATCCCGCAATGTAGTAATGCATGCATAAAGTGACAATAATTAAACATGTCTCGTTGATAGTCTCATCACCAATCAAGGATTGTATAAGCAATGACTAAGAAAATAATTTAAAGAAGTGATAGGTGACACTTTAAATCACCATACGAAAATGGATGGGGATGCAAAAACACCACATTAAAATGAGTGGATTTTAAAGAACAAAAATATGAGTAGAAATCTCATAAAGGTACTGCAAAGGAGGCAATACGTCATTATGCCATATTGAACTATTGTTTCAAATTGATATAGGAATAATGTTTATAGTAAATTCTTTAGTACAACGTGACTTTAGATATTTTCAACGTATTTAGAGGAACTAAATTTCCTCTATACCATCTTCATAACTTTGAAATCCAAACCCTGCAACTATTTTTATTTGTATGATACAACGATCCTCATCTCAGGCTGTCAGAGAATTCATGAACAATTATATTCACGAAGCCAAAAACTCGTCAATAGTCCTATATGTTTGACTAACTTGCTTCCTTGGAGGGATCAAACATCCATGTTGAAATGCTTCTTTGATTCAGATTAGCTAACTTCCTAGTGAGGAACTGCATGAAAGCATCCATATACAAAATTCAACCATTTTGGTAAATGTCTAACCCCATAATTTGAAACAAAAATTGATTAATTTTTTATTAGCAATAACATATCAAAGAATCATTTCTAGAAAAAACTCAACTACTAAATTTGCAAAGTCAGTTTTTGCAAATTTTAAAACAAACGCCATCTAACTAATTTATCAAAGTTGGCATCGAAGGGATGATACGTAGCTAATGATCTCATCAGGATCCAAAACTTTCTAAGTAACCAATTAGAAAACATTGAACATACCATATCAGAGTTATGTTTATTTTTTCTTAGATCTTTGAGTCTCTGAAATCAAAGTCAGCAATGTCAAAGAGATTTCAGACACATAATTTTACCTGATCTCTTTTCTTTCTTATATGTAAAGCAAGCATAAGTGACAAAAAAAAAGAAAATACATAAAGATATCCACAGAAATCCCACAAACCAAAGAAACCAAAAGAAATTCAAAGAGTCACTCAGTCAGAGTGACTATAAATGGCCGATCATATGCCCGAAACCTATAAAACAAAATCAAAAAATAGAAGGATGAATCAAGTTGTACCAAAGATTAAGAGCTTAGTGACCAAGACATCAAAAACGTCTCTTATTCCCTGTCTCCTCTCAATTACATGTGAAGAGTTTGTTTTCACCTCTTTTCTTTCCACTCAAATCAATTTAATTATAAATTGTAAGAAATGGAAAGAGCAGTTAAGCACCTAATGATTAATTCTGAGATGTCTATCAAATTCGCTTATATTGTACTGTCAAGACAGAATTATAAGAGCTCTTACATGAAAACTAATGTTAAAGCCTTTGAAATCATAGGTATCTATTTTTCAATAAAACAATTCTTTTGATTCCTACTTCTATGTTTTGAGAGAAAGAAGCAAGTAGGCAAAATCAATAACATGGTGTAAATTTGGGTTGACAAAATAGGAAATTTGAAGCTTAAAACGAACAAAAAAAGGTGAAAATACAAGGACGGGTGAGGATTCTTCTATGTAGCATGTCTTTTTAAAATCTGAAAAAATATATGTGGGAGAAGGAAGAAGAGAGGGAGTCATGACCAACAAAGTTTATTTTTTGGCTAAAATCTTTAGCAGGTATTTGTTTCTTGAAGCTCTTACGGCCGTCATTGAAGACCTGCAATAGAAGAAAAGTTCAAAAGGAAATATACTCCATAATACATTCTAGCAAAGTCAAAATTCAAAGGACACGAATTGCTGTGAAAATTAAAACGGAGGGCATAAACTTTACCGACATTCCTAACTCTGTTACTAAAATTAGTTACAAAGTTATTTTGGCCTATACATATCAAATATAATTTTAAATGAGTAAATATTAAAAAGCTACATTCAATAATAGTAGCACTCAAAATAGTAGCCTTCGTGCTATATATATATATATATATATATATATATATATATATATATATATATATATATATATATATATATATATATATAGTTTATATAACTTCCCATAATGACAAACCTTTCGGGGAACCCGAAAAACTACTTCACACTAAAAGAAAATTACTGGTATCAGAACCATTAAATAATGTCAAACCATCAGGAAAAAGAATGCCTATAGAAGAACCCATTATTCTTCAAGAAGGAGGTAATAAAGGTAAAATATTAAATATAGCAGCACATAACCCGCAAAGATGGAATTCAGTGATAGATCTTTGGAAAGGAATAGTAGTAGCAGACTATATAAAAACATATAGTGAAACAGACGCAGAAACAATGTATAAATATTTAGAAACATTTTTAGGAGAATCAGCCAAAGCTTTATGGGAAGCTTATAAAGAAAATTTTCCAATGGAATTTCAACACCTAGTATCCATGGGAGCAAACCCATATAATTTTACTAATAAAATACATACTTTGATTACAGGGGAAGATCCAAATAGTGGATTATTAGTATTACAAAGAAATGCAGTAATAAAATTAGAACAACTAAGCATAAGTAGTTGGTTTCATATTAAGAAATTTTTAAACGATTATTTTTACTACTGTACTATTAGTGGAAATGCATTTGATCAAGAATTAGGTAAAAAGTTATTTAATAAACTACCAGGAGTCTTAGGAAGAGAAATAGAAGATAGATGAAATAAGAGAGACGGAGTAATACAGAATCCTAATTTAACGTGGTCCATAGGACATAGAATACAACATATAATGGATATACTACAAGAAAAATGTACTCATATACGAATACAAAAACAGTTAAAAGAAAATGAAATGAACTTTTGTAAAAGCGTAGTTTACACGACACAAAGTTATGATAAAGACAATTATAAAAAGAAAAAGCATAAAAAATACCGAACACAGTATAATAGAAATTATCCTCAATATAATAGAAAGAAATATTATCTTAGAAAATCAGCAACTAGAAAACCTTATTTAGACAGAAATAGGCATGTAAGAAAATATCGAACAGAAAGAAATTATAGAAATAAATTAGAATGCTTCACTTGTGGAAGTGTAGAACACCTAGCAAATACATGTCCAAAAAGAATAAATAATAAGACAAGAAATTCCCAACTAATTGAAGATTTTCAAGAAACATTAATAAATGTAGACGAATATATGTCAGATACAGAAAGCATATATTCTATAGTAAGTGTAGACACTGAAGAAAAAATCAAAACAGACTCATCAGACTCAGAAGCAGACGAATTAATTAATGAAATAGGATTAGAAAATCTAGACTTAGAAGCAATGGATAATTTAGCAAATATAGTCGAAGACTGTAACCATGAGTTTGAACGAAATAAAGGATTGGATAGTAATGCATGTTTCTTTTGTAAATGGTATCCTAGTAGAGACAAAAGAGCTAAATGTAAAAATTGTTATATAGAAGGATGCACAATGTGTATAGAAAAGGAATTTAAAACAACAATAAATAGAGAGATAACTCATAAAAAAATTGAAGACCCAACTATTAATCTAAGAATAATAACATTAGAAACAAGAATAAATGAATTAGAAACCAGATTATGTAACCTAGAAAGAGGAAAACAAAGAGAAGTAGATAGTGAAGACGAAGAAATAAGATTATCAAACATACAACCAATAATGAAACCATTAACAATAATACCAGAAGAATCTCAAGCAGAATTAATGAGCATAGAAGACCATGAAGCATTAATATGTAATGAAGATAAAAAATTAGGAACAATAAAAATACTTGCAAGAATTAAAATAGATGATTATGAGATAGAAACATTAGCATTAGTAGATTCAGGGTGCATAAAGTGCATAATAAATAAAAGAATAGTTCCACCTAATTTAATAAAAATTCTAGAAAAACCAGTTGCGGCCATGCAAATGGATGGAACCCATAATATATATAGACATTATGTTCATAAAGCCTACATCAGCTTTATAAATACATGTTCAGAGTTTTACAAACCAAGTTATAAAATGGATAAGATATGGGTAAGAGACCTTAATATAAATGTAGACTTTGTCATAAGGTTAGACTTCATGTTACATAATAATGATAGCTGTATGATTACAAGAGTTGGAGTAATTTTCTTAAAAAATATTACTCATACACCAGTACAAGTTCTTAAGACTGAAACAAAGATTCGTCATAGAAAGATCCCTACCACAAACCTGCAAAAGAAAAAAGATAGTTGTTGTAAAGAATGTCAAGAAAAGAATACATGTTGTAAAGACAAACCAGAAATAAAAAATTTAACTCTAGAAGAAAAAGAAATTCTAGGAGAAGAAGACATGCTAGAAAAAAATTATACTTTAATAGATATAGAGACAGAGTTATACAATTTTAAAACAGGAATAGAAAGAATAGGAATAATAAAAAATCAAAAAGACCTAGATAATATAATAAAAATACTAGATGAAATAGAAATTATAGGAGAAAAACCATTAAAACATTGGAAAAATAATAGGATTGTATGTAAATTAGATATAATAAATCCAGACTATATAATTAAAACAACATCTATTGAAGCAACAAATCAAGATGTAGAAGATTTTAAAGTGCAAATAAAAGAACTATTGGATTTAGGAGTAATACGGAGATCTACTTCTAAACATAGATCTGCAGCATTTATGGTAAGAAATCATAGCGAAATAGTAAGAGGAAAAGCAAGAATGGTAATAAACTATAAAAGACTTAATGATAACACTAGAACAGATGGATATAAGTTACCAGACAAAACAGAACTAATAAATAGAATACAAGGAAAGAAAATATTTAGCAAATTTGATTGTAAATCAGGATATTGGCAGGTACGAATGCATGAAGATAGTATAGAATGGACTGCATTTACCTGTCCTGAAGGACATTTCGAATGATTAGTAATGCCATTTGGATTAAAGACAGCTCCACCAATTTTCCAAAGAAAAATGGATAGTATATTTGGAGAATATAAAAGGTTTGTATTAGTATATGTAGATGATATACTAGTGTTTAGTAGAGATATTAAAGAACATTTAGGACACCTACAAACGGTATTTAGACTATTTGTAGAAAATGGGATAATAATTAGTAAGAAGAAAATGGAATTATGCAAAAATTATATAAACTTTTTAGGAGTAGTACTAGGAGAAGGTAAAATAAAATTACAACCTCATATAGCCAAAAAAGCTTTAGAAATGTCAGATAAGTTAGACAATGTTAAAGAATTACAATTTTTTTTAGGAATAGTCAATTATGCTAGAAATTTTATAAAAGATCTAGGAAAAATAGCAGGACCATTATATTCAAAGACTGGATCAAATGGTCAAAAACACTTTAATACTGAAGACATTAAATTAGTACAAAAAATAAAAGAAAAAATAAAAAACATTCCAGATTTAAATATGCCACTAGAAACAGACTATTTAATTATACAAACGGTAGTTTTGAAGGATGGGGAGCAGTACTAAAAGCAAAACCTAGTAAATATAGTAATAAAAATGAAGAAAAAATATGTGCTTATCAAAGTGGTAAGTATAAAGAAAAAGGAAATATGAGTAGTATAGATGCGGAGATTTTAGCCGTAATATATGGATTAAATAGTTTCAGACTACATATTCTAAATAAACCAGAAATATTAGTTAGAACAGACTGTGAAGCTATAGTTAAATTCTATCAAAAGATAAATGATAAAAATAGCAGTAGAAGGCGATGGCTAAATTTTTTAGATACCATTTCAATTTATAATTTAAAATTTGAACATATAAAAGGAAAAGATAATAATTTAGCAGATCAATTAAGTAGATTAAATATTACTGCTAACTAAATTTTTTATTTGGACAGCATGAGACCTTCCAGTTCTCAGACAGCAGACAAGGGGAAAGGCATAGCCTCAACCTAAGACACATACAGACAGACAGTATTAGGTAACCTTCATTTTAGACCTACATCTTTATTAGAAAGAAATGTTATGGAAGAAAGAATACAATTCGGAGCCAATAATTTAGTAGCCTATCAGCCATCAAATTGGACTTTTAAAGTATTACCAGAATATGTAATAGATAGACAACAAAGATGCTTAGTGGATAATTTATGGATTTCGCGTAATAAAAAAGACGGAGCTAGTCATTTTGTAGCCACTATAAATGCACTTTGCCAGTATTTTACAGACCGAAATTTAGACAAAAAATTTAAATTTTATGTTGTAGTTCACGGCAAAACTAATGGTATTTTTCAGACTTGGATAGAAGTTGTAGACTCTATTAAAGACATGAGAAAACCTCTTTTTAAAGGATTTAATAATTTTACTGAAGCATTAGACTATGCTAGAGGAACATTGGGTCCAAATTATTATATTTCTCCAGCTCTCAGACAAAATCCAGACAAAATCCCTCAGTACAATGTACAAAAAGACACGGACAAAATAATCTTTTGCGACCATTGTTCTACCATGACTGATGTAGTCAAAAGATTAAACCAGCAGAAAGAGACATTGGTTCAAGAAAAAATGCAACTCTTGGATCAGGTGAAGACATTAGAACAAAGACTACAAGCAGTAAAGTTCGAATTGATGCAGTCTCAGAGTTCTCCATCTCAGACAAAAATGGATGAGAAGGGTGTGCATTCCTCAATGAATGCAATTAGACCCACTGTATCGGGTAAGGATACAGCTAGTCCGGTTCAAACGGTAACCGGTAAAGACTTATCAAATCCGTTGATGGCTGTCACTTTGCCAAAAAGTGAAGACGAGGGATGTTCATCTCTCCAAACCAGACGGAGACTACCAAAGACACTTACGCAAGGAGCGACTTCTACAAAGAAAAGCACACTTGCAAAAAAGAAGAAAAATGAAAAAATAGAAAATATAGTAAAAGAGACACTAGAAAGATTTTTCCAGACAAAAGAACAAGATAAATATATAGTCAAAGATCCTAGTCCGAAATTATCTCCAAGACAAGGGATGTCACCGGTTCACAATTCAGATTTTGAAGGAGATGATATTAATTCTCAAGACAGTGCATTTCAGAACTCTCAAGATCCAAATGATGTAGACTCAGGCATGAATTTTGATTCAATTGCTTTACACAATTTAGACACTTAGACCAGTTAATGAAAAAAATGAAGACATTAGCCAGCACAAAAAAAAAAAATAAAAAAAAAAATAGGGTAGGTGAAGGTAGGTGAAGGTTGGTAAAATTGGTTCAGAGAAAAGATGAAGAAAAAGACAAAAGCATTGAAAAAAGGCATGAAAACAATAATTAAAGACAAAAGCATCAAAAAGAGAGAGACAAGGACATTAGTCATCTTTTAGAAAAATAACATGAGACAATAATAGAGGTAGAAGACTTTTTGACTTTGGACTTTGTAAAGACACGTTGGAGTAATGATGGTGACACTTCAGAAAAAAGAAGACCAGATTTTATTAAAGTAGCTTTAATAAAGTAGCAGTTTTATCTAGAAATGGGACAGCTCAGCAAACGGACAAAGTTATAAAGTATCTTTTGAAAAGTTTCACGTGACAATGGGGCCCTAAGAGTACCCGGCTGAACTCAAAAGATTCTTCACAAATTTGAAGTCCGCATTTGAAGTCCGTCAGACCCCTATAAATAGCAGTGTTTTGCAGAGAAGGAGAGCATCAGAAAATTAACATCGAGCAATCAACCAAGAGACAATCAATCAATCAAGAAACACTCAGAAAAATCATCAACGAAGTTCCTAACATTTCTCTCAAACCAACCACTCCATATTCCCCTTCCCTTCCAAAAATGCCCCAACTCCTTTTCCCAGCAAAATCCTTTGTAATATAACTTCCCTGTAAAATAGTTTTAAGCTTTCCAGTAATTTTCTTTTAGTGTGAAGTAGTTTTTCGGGTTCCCCGAAAGGGAAACCTCTCTCCATCTTCAGACATGTAAGTTTTATCTATGTTTTCCGTACTAATCTCCCTACTATGTAAATTATTTTATGTTCAATATTATGTTGAATTAAAATATTATGTTGATAATATTTGAGTAATTACTTACCTGTTGTTATGAATCTATTACTCTTAGTATATGGTTATTCTCTTAATTTCTTAATGGACTCGATGGATTAACCTGTAAATTCCTAGGTGTTTAAAAAGGCCGTTTTAATGTCCAAATGATAAAAGGACGATGTTGGCCATGGTAACCGGAGTGTGGTTAAAGAAGACAGATATTAAGAACCAAGATTAAGAGAAAGAGATGAACAGTGTAATAAAGATTCATAACTAAAACAGATTTTTCAAAAAAAAAAAAAAAAAAACGAAAATTATAAAAATTGGGAGAATAGGCAGAAAATAAGAAAAACACCTACATGATAAGAAGATTCAAGGAGTGAGGAAGTACCGAGTAGGATTGTTTAACATATAATTAAAAAACCACATAATATTGCTATCTTTTTTCTATCAAAACAATATATCTATTGAAACTTATATATTTAGGAACTTATATATCTATTGAAACAAAAATATAACCCCCTATCACCCTTTTGGTATCAGAGCCTTCGTGCTATATATATATATATATATATATATATATATATATATATATATATATATATATATAATCGAATGCACGTTATTCTCAATATATGTATATAGTTACTACTACTCACTGCATTACCTAGATAGATTTAACAATTTCTAAGACAAAATCAATGGCGATTGTAGGCCTTTGCATTTGCCATCAGGGAAGCCCTCAGTGTTGCAAACAAAAGCACAATTGTTGTTCATCACACACAATTCTGTAAACCGCTGGCTTGCTGATTCGCGGTTCCTTGCCCCTGTTGACCCCATCTCTGAAGTTTTTATACATCAAACAAATGTACCATACATTAGCAACTAATTAAGATTATAATAAAACTTGAGTATCCAATTGAAAAGCGTAAAGCAATATAATACAAAAGAAGAAGATTATAATAAAACTTGAGTATCCAATTGAAAAGCGTAAAGCAATATAATACAGAAGACAATCATAACAACAATGCACAGAAGACAGGAAAAGAAAACTGTACAGAGGAAGGCTACTTATACCCAAAATTACAAACTAATCATAACAATTGTGTACTATCGGAATCGGAGATATGGAAGAAAGTAAGTTCACACCAATAAAGAGAAATTTCAGGTCATCCTTTTGAGGCGAGAAAGAAATTGTGGAAAGCGGAAGATACATTACTCGAAGGGACTGTTCTGTTTTGTTGGAGTAGGCAGTTATCAAGGGTTTTGGCGTTTGGGAAGCGACTTTTGGAGTCCGCATTAAAATACAAAACTGTTGTTTTTGTTTGTTTTTTTGTTTGTTTGTTGTCTATTCCAACTTATTAATTAAATTAATGAGAAATTTCCAAAAAAAAAAAAGAGAAAATAGATAAAGGCAAATGCTGGTTTGTGAGTATGCCACGTCAGCGGGCCCTTTGCTTGCTTTTATATATATATATATGATTCCTGATGCTGCTAGAGAAGAAGAAATAGAGGTTAGACAGTTTGTGCAGAATGGGGATTGGAACATGGAACTGTTAACAGACACTCTAGATCAGGAATTGGCTCAGCATATCAAGGAAAATATCAAAGTACCAGTTGAAGAAGAAGATGATGAACCATGTTGGATGCTGGAAACAAATGGCAGATTCTCAGTTAAATCTGCATGGGAGTTTCTCAGACACAGAGAGAGCAAACAAACAAGTTATAAGTTCATGTGGGAGAAAGGGCTACCAATAAAGATAAGTTTTTTTCATGTGGAGAGTGTGGAAAGGGAGAATCTCTACAGATGATATATTAAAAAAGGTGATGATCAATATACCATCAAGATGCTGGTGCTGTGAGGAGCATCAGGAGGAAATAGTGGGCCACTTATTTCTAACTTCTTCCATAGCTGTCAAGTTATGGAAGTTCTTTGCTTCTTGTGCAGGTATCCCCACAGATGGAGTTGGTCTACATCAAATGATCATGGCATGGTGGTCTGCTGAGACAAAGCTAAGATTGCAGCCTATGTATAGAGCAATGCCTGCAGTGATCATGTGGACATTATAGAAGAGAAGAAACTCCATTAAACATGGAGGATTAGTGTCCTTCTACAGACTGAAACAACAAGTACAGCACATACTACATCAACTGACAAGGAAGAGATTCCCATGGCTGCAGAATGTATCTGGTGATTGGGAAACTATGCATCACCACCTTAGTAGATATAAACCAAAAGTTTATTAGGCTAAGGTGGTTTGGAGAATGCCACCTTCAGGGAGATTAAAATGCAATACAGATGGGGCAAGTAGAGGCAATCCTGGGCTCAGTTCATATGGATTCTGCATCAGAGATAGTAATGGGGATTTGGTCCATGCTGAAGCACAACAAATGGGAATAGCAACAAACATGGAAGCTGAAACTGAGGCTATAAAACAGGCATTGAAGTTCTTTAAAGAACACAACTTTCAACAAGTTCAATTGGAGACTGATTCACTTGTCCTACTAAACATCTTACAAGATACATGGATCACTCCATGGGAACTGAGGAATCAGATTGAACAGATCAAACAGGATATGAGAGCAATGCAGGTACAGATTAATCATATATTCAGAGAAGGCAACAGTTTGGCAGACTTTCTAGCAAATCAGGCTTTGGATCATCCAGGGATTAAAGTACATGACTTTATACTCATGCCATCGGAAGGAAGAAGAATTCTCAATATGGACAAATTACAATTGCCTCAGCTGAGGATTAGAACAAGGAGGATTCAGCAGTTTGATCATCAACAATGATGCTACATATATGGATAATCATATGGTGTGTGCACAAACATGGGCTATCATCAAAGCTGACTTAACATGATCACAGAGGACATACTAGCTTAGGTATACAGGATAGTACTAGAGAACAGTCTCTTAGTTTTTTAATTTTAGCTAGTTCATATTATAGACATGCTGTAATAGACTGCTTTTTTACATTATTCATTTATCAATAAAAAGTTCTAATAGGCTTGGCCTGGTAGAACACAATTTATAAAAAAATAAAAAAAAGAATATATTATCCTAACTATGGTTAGGACCTTAATTTTAATTAATTAAATTTCAATAATTATTTTTCAATTATGACATGTACCTCATCCAAATAAGAACTTAAGAAAATGTAGGCAGTCAAAAACGAAGAAAAGCCAGACCCATAATCGCTAGAATCAACGATTTTGGACCAGTTTATCGATGCAAATTTTATTTAATTTTGATAGGGCCCCAAACAAAATCTGTTTAAATTGTCAAGTTCTTTTAGGGTTGCCTCAGTGAGAATGTTGATTTGTATAGCGTGATTGAGGATTGATGCAAGGGTCAATTCAGCTAAAGTGGTTTTGCCAGCTAAACTGAAAAAAGAATTACTCCCTTCGTTCCAATTTAAGTGTCTTAGTTTGATTAGACACAAAATTTCAGAAATAAAGAGAGACTTTTAAATCTTGTGATCATACATTAAAGATCTGTATAATGTACTAAAATGTCCTTTGAATCTTGTGGTTATAAATTTGTCATGTAGGATGTTTGAATTATCAACTTACTAAATATATAAAGAGACACTCTTTTTAGGACAGACCAAAAATAAAAAGTAAGACATTTAAATTGGAATAGTGGGAGTATAATTTACCGGCCTGATAGCTTGTTATCTAGAAGAAATTGGTAATCATGTTTATTAGGCTTGTTATAGGTCAGTCTAAGCTTGTTAACCGGTTGACCCGGAATCGAAACAGGAACCGGTTGGCTAACCGACCGGTTACCGATTTTCGAACCAGTAAACTATACAGATTACCGGTTAACCGGTTAGAAAAGTTCTAACCGGACCGGAACTAGTAGGCTTGGTAAAAACCGAAAACCGGTTAACACTTAAACGTTTTTTTTTTTTTTTGCTAAATTACGTATTTTACACATAAATTATGTTATGTTATGTTACTATATATATATATATATATATATATATATATATATATATATATATATATATATATATATATATATATATATATATATATATTACTTAAGTTATACTATGTATTACTTAAGTTTATATATTTACTAACAAGTAACAACTTATGAGTATTATAAAATTCATGATTGATATTTTTCTAAGTATACAACTTTCTATTTTATAACTTAAGTATATGTATATTATAAGTATGTTCTAAGTATATTGTAGGTATATATATATATATATATATATATGTTTACGTTATATGTATTACTTAAATTTTATATTTACTAATAACTCATGAATATTATAAAATTCAAGATTGTATATTTATAAATAAATATAGTTATAACTTTTTATTTTTTAATTTAAGTAGATGTATATTATAAGTATATTGTAGATATTTTCTTAACTTAATATAAGTAAGAATATGAACACAAGTAAATAGAAGAAAGCTTAATGAGCCATAATTTTTATTCATTAAAGGATAACATTTATTTGCAAGTTGTAATTTTTTTTTTTAACTTGCAAATAATACATGAGTTGTACAAGAATAAAATTACATTGTAAGCACCATTTTGCTAAGTTCTTTTATATTATATTCTTCCATGTCTTCAAATTGGTCCGCTTCACTTGCTATTAAAAATTCAATCTCTTCCTCTTCGCCTCGCCTCCCCTCGCCTCTAGCCTTTGGTTGCGCCGCTCCGATCCAATCCAATCGCGAATGCAAACTAGTACTTGCAAGCTAAATCCGGACAAGGAGTATCTATGATCTTCAGTTTATTGTCTTCCTTGGTTAAATGCACTTTCCGAGGCCACGGTTGATATTTGAACATTGAGTATATCCCAAGCCATTCTTGCAAGTACCGGATAATTTGCCTTGTATTTCTTCCACCATCCTAAGACGTCCACTTCGGGCATGGTCATTTTCACCAATGGCTGCGTCAAATAAAAGTTAAGTTCATCAAAGTTTGCAGTACTTTGAGTAGTAGAAAAAGACATTCTCTGAAAAACACCTAAACTCGATATGCCTTTTCCTTTATTTGGAGAAGTAGAAGTACTAGGTGGTGGAGGTTTGGGAGCAACACTTTCTTCCAACTTAGAATAATATTCAAAAACTTTTCTAAGCTCAATATCTATGGCACTCACGGCCTCAAATTGTGATGGTTCCTCGGTGGTAATTTCTAAATATTCATATATTTGTTTAACCAATTGAGAGGTAAAAGAAATTTTAAGACAAGGATTTAAAATAGAACCCAATATAATTAAAGTTGGTATGAGAAAATAATACTTCTTAAAATTTTCCCTCATAGAATGAATAGCCACTTGATAACCCGTTTTTTCCTTATACTCAAATAAAACTCTAGCTATTTCGGCCAAGTATTCTAAAATTCCGGTAACCGTGGGATAAAATTGTCTAGAAAAAATAAGAGTAGCATTATAAAAATGTTCTAAAAGTTCTTTACATTCCAAAATATCTTTCCAATCGGAATCATATAACCACTCTGAAACATCTTTATTGTGATTGTTGTGAGTATTTTTTATGACAATCCTATATTCATATGCTTCTTGCAACATAATGTAAGTGTAGTTCCACCTAGTATCAACTTCAACTTGAATTTTACTAGGTTTAAGACCAAGACTCTCACATTGATTTCTAAAATCTCTGATTTTAGCCTTACTTGAATTACAAAAAGAAAAGCAACTGCATCTATAACCTTTTGAATAGAATCTTCAAATAAGGAAAGACCATTTCTAACAATCAAGTTTAAAATGTGACAACAACATCTTACATGAAAAATATCCGCTAGTGGATGTTTTAATTCCCTTTTTATATGGCCAACTGTTGTCATTCCATCCGCTAAAAATTTACCGTCATGATGACCCTTACCTTCATCGTATAAGTAAGCTACAATTCTTTTTTGTATGACCCAATTATCATCTATCCAATGACATGTAATAGCAAAAAATTCTAACTTATTAAGATTAAGACCAATATCGGCTGTAAGGGAAACATTGCAATTTAAAGAATATAGTAAATGACGCAAATAAAATCTATTTATATTGTCACACCCCTTTTTTGGCGCCTCACGCTATCTATGCGCAGGTTTTATTACTAAAGGGTTTTTCCAATTGAAGTGACGGTTTTGAGTAGGGATTAGTTATTTTTTTACAGAGTCGCCACTTGGAATTGAGTTTTGGTGTTCCAAGCCACCTTATGAATCCCTAATCAAAAGGAATGACTCTTTTATTATGGTCCGCGAAAATAGAAGACCGGGTAAGGAATTCTATTGACCGGGGAGAAGGTGTTAGGCATTCCCCGAGTCCCGTGGTTCTAGCACGGTCGCTTTATCGACTTATACTTAGCTTAAATTAATCTTTGAATATATTATGTATTTGAGCCTTGATTTGCTCGTACTTTTATTGTTGAACATTTTATTGGTCTTAACTCGGATACGTAACCGCATTCCGGATCTTTTAAGCGTCTCAAAATAAGATGCATAACTGCATTCTCACTCGAAACAAGATTAATTATTAAAGCGAATTTAGCCAAAGTGCGTAACCGCATCCTTGAGTTTAAAAAAAAAACGTCTCGAAATAAGATGCGTAACCGCATTCTTAATCGAAACAAACGTCTTGAAACGTGCCTAAAGCTCATCTAGCGTTAAAGACAATTATTTGTCTCTAAAATCCGAGACTTATTATTATTAATTTTCACTCTTTTGACAATGGATTTTGAATAAATTCGCAACTCATCTCGTTCAACTCACATTTAGTTAATTAATCAGGCCTTTGATATATTGATTAGGCCCTAAAGTAGTCAAAAATTGATTCATCTGACGAGTCATATGACCCATTAACCTAACCAAATGCCAATTGCTTCTATATTCACGTATTAATGCCTAAAAAATTAATTGTTATCACTGCAAACACAAACCCAAAGAATATAGCAATATCCATACAAGCATTTAAAATAAACATACTCTTAAAACAGTAGGTGTGACAATAGTAATTAATCACAACACCCATATATCACTTTGTAGCAACTGAAGAAAAGAAACTATACGTATACATCAAGCATTCAACCTATTCATAAACCATAATAACATTTAACATAAAACAATAGCAATACGTGATAAGATAAACTATTTCAAAGTAAACAAGAAGTTTGAAAGAATGGACCTTTTTATAGATTTTTCGCAATACAATGAGATGATAACCATGAATCTTTCATCGGACTCGACCGGAACGGCGAGCGGCAACCTCTAACTCCCTTTAATCTCACTGGGAAACCGAGAAAAAGCTGTGCTTCGTATGTGTTTTCAGCAGCATTTGGGATTATTATTTCAGCTGGTTTTATGGAGTTTGTGTCTAGGTAAAGGGATGTTTTAGTGAGGTCTTAAGTTGAGGAAGGTAATGGATTTCTATCTAAAACCCACCGTAGGTAGTGGAGTTGAGTTTCACGGTGGTTCTGTCATTTACATGGTGATGGACTTTAGCTTTCAGGTGAGTGTTCACGGTGTGGGGCGGCGGCTAATGGTGGACTTTTTTTTAGTTGGGTTGTGGAACAGTGGCAGAGAATGGGTAATGGGGTGGTGGTGGTGGGTCACGGTTTTGAGTGGGGAAAAAAAAATGAAGAAGATGATCTATCATCTTTCTTTTTATAATAATCCCTCCTATCCAGAAATGATTCCCCCTATCTGTGTATGCTTCCTTTTGTCTCTATCTGTGTATGCTTATCTCTGTCAAAGAAAAAAAAATAGAGCCGGTGCCCCTAAAACGGAAAGATGCTCCCCTCTTTTCACGTGTTTCCACCTTTTTTTTATTATTTTTTATTTTATGTGGGACCCACCCCCTAACAATAAAATTTTCCAAAAACGTGACCCCTTCCCATTTTGATAAGATTTGTTATGAAGTTTTGTCATTTTGTGATGAGGTGGTGTAATTCCATTTACTTTTGTTTTTCTTTTTTTTTTTTATAAAAATGTAAAATAAAAAAAATAAAAAATATTTAATAACTATTTCTAGATAACTAAAAAAAACAAGGTTAAAATAAATGACTGGCTAAGCAAAATTAAAACCTATAAAGCATATTTTTGTAATTTTTCTTTCTTTAAAACACAAAATTTATACTCTGAAAATAGCGAATATTTTTTGTCCTTTTTTTTTTTTTTTCATTTTCACGAACAAACCTACTAAAAATGAAATAGAATAAAACTAACACGTCAAAATTAAAATTAAAAGAAATATTTAAAACTATAAGATGAAACACAAGGGGAGGGTCAAAATTACGTGTCTACAGCATGTCCCTCTTTGGTTGGGGACGCGAAGCGTTCTCAGACAAAGACGTAGACAACGAGACAAATTTGGACCCGACTATTATATGAAGGAAGAGAAAGGAATGGAACAAAATGTGACCGAGCCCTGGTCTTGGGAATCCTACATATCTCGGGTTATAAGAGAATCAGGTCTCGTGTAGTTGAAGAGGTAAGATGGGTGATGAAACATACTGAGTTGGGGAGTCGATTAATGTCCTGTCGAGGTTCCGGTCCGCGGCTCCTGTTATTACATCAAAATGAAAAATAAAAGTTACAAAGAAAATACAAGTACAAGACCCTATCTATGCAGGTTCTCTTGAATCTTGACTTGAATCTTCATGCTTGTTTCTAAACTTAAAATTTAAAGCCATCCCTATTCTCCAAGCGGGGCTCCTATTACTTCTGACTGAACATGAACCAACTGAAAAGAACACCCTATTCTTCAGGCGGGCTCCTGAGCTTGAAATTGAAAAGCAGTTTGAATGTTGACCCTATTATTCAGGCGGGCTCCTGCTACTTCTAACTGAAAGTACACCCTATTCTTCAGGCGGGCTCCTGAACTTGAAATTTAAAGATGTCCCTATTATACAGGCGGGTTCCTGAACTTGAAATTGAAAGGTGGCCCTATTCTCCAGGCGGGTTCCTGATCATCCCATTCTTCAGGCGGGTCCTGACTTGCTCCCATTCTTCAGGCGGGTCCTGACTTGCTCCCATTCTTCAGGCGGGTCCTGACTTTCTTCCCATTCTTCAGGCGGGTCCTGACTTTCTTCTCATTCTTCAGGCGGGTCCTGACTTGCTTCCCATTCTTCAGGCGGGTCCTGACTTGCTCCCCATTCTTCAGGCGGGTCCTGACTTGCTCCCCATTCTTCAGGCGGGTCCTGACTTGCTCCTCATTCTTCAGGCGGGTCCTGCACATTATCAAAACAAATAACACGAACAAAAAATTTCTGTCCCTGTTTACACCAGGAAATTTTTGGTGAGTGTTAGCAAAATTATAAAATAATTCAATTATGAAAGTAAAATTAAATGTACTAACTAGGAAGTGCGTCCCCTAGCTACACCCCATTTTCTAGGAGGGTCCTGATAAACTAAATCCCATTTTCTAGGAGGGTCCTGATAAACTAAGTCCCATTTTTCAGGCGGGTCCTGATAACTAAATCCTATTTTCCGGGAGGGTCCTGACGACTAAATCCCATTTTCCAGGAGGGTCCTGATAACTAAATCCCATTTTGCAGGAGGGTCCTGATAAACTAAATCCCATTTTCCAGGAGGGTCCTGATGACTAAATCCCATTTTCCAGGAGGGTCCTGATAACTAAATCCCATTTTCCAGGAGGGTCCTGATAATTAAATCCCATTTTCCAGGAGGGTCCTGATCACTAAATCCCATTTTCCAGGAGGGTCCTGATGACTAAATCCCATTTTCCAGGAGGGTCCTGATCACTAAATCCCATTTTCCAGGAGGGTCCTGATGACTAAATCCCATTTTCCAGGAGGGTCCTGATAACTAAATCCCATTTTCCAGGAGGGTCCTGATAATTAAATCCCATTTTCCAGGAGGGTCCTGATCACTAAATCCCATTATCCAGGAGGATCCTGATAACTAAATCTCATTTTCCAGGAGGGTCCTGATAACTGAATCCCATTTTCCAGGAGGGTCCTGATAAACTAAATTCCATTTTCCAGGAGGGTCCTGATAACTGAATCCCATTTTCCAGGAGGGTCCTGATAAACTAAATCCCATTTTCCAGGAGGGTCCTGATGATTAAATCCCATTTTCCAGGAGGGCCCTGATTTTTGTCCTCGCAATACTTGCGCCTTGCATTTTTCAGAATGTACCTGCAGATAGCGAATAAAATTTTATGTCCCTGTTTCAAACAAAGAAAAATTTGTGAGTTTCAAAACTTTGTGGTTGGTTTGTGGCTTGGCTGTGAAAGCAACTGCATTTTTGCACTCGTCCTAGTTGGCTATGCTTTTAGACAGTTATCACATTTTGTTGACCCCCGGTATTACTAACTCAAACATGGTTGCCAAAATGTATCAGAAGTAACTTCAACACCATACCATACATCTCTTGTTTCATAATGTCCATTAACTCAAACTTTATGGAACCTTGTATTTCACTGCATCTAGAACTTATTAACGGTCAACAGCTGGTTGAGTACCTTACGCCGACTGAATTATGTTACCTTCATGTGCTAGCCAAGATGTTTTTGCTTCGCAATTGGGAAAACTGGTAGCAAGTTTTGTGATCCTTTCTTACTTATCTCACAACAGAATGACTCAAAGAAAAAGCCTGAAATCCAAACGACGAAAGCAAATTAAAAGATAAAGATGAAAAGAGGTTAACAGAAGGATGTCCTCTTCGAGAAAGAAAAGAATGGGGAAAACTTATCTGAATGTTGTAGCCAGCTCCAATGATATGACATGCATTTTGGCTTAATCAGTCTGATTTGTCCATCCTAATTATTCATAAACTCTTACTAACCCTTTGACTTCGAAACCGAATGTCTACACCCAACAACTGCGTCAAAATCAAGGCCTTCATACAATTAGTGGACCAACAAGTCTCACTCATGTTCAATTCTCTCAACTCCCCATCGCCTTATGGTGCTCGTGAGGGTTTTCACCAGTAAGACTCTCATTTTCAATTCTCTCAACTCACAATCGCCTTACGGTGCCCGTGAGGGTTTTCACCAATAAGACTCTCTCATTTTCATTTTTCTTCTATCTCCCTTATGCTGATGCCACAAGTGATGCCAATGATGCAAATGCCTTATACTCATAGCTTGCTCAGCCTTGACATTCTTAATGATTGATCTGGAGGTCTTTTATTTGGTTGTAACGTGGCTTTTGGATAGGGTTGGAAATAAAGGGTGGCATGGAGGCTCAAAGACAATACAAAAGTAATAAGGGATGAGACTTACAACGTTTGGAATCGACTCAAAAGAAAATAATAACTTCTGTCCCAGTTTCTTCGAAACGGGAAATTTTGGATTCTCTTTGGTTGGACCGAACCCCAAAATAGGGTTGCCTACGTATCTTGTCTAGACAAGAATCAGGTCAGACGTAGTTCCGAATTATTTTTTTTTTATTTTTTTTTATTTTGTTGTTGTTGTTGTTTTTTTTTTTTTTTTTTTTATATAATAATATTTATGAAAAGCTTGATTCCAAACGAGGGTTGCGAAAGAAAAATAAACTATGGCTCAAAAGGGGTAGCAAGGGATGACATAATGTATAGGTAGTAGAATAGACTGCCTTCGTCATATCAACCCTTAAAAATATCAAGCACCCAACAAGTAAATCAAAGGTAGGGAGATGAAAATCATACATAATATCTTTTCACTGCATCTGCATTGATGGCAGTTCCAGACATTGTGCCTTCTATGTCTGTCAGATACAAAGCACCATTGGGCAAAACCTTCTTCACCACGAATGGCCCCTGCCAATTTGGGGCGAACTTGCCTTTGGCCTCTGCCTGATGTGGAAGAATCCGCTTTAACACTAATTGACCCACTTCAAAATGTCTGGGGCGCACCTTTTTGTTGTGTGCTCGTGCTATCCTCCTTTGATACAGTTGACCATGACATACCGATGTTAATCTCTTTTCGTCAATCAGACTCAATTGCTCTAAACGGGTTTTGACCCACTCATCGTCATCAATTCCGGCTTCCTCAGTGATTCGAAGGGACGGGATTTCAACTTCTGCAGGTATAACCGCTTCGGTCCCGTATACCAACAAATAAGGAGTTGCACCTACTGAAGTGCGAACAGTTGTGCGATAACCCAATAAAGCAAAAGGCAACTTTTCATGCCATTATCTCGAACCTTGCACCATTTTGCGCAGTATCTTTTTAATGTTCTTATTAGCAGCTTCCACAGCCCCATTTGCCTTCGGACGATATGGAGTTGAATTCCGATGTGTAATCTTAAACTGCTGACATACCTCACGCATCAGATGACTGTTGAGATTCGCCGCATTATCTGTAATCATTGTCCTCGGGATCCCGAACCTGCAAATGATGTTGGAATGAACGAAATCCACCACGGCTTTTTTAGTCACCGACTTGAGAGTTACTGCTTCCACCCACTTTGTAAAGTAATCGATGGCCACCAAAATGAACCTATGCCCATTGGACGCTTTCGGCTCAATTGGTCCGATCACATCCATCCCCCAAGCTGCGAAAGGCCATGGAGCAGACATTGTGTGTAATTCTGAAGGAGGAGAATGTATCAAGTCGCCATGTACCTGGCACTGATGACACCTACGAACGAAACGGATGGAATCCTGCTCCATGGTGAGCCAGTAATAGCCTGCTCGAAGAATTTTCTTTGCCAAAACATACCCGTTCATGTGCGGTCCACAAACTCTTGAATGTATCTCAGTCATGATAGTTGTAGCCTCTTTAGCATCTACACACCTCAAAAGTCCTAAATCTGGAGTCTTTTTATACAAAATTCCTCCACTTAAGAAAAATCCGCTTGCCAATCGTCGAATAGCTCTCTTCTGGTCACTGGTAGCATGTGCTGGATATTTCGCCAACTCGGTATATTATTTAATATCATGGAACCAAGGCTCACCGTCAAGTTCCTCTTCAACTGTATTGCAATAAGCATGTTGATTGTGAGTTTGTATATGTAAAGGGTCAATGTGAGCCTTGTCTGGGTGCTGGAGCATTGAAGACAAGGTGGCCAAAGCATCAGCAATCTCATTATGAATCCTAGGAATGTGCTTAAATTTTACTGTTATGAACCGTCTGCAAAGATCCTGCAAACACTGGTGATATGGTATAAGCTTCAAATCACGGGTTTCCCACTCTCCTTGAACTTGGTGGACTAGAGAGTCTGAATCCCCCAATACCAATAATTCTTGAATCCCCATGTCGATAGCTAACCTTAAACCCAAAATGCAAGCTTCATACTCCGCCATGTTGTTGGTACAATAAAATCGAAGCTGGGCTGTTACAGGGTAATGTTGTCCTGATTCTGAGATAAGAACGGCCCCTACCCCAACTCGTTTCCTGTTAGCAGCCCCATCAAAAAACAACTTCCAACCCGGATCGTTATCCGGAATGACCTCCTCGAGGCATGACACTTCTTCATCAGGAAAGTACGTTTTCAATGGCTCATATTCTTCATCCACTGGGTTCTCCGCCAGATGGTCTGCCAAGGCTTGGGCTTTCATCGCGGTCCGAGTCACATACGAAATATCAAACTCCGTGAGTAATATCTGCCATTTTGCAAGCCTGCCCGTGGGCATGGGTTTCTGAAATATATACTTCAAAGGGTCCAAGCGGGAGATAAGATAAGTAGTGTAGGACGAAAGATAATGTTTCAATTTTTGTGCAACCCAAGTCAAAGCGCAACACGTCCTTTCTAGATGAGTGTACTTAGCCTCATAAGTAGTAAACTTCTTGCTGAGATAATAGATTGCCTGTTCCTTCTTGCCTGTAACATCATGTTGACCCAATACGCAACCAAAGGAATTGTCCAGAACTGATAGGTACAATATTAAAGGTCTCCCAGGCTCGGGAGGAACCAATACAGGTGGATTCGACAGATACCTCTTGATTTTGTCAAACGCTTCTTGGCATTCGTCAGTCCATTCAATCGCAGCATTCTTCTTTAACAACTTAAAAATGGGCTCACAAGTTGTTGTGAGTTGAGCAATAAATCGACTAATGTAATTCAACCTCCCAAGTAGGCTCATTACCTCGGTTTTGTTCTTTGGCGGTGGTAACTCCTGAATAGCTTTGATCTTTGCAGGATCCAATTCAATACCACGCCGACTGACTACAAACCCCAAAAGTTTCCCTGACGGGACTCCAAATATACATTTCGCTGGATTGAGCTTAAGATTGTACCTGCGAAGCCTTTCGAAAAATTTCACCAAATCCTTGACATGGTCAGACTGCTTTCTTGATTTAATGATCACATCATCCACATATACTTCAATTTCTTTATGCATCATATCGTGAAATATGGTGGTCATCGCTCTCATATATGTTGCCCCAGCATTCTTCAACCCAAACGGCATGACTCGATAACAATATGTACCCCATTCTGTGATGAAGGATGTCTTCTCTGCATCATCATCATCCATAACGATCTGGTGATACCCTGCGTAGCAATCTACAAAAGACGCAATCTCATGCTTAGCACAGTTGTCTAACAAAATATGGATATTGGGCAATGGAAAGTCATCCTTCGGGCTTGCTTTGTTTAGATCACGATAATCCACACACACACGCGTTTTGCCATCCTTCTTCGGAACGGGGACAACATTGGATAACCAAGTAGGGTATCGAGCGACTCGGATGACTTTGGACTCAAGTTGTTTTTCGATTTCTTCTTTAACCTTCAAACTCATGTCTGATTTTAGTTTCCTTAATTTCTGCTTCACAGGAGGGAATGTGGGGTCAGTTGGCAATTTGTGAACCACCAATTTAGTACTTAAACCCGGCATATCATCATAAGACCATGCAAAAACATCCTTATATTTAAACAAAGCCTGGATTAATTCTTTGTTGGAATGTGGTTGAACATGCACACTTAGCTTAGTTTCCCTGACATTATCTTGATCTCCTAGATTGATTGCTTCGGTTTCATTCAAATTAGGGTTCGTTTTATCTTCGAAGTGTTTCAAATCCCTGCTTATTTCCTGAAATACTTCTTCTTCATCATATTCAACTTCTTGGTTCATTGTTTCATGGTTAGGTCGGATTTTAAGATCTGGCTGAGAATTCCGCATGCATGTCATATCATTAGAACCAGCACAAACAGAACTGTACAAAAGAAAATAAACAAACATATTAGAATTTACGGAAAAAACAAATTGCATTTCATTGAAAGGAAGGATAGAAGGGTTTGAACATTAAAACAAGCGAAAGATAAAAATCCGAATTACAACCCTGGAATAACTCGGATAAAGGAAAGGAAAACAAAACAAACTACCAAAACTCCTTCCTGGTTGGGAGAGGAGTGACTTCCCAATTGCTGAGTTGGACATCATGGCCAATGAACTGCACATCCGCGTTACTGGGACCCCCTCCCATTTCAACCATATCAGCTTCAACAAACAAGTTCTGGAAACACCCAATCAACCCAAAATCCACATCCAGTACTGGCTGGGAAAAACTGCTGGTATTCTTGACGAAGGACTTGTAGATTGGTGGCACAGGCTTAGTAAGTGACCATGATTCTTTTTTTCGCTTTTTAACCCTCTTTCTATCTTCAGCCGTTGGTTTGAACCCCAGACCAAATGGACCTGGACTCTCACGTGGACACACCGGATAAACCATACCTTGTAGAGAAGCCCCCAAGCCTTTTCCTGGCTCAAAACCATATTTCAACATTTCATTTACCACCATAACAGATGTTGGAGGCAACTGCGGTCTCAGAATGGGTTTCCCTTCAGGGATCTGCTCAGCTACCACTATATCAGAAGCTTGATACACCAGTGTTTCATCAGCATTATGCACTTCGATAAAGGGAACAGTGGAGTCTTTATAAATGGACAAATCCCCTTCACCGTGAACGATCACTTCCTGCCTATCATATTCAAACTTGATCATCTGATGCAATGTGGATGGGATTGCCCCAGCCATATGTACCCACGGTCTTCCCAACAACATATTATAGGAGGCATTGATGTTCAATACTTGAAAATCTATGGTAAAATCACCAGGCCCTATTGTAAGCACAAGATCTATCTCACCGATGGCGTCAGTTTTCGCTCCATCAAAAGCTCTAACACACACATTATTTGGTCGAATTCTTTCAGTACTTACATTTAGTTTTTGTAAGGTTGACAGAGGACAAATGTTTGCACCAGAGCCCCCATCAATCAAAACTCTCGTGACATAGGAAAGCTCACATTTTACAGTAATATGAAGGCTTCGGTTATGTCCAGTACCTTCAACGGGTAGTTCATCATCTGAGAAAGTGATTCTATTTACCTCAAAGATCCTCCCAGCAATTTTCTCCAATTGATTAACCGTAATCTCAGTAGGGACATGAGCTTCATTCAAAATCTTCAACAAAGCTTTGCGGTGTTCATCTGAGTGTATTAATAAAGACAACAAAGAGATTTGAGCAGGGGTTTTCCTTAATTGCTCCACAATGGAATAGTCTGGCAATTTCATCTTTTTCAAGAACTCTTCAGCTTCTTCCTCTGTTACTGGTTTCTTAACGGGTATTTGGCCTTCCCTTACCTGCTTGGTTTTCCTTAACTCTTCCGGAGCGAAGCATCTTCCTGAACGAGTCAGGCCCCCTACTTCGTCTACTTCTTTGATGATTTCCTTCCCTTGGTAAGTAACCATAGTCTGATTATAATTCCAGGGAACCGCCTTAGCATCAACTATTGAAAGTTGTGTCACTGGCTTAATAATGATAGGAGTGGTGAACGCCCCTTTGACAGTTAAAATAGGCCTGCTCGACACCCCTGGCACGATCAACTTTGGTTTTCCCTGACTTGCCCCAACCTTCTCTGGAGCTCCCTTCACAATCAATAAGGGTTTCATCGCGTCTGACTGGATTGGTCTCTTTGTAACCTCATTTAACCCCAAAGGTGCTGTTTTTGCGGAATCTGCCACATTTACTGATTTCTCCACGCCTGCTTCAATCTTCATGATAGGCTTGTATGGAACATCAGACCCATCACTACCATAGATCAACTCCAACATTTTTGTTTCTTTATGATTTGGTAGTGGGTTTTGATTGATATTCGGTATATCTGCATTTTGCACCACAATTTGTTGTGTATCAATCAAATCTTGGATTGCTTTCTTCAAATACCAACATTTCTCTATATTGTGTCCCGGGGTATCAGAGAAATAAGCACATCTTTGAGAGTAATCAAGATTTTTCGGAGGAGGGTTTGGGATCCTTCCTTCAATTGGGCTTAAAACATTTAATGCCCTCAACTTCTGAAACAAATCAGCATATGATTCCCCAATGGGGGTAAAGTTATCCTTGACCGTATTTTCCCTTTTGTACTCCGGCCTGGGCCGAAAATTGGATCTGGGAGGGCCTTGGTAAGTCTGTGGAGGTGGAGGACGGACTTGCGGGGTTGGTGCACGCCATTGCGGGTAACAAGGGGGCTGGACATATGGCTGCGTACTGTATATGGGGTACTGAGGGGGCGGAATAGAATATTGTGGGTTTTGGGGAGGGAAGTAGTGTTGTGGGTAATTATATGGATCTTGGGTGTAGTTTTGGGGTTGGGGTTGGGGTTGGGGTTGAGTGTATTGGCGAGGCGGGCCCCTCGGGTTTCGCCGTAGCCCAGGCGCAACCGTAGCTACGTCTTCCTTTTTCTTCTTTCCACCAAAACTCCCTGAACCATTTTGAATGGCTTGGGTTGTTGCCTTCAACGCGGCAAAGCCGACAATGCGTCCTGTTTTGATTCCTTCTTCTATTATTTCTCCCATTTTAATGGCCTCAATGAACGGTTTTCCTAAGGCTGGGATCATGTGTTGATAATATGTCTCATCTTGTGCTTGGAGAAAAGTCTCCACCATCTCTCCTTCTCTCATTGGTGGCTTTACCCTTGCAGCTTGTTCACGCCAACGAACCGCAAACTCCCTAAAACTTTCGGTAACTTTCTTCTTCAGGTTGGTTAGAGACTTTTTATCAGGAACCAGATCAATATTGTACTGAAATTGTTGCACGAACTCATTTGCCATATCATCCCAAGTATGCCATTTCACAATGTCCTGATCAATAAACCATTCCGAAGCTAAACCAGTCAGACTCTCCCCAAAGTAAGCCATGAGCAATTCCTGATTACCCCCAGCTCCTCTCAGTTGGTTGCAGTATCTCCTCAAATGAGCTATGGGATCACCGTGCCCATCGTACTTGTCAAACTTCGGTGTCTTAAACCCCGGAGGTAAGTGAACACTCGGGAACATACACAAATCACTGTATGAAACGCTTTTATAGCTTCCTGATCCGTGCAAGTTCTTCATAGCTTGTTCTAGACTTTTCATCTTCCTAACCATTTCGTCATGCTCTACATTCTTAGTAGCAACTCCATACTCAGCGCCAAGATGCGTAACCGCATTCTTAGCAGGACCTCTATATTCATGGCCAAGATGCGTAACCGCATTCTTAGCAGGTCCTTCAGAATCGATTAGAGGACTAAAATGTAGAGTCTGATGATAAGGATCAGGAGCCCCAAATGCAAAATCGGGTGCAAAATGCTGCTCTTGACGGATGTCAGATGGTGGCACAAGGTTTGACCTTTGCATAACCGCAGGTGGCGGTATTGTGTAAACGGGTCTTACATTTGCAACATGATTGGGGTTAGACAGTGAGTATGTGTAGGCAGGCCCAGTGGTTGCAATCCCGGAATGATCGGTCCTGATTGGTACCCTTGGAGGACGACCTACAGAAGTTTCCGCCGTATTCGGCAAATTGGTGTAATGACCGAACCCAGGTGGGTATACCGGGTCTTCCGCAGTAGATAACGGTGCTTGTGAGCATGCCTGTGCGACGGAAGTGATGTCGGGGAACCCAGGGATTGACTGAGGAGGTTGTTGACCATTCGACCATCCTTGCAACATCTCAATCATTTGTTGCCTGAGAATTCTATTCTCCTCGGCGATGGCAGATTCTTGTTGAGCCACCCATTCCGTTTCATCCCCCATGTTGATCATCGGTAGCGAAGTCCCTTCCGTCATTCCGATACTGCCCTTTGACCTTGTGAAATAATGATGCGTTGCCAGTATGGCCACAAACCAACCACTTTTACCTTAACTCTTCTCTGTAAAACAGCTAATGTTAGGGTTAAGCAATTCATAATCACTCATTCATATGCATGTATCAATTCTACCATGGCAGGCCCTATGTCTCATCCCGGCTTATCTAGGTGCAGCCTCGCTTTTTTTTTTCATCGCTCATTTCTCTTTTCTTCTTCTCCCTTTCTTTCAACCTCTCCTTTCTCTCTCTCTTTTTTTTTTTTTTTTTTTTTTTTTTTGCAGGTTTTAGAAGCTTCGATCGAACCCGTTGGGGGTTGCCTACGTATCATGTTGAAAACATGAATCAGATCGTAACGTCGTTCGTACAAATAGCTGGGTTATTTTGAAAACAAAATCTTTTCCATTGATTTTCAACTTTCATTCCATCATTTTTACAAAGACTCAAAGAAAGGATGAAAAATGAAATAAAATCGACTCCACTAGTACTAAAGACAACGTAACGCTGACTCAAAAGAAAAATGAAAGAGCAAAAGTTAAAAGACGAACACGTTGACTGCATCGACACTTCTATTCCTTGTCCCCCTCATGATGACTCTGATTCAGCTGGCCACCCATATCCTTATATAAACCTTGCAGTGCACGAGTGAGATGATTGACAAAGGTAGGTATTTGCGAATGAAACTGCTCGTAGCCCAATCTTTCATATTTCAAACCTGCTTGTGAAGAGCGAATGGCCATACCTCGGACCCTACCTCGAACCGTCTCACATTTGTACTCTAATTCTTTTATCCTTAACTCACGGGCAGCGGCCTCTTCTCTCGCCTTTTTCTCACGCACGGTCACTGACTCTAATTTCTCCTATAACATCTCCCTCTCCTGAATTAACTGAGACATATCAGAGCCTATATTTTGGCGAGCCAAGTTCCTTTTTGCTTCCTCCAATTTTTCGTGAAGTTTATCTTGGGAGCGTAACCACTCAGCCTTCTCTTTTTTAAACTGTTCTTCTTTTCGTTCAAACTCATTCTGCTGTTGGTGCATATCCTCTTCAAGGATGCTCAATATCTCTTGCAAACCTTGTCTAATAATTTTAGCACGTTCCGCTATCTGTGACCCCCTAATCGTGGCCAGTTGAAGCTTTCCCTGTAGTGCGGCTGTTTTGGCCCTTTCCTCGGCAATTTCTACATCCCGCTGCTGAATTATAGCCCTAGCGTGCTCCAGGTCTGTGTGTATAGTTTGCAGTGTGGATTGATAATCTGCTCCTACTTCTAAACGGGCTTGTCTGATCTTTTCCTCATACTCCATTTGTTGTTGGGCCAAGCTTGCTCTAGCACGCTCTAAATCTGCTTGTAAGAGTAGATTGGCGGCATGGTGCTCCTTTATCGCCATCGCGATTTTTATGTCCATTTCGGCTTCATAATCTACTGGCCCTTTTGCGGATCTCTTGGGTTGAACTTTCACAACTGGTTGGTTCTCGAGCCATATAGGGTATCCCGGATGCACTTCCCCCGAATGACGCTCGGTAACCATTGTATCGAATGTCATTACCCGACAGCCATTCCAAATCTCCACAACCAATCCTTCAGGCAAGGGGATTTCTGGTCTTACCTCAAATACAAAATTCGTCATGTCTTCTACTACAGGTATTATCTGGCGCCGACCCAATTGTCGTAAAACTCGTAATGGTACGTACGGTTGAACACCCCTTATACCCATCAATAAGAGAAATGGGCGATGTGTAGATGTGTATATGACTTCTCTCCAAGGGAACCAAGGGAAGTTCCAAGTGATCTTATCTGACGTTAATGAACGAAATTCTCCAATCCATGCCTCCACACCGTCCGATTGCTTATAATCCTTTACCCTAGTTTCATAGCTTGAAATGTAATCACTCCGATCATGAACAAATCTTGCCACGTGACGGGGTCGGAAGATATGCTCCACTATCCACATTTGCAATAATATGTTACACCCTTCAAAGTAACCCTTTCCCTTTTGGCAAACCGTCAAGGCCCGATAAATATCTGCTAAGATCATTGGCACAATGGTATGATCCTTCTTGGTGGTCAAGACGTCTACTATCCCGGCTAAACGGATGTTGATTTTCTGCCCCCGTCTTGGGAAGACCATTATTCCTAAAAATGCCACCATGAAGGCAAAACGACTGTGGTCTTTCCAAATTTCAAAATTTCCTTTATTACTGAGCCTCTTTCCAAACCTCTCAAACCCGTCTCTTCTCCCGTACCTCTCATACAAGAATTCTAAAGAAACCCATCCTTTGTCCAGGGATTCCCAACCCTCATCCAGAAATTCTTCCTTGCCCTTTTTCTTCTCATCCTCTTTGCGCTTAGCGATGTTCATTTTTGTGAGGAAACTGTTCACAGAAATAAGTCTTGGGGCTGCAAGTTTTTGGCGGTGTAGGTTCTCACCAAGTCCGGTATAGCCAGCAATTTCCTCTAAGGTAGGGGTCAGCTCGAAGTCTGAAAATCGGAACACATTCTTTGTAGGGTCCCAAAAGGATAGCAAAGCATCAATCACGTCCCTCCTAGGGTCGATTTTCATAATGTTGGTCAAGAACCCCATATGCTTAAAGATCTTTGTGTGTTCTAGCACATCCATTTCATTCCACCATGTCCAAAGTTTCCAAGGGACCTCATGAACAACCTGAAGTGGTATACTCCCATCTCGCTTCCTCTTTTGACACTTCCCACGGCCCGGATAAAACATGTTGTACCTATGGATGTAAATACATGGTTAAGACTCATATAGACCTGTTGGATATGAAAGTAATGACCTTTTTAGACTTGGACTCATGAATGCACGTGGACGACAAATAAACTTATAGAAAAATATGTGGTTTTAAAAGCTAAGGCAAGAAAAATCACAATCAATCTCTGTATTTTTTTTTTTTACAGCAGTCTACCGTGACCCAGATAGCAAAACTCAACAAAGTTGCCCAACATTGGACTTGAAAACCAAACCTAGAGTGAATTGTCTAAATACCCTGTCACCGATTCGTGGGTACATTTAATTTTATGACAAGGACTCTGCAAAGTGACTTAGTATCTTTATTGTTTTGACAAACTAACCTGACACAAGTGGACAAAAGGACTACACAAATGACACAAATGAACCTCTCAAATCTGAGAAGGTGGGGCCGAACTCGAAGAGAGTTGCCTACGTATCTCACGGACGGTGAGAATCAGGCTCGCGTAGTTCGTATAAACTCAAAAAAAAAAAACATGGGGATGATATTTGACCTCTTCTCTTTTCTTTTCTCCTTTTTTTTTTCCTTTTTTTTCGAGAAGGGTAGGGCTAAACAGTTTTTTTTTTTTTTTTTTTTTTAATGGCCCAAAAGTCAGTGATATTTATCTCTCTCGAACCCCCTTGGTTATCCTAAAGCCGGTCAACAATCAGGCACTTCCCAAGTATATTACAATTAGCACATTGGATGCACATGTTGGTCTGATAAAAGGTCACCTGTCCTAGTCAGACCCGGCCCCTGTGCCGAGTCCCACTAAGTCAAATGCACGTGATGCAGCTAAGCGTAGCCTACTAGGGATATCAGTTCTGCGTTTTCAGTTCTGCTAGGTTTAAGACCTAATGGCAAAGGTGTCTAGACTGGGTCACCCGAGCGGACAACTCGAGCCGGGGAGGGGCAATACTGTCGGTAGCAGTGCTATTCCGACTTCATTGCTTATCCTGTCCCGCCTAACATGTGTGACTAAAATCCTTCACCGGGGGCCAAGACACTCCGGCTTTATCTTGACAGAAAGTTAGGATGCATAACTGCATTCCTGTGACTGTGTGTGAAGTGTTTCAGAGATTCAGAGGGGTGCGCGAGAGAAGACAGTTTATAATACAGTTCAACAATATCAAAGCGATAAATGAGCGGTAATTAGCACATTAGGCTCAACAAAACACAATAAATCCAAATAACAATAATAAAAGCCAAGTATAAGGCAATATCACAAAGCTCGAATTCTGGTTAACTCCCCAGCAGAGTCGCCAGAGATGTCACACCCCTTTTTTGGCGCCTCACGCTATCTATGCGCAGGTTTTATTACTAAAGGGTTTTTCCAATTGAAGTGACGGTTTTGATTAGGGATTAGTTATTTTTTTACAGAGTCGCCACTTGGAATTGAGTTTTGGTGTTCCAAGCCACCTTATGAATCCCTAATCAAAAGGAATGACTCTTTTATTATGGTCCGCGAAAATAGAAGACCGGGTAAGGAATTCTATTGACCGGGGAGAAGGTGTTAGGCATTCCCCGAGTCCCGTGGCTCTAGCACGGTCGCTTTATCGACTTATACTTAGCTTAAATTAATCTTTGAATATATTATGTATTTGAGCCTTGATTTGCTCGTACTTTTATTGTTGAACATTTTATTGGTCTTAACTCGGATACGTAACCGCATTCCGGATCTTTTAAGCGTCTCAAAATAAGATGCATAACTGCATTCTCACTCGAAACAAGATTAATTATTAAAGCGAATTTAGCCAAAGTGCGTAACCGCATCCTTGAGTTTAAAAAAAAAACGTCTCGAAATAAGATGCGTAACCGCATTCTTAATCGAAACAAACGTCTTGAAACGTGCCTAAAGCTCATCTAGCGTTAAAGACAATTATTTGTCTCTAAAATCCGAGACTTATTATTATTAATTTTCACTCTTTTGACAATGGATTTTGAATAAATTCGCAACTCATCTCGTTCAACTCACATTTAGTTAATTAATCAGGCCTTTGATATATTGATTAGGCCCTAAAGTAGTCAAAAATTGATTCATCTGACGAGTCATATGACCCATTAACCTAACCAAATGCCAATTGCTTCTATATTCACGTATTAATGCCTAAAAAATTAATTGTTATCACTGCAAACACAAACCCAAAGAATATAGCAATATCCATACAAGCATTTAAAATAAACATACTCTTAAAACAGTAGGTGTGACAATAGTAATTAATCACAACACCCATATATCACTTTGTAGCAACTGAAGAAAAGAAACTATACGTATACATCAAGCATTCAACCTATTCATAAACCATAATAACATTTAACATAAAACAATAGCAATACGTGATAAGATAAACTATTTCAAAGTAAACAAGAAGTTTGAAAGAATGGACCTTTTTATAGATTTTTCGCAATACAATGAGATGATAACCATGAATCTTTCATCGGACTCGACCGGAACGGCGAGCGGCAACCTCTAACTCCCTTTAATCTCACTGGGAAACCGAGAAAAAGCTGTGCTTCGTATGTGTTTTCAGCAGCATTTGGGATTATTATTTCAGCTGGTTTTATGGAGTTTGTGTCTAGGTAAAGGGATGTTTTAGTGAGGTCTTAAGTTGAGGAAGGTAATGGATTTCTATCTAAAACCCACCGTAGGTAGTGGAGTTGAGTTTCACGGTGGTTCTGTCATTTACATGGTGATGGACTTTAGCTTTCAGGTGAGTGTTCACGGTGTGGGGCGGCGGCTAATGGTGGACTTTTTTTTAGTTGGGTTGTGGAACAGTGGCAGAGAATGGGTAATGGGGTGGTGGTGGTGGGTCACGGTTTTGAGTGGGGAAAAAAAAATGAAGAAGATGATCTATCATCTTTCTTTTTATAATAATCCCTCCTATCCAGAAATGATTCCCCCTATCTGTGTATGCTTCCTTTTGTCTCTATCTGTGTTTGCTTATCTCTGTCAAAGAAAAAAAAATAGAGCCGGTGCCCCTAAAACGGAAAGATGCTCCCCTCTTTTCACGTGTTTCCACCTTTTTTTTATTATTTTTTATTTTATGTGGGACCCACCCCCTAACAATAAACTTTTCCAAAAACGTGACCCCTTCCCATTTTGATAAGACTTGTTATGAAGTTTTGTCATTTTGTGATGAGGTGGTGTAATTCCATTTACTTTTTTTTTTTTTTTTTTTTTATAAAAATGTAAAATAAAAAAAATAAAAAATATTTAATAACTATTTCAAGATAACTAAAAAAAACAAGGTTAAAATAAATGACTGGCTAAGCAAAATTAAAACCTATAAAGCATATTTTTGTAATTTTTCTTTCTTTAAAACACAAAATTTATACTCTGAAAATAACGAATATTTTTTGTCCTTTTTTTGTTTTTCATTTTCACGAACAAACCTACTAAAAATGAAATAGAATAAAACTAACACGTCAAAATTAAAATTAAAAGAAATATTTAAAACTATAAGATGAAACACAAGGGGAGGGTCAAAATTACGTGTCTACATATATAACTCAATAATACCCGCTCTACAAGTACTTCTTGGAATACCCTCAAAATTCAGATTATAACTACATTGAATATAAGCAACAAAATCCGCCCCCGAAGGAAAGGAAAATGGTAAAGAATCATAAGCTACCATTTTAGTTATCTCTATACGATCTTTCTTTTTGTTGTAACCAAAAGATTTTCCGGTATGTGGGTCTATTGTTCAGAGTACCCCTTACGGAACCCGTTCCCCCTACCCAAGCGTCTGGATGTGTATTTGTCACACCCTTATCAGGAGTATGACGGGCTCTGACCCGTAGGCTAAGAACCACCTGAATTATCCGTTACTTTGAACATTATAAACCATAACTCAAAGAACACCTGCACGCAGAAAAGGCCCTATATCCGATCATTCAGCACATATGTTCATATGCGGACCGATAAGGTCGCCACAATATAACGTATATCATAAAGCCAGCAAGGCTAACAGTAAAGTATCAAGAGCTCAAAATAAGGCCGACAAGGCCACAAAAATATTATACAACAATATGAACTGGTGGAGCTATAAAACATCTAACTGTACACACACGTCTACGAGCTTCTACATAGAACACAAATGATCATAAGGACAATACCCAATAGAATGCAGCTCCGAAGTAAGTGGAGTGCTCCTGAGAATCCGCTGGTAGGACACCTACGGGTCAGATCCGTCTTCCTACCCACCTGCAGGCATGAGCGCAGCGTCGACAAAAAGGGACGTCCGTACGAATAATGTACTGAGTATGTAAGGCACGAATAACAACATAATATAGATATGAAAGGTAACATGGAATAAGAGAGATAACCTGTACATCTGGCCGGCCCGGCCATTAAGGCTCGGTGTCATATATATAGTATCATGCCCGGCCATTAAGGCTCGGTGTTATTATCATTAGCCCGCGTCCGGGTCTCCCGCGTCCGGGGCAATATCATAACATGTCCATTGCAGTGGTGTGCACATCTACGTGCCATGCCCGGCCAACTATAGCGCGGCGCGGTGTGCGAAAATACATACATATATATAAAGCATGCATGAGAGCCAAATAAAAGCTATAAGTACATCGGAGTGACGTAAGGTCGGTAACCTCCGATTATATTATGAAATAATCATTATCGCTCTATCTCTCCTTGAAGGAACAATTATTATAAGGCGAGTTCAATAACAATAAATACAAATCAAGAAAATCATGAAAATAACTCAACATTTTCATATTCACATTGAAATCATAAGCTTGGGACTTTTAAACATGGAATCATCATCATCATCGTAATCATCATAGAAACATTCTCATCTTTAGCATCGTCATTAACATTGTAAAAACATGCCCGTTGTTGTTGTCATAAAAGCTTATAGAATCATAAATCTTTGACTCGGAAAATAGGGACATTTTGGAAAACATTTATGGATTATCAAGAAAGAAGTCATGTCTTTGAATCATGAACTCTAATTTTTGGAAGTAAGGAGGTTATGAAACATATGTAGGGAATTATAACATAGGAGTTTCTAGAAATAGGATCATCGTCATCATAAAACATACTTATATTTAGCCTCATAAGAACTCTAAGAATCATGAATCTCTAGCTTTTGAGAATAAGGACATTTTAGGAAACATGTATGGGTTCACAAGAAAGGAATCATGCCTTTGAAACGAAAGGGTCTAGCCTTAACATACCTGTTCAACCTCCAGTTATCCACACTTATTCGTCCGAATTCGAGAGTCTACATTTAAGAGGATTTACACTATCATTAGAATCATCATAGTATACTTATACTAATCTTTCAAGTCAAACTACTCTCTGCCGAAAATCGGGCAGCATCTCCCCTGTTTATATGCCTAGCCCGAAATTCCAATTCAGCAACCAACAACATCAACAACAATACCAATAGTAATAACATCATTTCCAACACCAATATATACCCTAAAACAGCCCACACGCTGTTTTCCAACCTCCGTAGCTAACCAACTTACTATACAATTATTTAACCACTCTATCTTCGTGAATAAGCCGGTATTAACGTAAATAGAAAGATATTCATACCTTATTCTTGTTAAAACAGCAATATCTCCGATATCCACTTGAATTCACGCTAAAATCCACCGCAAAACAATACTAGAATCACAACCATGCGTTATCCGGGCCTCAATCAAGCAAAATCACTTCAATTGATCTTAGATCTTCATGAATTTGGTAGAAGGAATTTTGGGAAGTGTAGAGAGAATTTAAGGAGAGAAGATGGTAGGAAATGAGTGAAAAAAATCAGATTTTTGTTTTTAAATTTCTGATTTTTACTGTTCACACCGAGTTACTGTAGCAGGTCGGTTACTGTAGCAGTTACTATAGCACGCATTTCTGCTCTGCCCGCCTAACTTGTAACGTTCATAATTCTCTACTCCGACATCGTATCGATGAGCGGTTTGTTGCGTTGGAAACTAGACTCGACGAACGTCATTTTAGGCTTTTGAAACACCTTAAAACGCCCCATATACCTGGAGATATACCCCTCCAAAGTTGAACCAAAATTCTGTCCTTAATTCTGCCAACTTTTTCCAAATTTTCGACAAACTTATATTTTCTTTGATTTGGTTGATCCCGGAATCTTCCAAAACTCCCCCTACATGCTATTTATCATTTATTATACTTGATAATGGTCATGTTCTTGTGTTTCAAGGTTGTCCTTCCCGATTACGACTTACGAGATCGTAATTCATCTTTTACTTCATCGTTACGTACTTCCCATGGCTTGTACCTTCCAAAACTTCATGGGATGTCTCCGATACTCCATCGCTACGGTGAAATATGTGGTATGCTCATGCTCTGAAAGTGTAGGGTGTAACAGTATTCATTAAATGAGTCCTTAGTGTTCCCGTTCCCCCAGACTTATTGTTCTTACACTTGAATTGAAATGTTTTTTTTAAATATATTACATATGGCTAATTCTTTCTCCCTATCTCTAGTCATAAAATTCCAAACTTTAGAGCTTCGCGTATGAATTTTTGTCGCTTTTTGTTGTGTTTGTGATTTTTGTGGTTGTTGTCCTTGTTGTGTACCACTATCTCCTATCGGATTTTTCGGTGATTGTGTTTCGTCATCGTCATCATCAATAATTTCATTATAGGTTGAGCCAAATCGGTGTTCTAATTGTTCATGTTCTAAAATTGGATTATTTTGAGTAATGTCAACTTGACCCATCATATACGCTTCCGTTTCCGGCACAAATATTTCCTCCATAATTCTCCCCACCCCCCGACTACCACCGCCTCTTCTAACTCTCTTAGACATAATTAAATCGCAAGCAAATAAATCGCAAGAAAATAAATTGCTAAAATTTAATTGCGAAAATTAAAAATAGAGTTGGAGCGAAGGTACCAAATTGCAGAAATAAATTCCGCCAAAACAAATATTGAATTGAAGGCGGCTAGACTTGCAAATTCACCAACTCCACCAAGACTTTGTTTTTGTATAGTTGCAAAATATAAAATAGCTAATAATTGAGAATTTGAGAGAACTTGTAATTTTAAAGTAGCTAATAATTGAGCAAATTTGAGATTTGAGAAGAGAAAATCGGTGTGGATGAAAATAAAATGGAGAGAGATTTATATAGGAGTGGGAAAGGGTTTAAATTGTTAAAAATAAAAGTTTGGGGTGTTAGGGGGAGGAAGGGGCCAAAATTGGGTTTTTAGGCCGTTGCCAACGGCCAAAAATAAAATTGGACCGTTGGGCAACGACCCAATAACGGTCACATTTGCCCAGTCAGCACAGATTTAAAAAAAAAAAAAAAATTTGACCTGTTCGCCAAAATTTAAATCGTAACTGACCCGATATAACACGATTTTCGTAAACGCATAACCGATATACCGGGTTCGGTTTTGGTTCCGGGAACTGGAACCATTTAACAGGCTTAGGTCAGTCCTTCAATACTATGGAATACTACTATATAGGCTTGGCTTTTATGATCCTGGTGCACCATATGATTAGCAATGATATCGATCATGTAGAGATATGGAATATGGGCAATCTCAGGGCTATGAAGCCTAGAACAGACCTAAAAACCTTCTGATTACTTAGTAGGTAATGCATGCAGACGGCGCTTTGGAATATTCACATTGTATTAACAACAGATCTTCTGGACAATAGTTTACACACTCATCTCCAGATCTGATTCCCATGATGATGATCACTTTAATAAAATATCACGGCTCCTTTTTAAAATTGTCAATAAAATTTCATTTAGATTTTTTAATTACGACACTGCTAAAAAATTATTATTTTTTCACTGAAAATTTTCCAGTGAAAAATGTTGAGTGGCTATTCTTACTGAATGTCGGTGAAAAAAATCTAAATAGTATTATTTTCATAAGGAAAAATTAGGATGTTTCCAACCGTTTCAATGGAAGTCTGTTTTTTTTTTTTTTTTTGGTCGAACAAACAACTTTTATTCATTTTCCAAATCATGCTTACAGCTACATCCATTCAAAGAAAAACATAATTCAGTAACTACTCTCAACCACCCTATCTACTTGCTATTTACATTAACTTCCCTATTGGTATAATCTCTCAATCCACCCTTTATCTCTACACTGTTTTTTCCTATGTATAATGTCAAAAATTCTATACTTGCTTTCCTCTTTGATGTGTTCTATGACTTTATGTGGCATGGGCACAACATTGTTCCACAAGGCTTCATTTCTTGCTCGCCAGATATGGTAGATAAGAGCAGCTATTACTTCCCATATGAATCCCCTACTTACTTTCCCTGGTGTCTTTCTGGCCATTCTTCTCCATATATCTTGCAAGTCTATGCACTGTAATCTTATTTGTACCCATCCAAGCAGTTCCTGGAGGCATTTCCTGGAAAATTTACATTCAAATAGCACATGCTCTACTGTCTCAGACCCATTATCACATATCACACGAAAATCTTCTTGGCATATTCCCATTTTGGCCAATTTAGTTCTAGTTAGCAGTCTGCCCTTCATTGCCAGCAAATATATGAAGCTATGCTTTGGTGTGTTGCCCTTATTCCATACTCCTCTCCACCACTGCCATTCTTCTTCATTCCCCCTCCTCCATTTGTAACCACTTTAGATAGTATATTTATGGGAGTCCGTTTCCCCGCCATGCGTTTTCCCAATGAGCTAATTCGGTGAGAATGAGTTGGGAAAATCTTGTCTTATAACATAAATTTCTAACTGAATATCGGTGGAAAAAACCTTGTTTCTAGTAGTGCGATATATTATAATTAAACACTTAAACAAATAATAAAGTATTCTTATTAGACACTATCTGCTCCAATGCTAAAAAAGCTTCTGCTCCCTATTAGATACTTGTGTGTTGTTGAAAAAGCTTTTTTTTTTTTTTTTTTTTTTTTTATGTTTGGTTAAATAGAATACAATACTTTTTTTTTCAGGAAAATGTATTTATTTAAATTGATAATGTGGTAATTAATAATTTGAGTAGTAGTTTAATAAAATTCTTAAATATTAAAGATCAATAATAATGTTTAAGCGTTAAATTGTGAAGGAAAATGAGTTATTTTCCATTTTTGTTAAAAATATATTTAGTAAAAAAGAGTTATTTTCCAAGAGAGATCCTATGGAGATGGTTGGAGGCTAAAGGTGTACTTGTGGCGTACATTAGGGTGATCAAGGACATGCATGAGGGAGCCAAAACCAGGGTAAGGACAGTAGGAGGAGACTCAGAACACTTTCCAGTTGTGATGGGGTTGCATCAAGGATCAGTTCTTAGTCCGTTTTTATTTGCCTTGGTGATGGATGGATTGACGCGGCAAATTCAAGGTGAGGTGCCATGGTGTATGCTTTTCGGGGATGACATAGTCCTGATCGACGAAACTCGTAGCGGAGTTAACGCTGAGCTGGAGGGTTGGAGACATACTCTGGAGTCTAAAGAGTTTAAGCTGAGTAGGACCAAGACAGAGTACTTAGAGTGTAAGTTCAGTGAAGCACCTCAAGAGGCTGGCTTGGAAGTGAGGCTTGGTACCCAGGCCATTCAGAAGAAAAGTAGTTTCAAGTATCTTGGGTCTATTATGCAAGACAGCGGGGAGATTGACGATGATGTCACACATCGTATTGGGGCAGAGTGGATGAAATGGAGTCTTGGTTCCAGAGTGCTATGTGACAAGAAGGTGCCACCACAACTTAAGGGCAAGTTCTACAAAGTGGTGGTTAGACCGACTATGTTGTATGGGGCGGAGTGTTGGCCAGTTAAGATCTCTCACGTTCAAAAGATGAAAGTTGCCAAGATGAGAATGTTGAGATGGATGTGTGGCCACACCAGGAGTGATAGGATTAGGAATGAGGATATTCGGGACAAGGTGGGAGTGGCCTCGGTGGAAGACAAGATGCGAGAAGCAAGATTGAGATAGTTTGGGCATGTGAAGAGGAGAGACACAGATGCCCCAGTGCGTAGGTGTGAGAGGTTGGTCATGGATGGTTTCAGACGAGGTAGGGGTAGGACGAAGAAGTATTGGGGAGAGGTAATTAGACACGACATGACGCGGTTACATCTTACCGAGGACATGACCTTAGATAGGAGGGTTTGGAGGACCTAGATTAGGGTAGAAGGCTAATAGATAGTCCTGTTATCCTTTCTTATTAGTAGTCGCATTATCGCAGTATAATTTCTTGTGCTCTGATTTCTGCTATTATCTGTTATCTCTTGTGCTTTGATTATCTTATGTTATCTGTGTCCCTTGCGTTATTTCATTTCCATATCGCTTTGAATCTCTTAGCCTTATCTGACCTCTTTTTATGCTTTTTTTATTGAGCCGAGGGTTTTTCAGAAACAGCCGTCCTACCTTGGTAGGAGTAAGGTCTGCGTACACTTTACCCTCCCCAGACCCCACGTTGTGGGATTTCACTGGGTTGTTGTTGTTAAAAATATATTTAACAATCAAACATACAAATATTAGCCCACTTACTTTTAGAAGCATTTATTTTTTATTGGGAAAATACATCAAATCCCACTTAAACTATACCCAAAATGTCGAGTTCACACTCAAACTATACAGACGACCTATTACACACCTGAACATCTAAAAAAGTGAATTTAATACCAACCGACATGCTGATGTGGCACAAATTATAAAAATAATTGAAAAATAGGCGTGTTTTAATTAAAATTTATTTATTATTTTCTTTTTTTAATTACAAAATACATATTATAAAATCCCCACGCACCCCATCCCGACCCTTCCTCACCAAACTCATCTTCTTCGTAGAATAGCTGTTTAAATCCAACCAAATACACCTCAATCCTCAACCAAATAGCCCAAAATTTCAGGTTTCGAATTCCACTCGTCGATTCGAACTCGAACTCGAAGCTTTGAGTTTCAAAAATGGCGGACTGTTTTTCTTTGAGCTTTCTCAACCTTAGATTCAATGGTTTACATTTTTCAGCTCCAAATATCCTTCTCCTAAAATCAGCAACTAATCACGACTTAGCTTCAACATTTTTAGCAAACTCAATTGACTTTCTGAAGCTTCATTAATGGTGGACGAGAAGCAGATGTGCCAATGGGATGATCGAATTAGCTTCAACAATTTTTAGCAAACCAAATTGACTTTCAAACTCCTTCGTTGTTCAAAACCCCAGAAAAAAAAATACAAATATATATGTATCAAGTTACTAGTAGTTTCAGCTATGGTTCTTTTTGACATGCTCAAAGGACACTATCTAGAGAGACAATGGTGAGATTTTCTGGGTCATCACACCAGTGATGAATTTTTCGATTATCAAATCCAAGTGGTCGGACCACTTTCCCACTTCAATTTTCGGTGTCCTCACTCTCCACCACAACTTTGGAATGACACCGCGGCAACCTCCAACACCACCTTTGTTTTCTTCCGTCAAAATAAATTTTAAGTTTGGTGGGTCTTTTTAGTTTTTGTGGTGGAGGTGTGGTTTAATGGTGGATTGATGGCGTACAATGAAGGAGAAGCAATTGGGATGACATAGATTTAAAAAAAAATGATATAGTATATGATGTGGTGGTGACATGGCAATGACGTGGCAATGATATAGTGTGATTGTAAAACACCTCCCATCGTGTGATTGGTTATATGTGTGTTAGGGTAGTATTAAATTAACTTTTTAGATGTTCAGGTATGTAATAGGTCTCATGTATAATTTGAGTGTGAACTTGACATTTTGAGTATAGTTTAAGTGTGATTTAATGTATTTTGCCTTTTTTATTTCATGTGCTGCAACTCTTGAAAATATTTTGTTAGAAGGACGCATTCGAGAACTTCTAACAATTATAGTCGAGTTTATCATTTCTTTCATAAATATCCCAATTCTTTAATGAAGTGAGAAAAGTGCAAATTGCATGCACCTCAAAAAATTGATATGGATTTCTCAATAACACTCGTACTTTAAAGATGCCTAAAAACTTACAGAAACCGTAACCAAAGCCATATATACCAGTGTCCAGGTCAGAAATTCTTTGTTTCATATATAATCTTGCTTTTATTAAAATAATGAATGCATAATGTGTTTTTCATACATACTTCATTGCTTGTCCGACTACTTTTTGCCCTTCTTCATTTCAATGACAAGTCAATACAAATCCCTTGAGGTGATAAAATTGTGCGTTTTGACACATAGGTGATAGGTGGGCTGCACATTGGCTATCAACCTTAAGTTTTAACAGCAATTTTTTTTTTTTCTGAAGAAAATAGTTAGTTGCAGGGGATTGGACAAAAAGTATCCCTTTTCGTTAAAAGTATGTATTAAGGACCAAAATAGTCTGACCCTCATACTTAAGGACTATTAATGGAAATCTATTAATGTCACATGAATTGTGATGAGAGAGTCCTTTTTGGTCGAAAACAATGATGAGACACTTGCTATTAAAGTTGTCCAGACACATACAAATAACAGTCTTCTTTTCTCTTTTCTCATTCTTCTCCTTTGCCCCAACAATTCCTGACCTTATACTGTCCCCCACTAATATCGTTTGCCTCCAACATAAAAAATGCTACTCACATTTCAGGAATTAACACCAGTTAACCTCTGTCTGTTGGGGGACTTTTTGTTTGTGACTGAAAGGCACTCGCCGTAGAAAAGTCTAAATAATAATAATAATAACTTATTATTATTATTATTATTATTATTATTATTATTATTATTATTATTATTATTATAACTATAATAATATTAATACAACAACGACATATTCAATATAATTTCACTAGTGGGTCTGGGAAGGGTAGAGTGTACACAGACCTTATTCCTACCTTGAAAAATAGAGAGGTTGTTTCTGATAGACTCTCGGCTCAAGAAAAAGCAATTTAAAGCAATTCGAAAGAAATAATGAAAGTGAAGAAGCCATGACAAAATATTATAGAAAGCATGGCAGAGCAGTTTGAAAGAAAAAAGGAACAGTAACTACAACAAAATAAAATGATAATAGCAGTACAAGAAATAACAGATAGTGGTAGACGTCGAAGGATAAGAAACTACCAGAGTAATACTGCGGCTAACCAATATGAAGGATAAGTGAGACAACGCTCAACTACCTCCTAACCATGTACCCTAATATATGTCCTCCAAAACCTCCTATCTAAGTTCATGTCCCCGGTAAGCTGAAGTTGCGTCATGTCCTGTCTAATCACCCCTCACTAATACTTCTTCAGCTTACCTCTACCTCTTCTGAAATCATCCATAGCCAACCTCTCACACCTCTGCACTGGGGCACCCACGCATCTCCTATTCACATGCCCGAACAATCTCAGTTTCGCCTCCCGCAATTTGTCCTCCACCGAGCCACTCGTTTGTCTCGAATATCGTTATTTCTAATATTATCTCTCATAGTATGCCCACACATCCATCTCAACATCCTCATTGTTGACTTAAGAATATATGTTTTGATGATTGACAAAGTAAAATGAAAAAGACAATAAACCAGCTTTTTAGAAACAGATGAAGTCATCTGTGATTAAACCAGACAAAGGCAAATCATGCAGATGAAGTGATTGAACCAGGTCTGGGGATATGATCTGCTCAAGAGGTTGCAAACATCTGCTCAAGAGGTTGCAGATAACTGCTCAAGAGGTTGCAGACATGCAAAACACTGTACACATGAACCAGGTCTGCAAACATGTTCTAACACAGTGCCAAGTGCAGGAAACAGATCAGGGACTTAAGCAAACAGATCAGGGCAAGACAAGGATAGATGGACCAGGTCTATAAAGATGTTCCACGCTATATGAGAGGTATGTTCTTCAGAGTTCAGATATGCAGTGGTGTTCAAGTACAGAGGGAAGATGTTTGTAAGAGTAGAAAGGTCCAGTTGCAAGCAGAATATGGGATTAAGATTAATCTGATGAAGATGGAGCTGTTTGAATTAAGTCTAAGAACATGTTCTATCTCAGAGTAAGGGGACATCTAGGAGGAAATGAGCTACAGATAGCTGTAGAACAATGGGAAGTGAAACAAGGGTATGGACATGTGCCATCTCCGACAAATGAGAAGATTCAGATAAGAAAGAACAGGGGTAGGGACCAAGTTCAAGAACATGTTCCAGATCATTATCCTACTTGGAGTAGAATTTGTGTATTATGGTAAAGACTTGGCAGTCAAGATTTGCAGGATTCCTTACCATAATTATCAAGATACTTCAAACTCCTCCAAGGACAATGAAACTGCATGGAAAGGCAAGAATTCTAAGTCAACTAAAACCCTATTACAACTAATGGGTCAATTCACAAAGGGTTTTAGTTTCGATGACCTATGGCGAACTGAAAGCTATATATATCCAAGTATTACCAAGAATAAAATTTGCATATTCATAAAGAAAGAAATCAGAATATTTAGAAAAAACATTCAATGCAATATTGAGTGTTCTGATTCCAGAATTGCCACCTAACACTACGAAGAAGATTGAAGACGTTGACATTTATTGAGTCTAGATTGATGTATTAGGTTGGTTTATCGAATTGATATTCATTCACTTTCCTAGAAGCATAAATTGTAGGTACAAACAGTTAGTCAAATTCAACTTCAAGTTGGGATAACGTGAACGGTTCTTGCTAGTCTAGGGATATTAGTGGGATATGAATTAGAGGTTAGTTCCTAGGTTACAGAGTTTGCAACTTGAATTTACATAGGCTCACAGTTGTAGTGGAGTTTGGGAAAAATCCTAGAGGTGTAGGTCATGGGTTTTTCACCCTTGTGAGCCGGGTGGTTTCTATGTAAATATTGTTGTGTCTTTTACTTTACTGTTCTTTACTATTCTGCAAACATTAGCTTAGAACAGGTAGAATAACTTGTTCTATTCCATAGGTGAAAATCTAGTATTAAATAGGATAGAACGTAAAGCATGAAGCACAACAAGTGGTATCAGAGCAGGCTCTCTCCAAAGAGGCTAACACCTTAACGAAAGATCGTGATGGATGTTGCACTACCTAAGGACTCAGTGAAGGGAGATCTATTCACAAGCCACCACGATTAGATATAGAGCACTTTGCTCAATGGAAGAAGTATATGAAGACTTACTTAATGGATCTGGACTACAATCTCTGGTTGATTACAACGAAAGTACCATGGGTTCCTACTATAACCAGATCGGATGGCATAAAGAGACCTAAAATCGAAGAAGAATTCAATTCGAACTAAATGCAACAGCTGTTCATATTCTATACTGCATTCTAGAGAATGAAGAGTACAACAAAGTTGCATAATGCTTCTGTGCCGATGAAATTTGGGAACTGCTGACACTGACTTATGGAGCTATGTCTCAAGAAGAACGACTCAAACCAGATAAGCTCATGAGGAAGTATGAGCTATTTGCTATGAGAAGTACGGAATCAGTCAGAGGCATGCTCACAAAATTTGTAAGTATTGTCAGTAAATTTAAGCTGTCTAAAAAGGTCTTCACCACAGAACAACTAATTAGAAAAATTATGAGGAGTCTTCCTCCCTCATAGGATACGAGAGTAGCAGCTATTGAAGAAGGGCATGAAATTCCCTGAATGTTAATAGAGGAGCTATTTGCTTAACTGGAAGCTTTTGAATCTGAGAAGGGCTACCAAGTTAAGCAGAACTTTTCAAGAAAATCTGAAGAAGGCAGATTCAGAAACAAGGACCGGTCAAGAGGTGTTTCATGGATGACGAATCAGGCTTGAAATCAGGAGCTGCCCACCATCGGGATCTAAATTTAAAAAGACTATGATAGCGGGACGGAACTCAAGATCCTGTGGTGAATGTAAATCATACTGCTGTCATGGCTAGTAAAGACTCGGATTCTGAAATTAATAAATAAACTAGGAAGGATGCTCTTGACCTTAGAAAGTTAGATGACTTGTCTAAGAAAGGTCTCATGACCCTGGTAGTAAATTGACCAATGAATGTCGGGATATTAGTGCTGAGAGAGTTAAGTTGCATTGTACCATAGCTAGTCTAAAGAGTGAGCTCACAGATGTCAAGAAGAGCAAAAACAGTACTTACAAGGAAAATCACTTGCTGAAGAAACAAGCAACTCAACTTGGCTCATGCATCTCAACCTTCTGAGTTGAAGTACTAAAGTTGACTACCAATACGGAACCATCATAAAAGGGGCTTACCCTGATTTCTCAAATGAAAAGGTGGCCACTATACATGAGAAAGTTGATCGACTCGAACTCAAGTACCTTGCTAATTCTGGTTACAAAGTAAGAAAGCAAACAATAGCAGAGCGACACTCTGGAAAGAAGGGTGGAACACGTAAAGGCAATAGGGTTTCCTGTATAAGGTCTAGAGAGAAAAAGAAAAGATAAATGCCTTCCAGCTGTAAAGAAAAAGGACCCAAGCAAGACTGGGCTCCCAATACTAAGCTCTAATCCTTATTGTAAGAATAAGTGACAGAAAACAAGCTGAGTCGACATATCAAAATGTATGTTCTATGATCAAACTAGACAAAGGAAAATCATGCAATTGAAGTGATTGAACTAAGTCTGGGCATTTGATCTATTCAAGAGGTTGCAGACATGGAAAACACTGTACACATGAATCAGGTCTGCAAACGTGTTCCAACATAGTGCCAAGTGCAGGAAGTAAGTCAGCGACATAAGTAAACAAATCAGGGCAAGACAAGGATAAATGGACTAGGTCTATAAAGATGTTCCATACTATATGATAGTTATGAAGTGGTGTTGAAGTACAATGGGAAGAAGTTTGTAAGATGACAAAGGTCCAGTTGCAAGCAGAATGTGGGATTAAGCTTAATCTGATGAAGATAGAGCTGTTTGAATTAAGTCTGAGAACATGTTCTATCTTAGAGTAAGGGGACAGCTGGGAGAAGATGATGCAGAAATAGCTGCAGCCCAGTAGGAAGTGAAACAGGGGTATGGACATGCTCCATCTTAGACAAATGAAAAGATTCAGAGAAGAAAGAAGCAGGTGCATAGACTAGGTTCAAGAACATGTTCTAGATCACAGTCCTACTTGGAGTAGGATTTGTGTTTCATGGTAAAGACTTGGCGTCAATATTTGCAGGACGTCTTGCCATAATTATCAAGATACTTCAGACTCCAACAAGGATAATGAAGCCGTAAGGAAAGGGAAGAATCCTAAATCAACTGAAACCCTATTGCAACTAATGGGCCGACAATAGGTTTAGGTTTTGACGACCTGCTGCGTACTTAATGCTATATATCGAAGTGTTGCCAAGAATAAAGTTTGCACATTCATTGTCACGACCCAACTCGTAGATCGTGCGGGTACCCACACTAACTCTCCCAAACCCAAAAATAAATTTACACCATTTTAAGGAAACCTATAAGCTAACCATTTCAACATCATTTAAAGAGAAGAAAACAAAAAAGGAAATGCTTTACTAATAAACCGTCTCCCAAAAATGAGTCTAGACTCGTACAAGAGCTTCTAAGATATACAACTTGCCATGGAATTCCGGTTAACTAAGTACAACTTCTACTTTGGAATAAGAACCCACAGAAAGCTTTAGAATGGACACCGTGAGATCCTCAAAAGCTACCTGAACCTCGGGCATCAATCTGGAACAACTCTACACCCCAAAAAGGGTGTAGCAAGAGTAGTATCAGTACAACACACATACTGGTAAGCATCGTAGGCCGACAACGATTAGCAATACATATATAACAAGTGGGAGTAAGCAAATGAGTATGATAGGAAATCAAACGAGAAAGTATACATATCAACACGACAGTTCACAACACTTAGTATAAGAGAATCTCTCCACGCTCGAATCATATCCTAAAGTCAAGTTCTATTCTTAGGTATATTTGTTCACCTCACCAAGATTCCAAATCACAACCAAATAGTCACTTAAGCATTACACAACCAAAGAGAGGACAAGAAACCATAATGATGTAAAATGCAACGCAAATGGATGAAGTGTAATGCAATTCAATGGCTAATGTCATAACATGTAAACACATGCTATAGACGGAACTTTCGACGTCTCGATAGTCATGACCCATGGGGGACCCACGAAGTCCATGTACTCCCTCATCCCGGTTAGAAACCTCGAGCATCGAGTATATCACATTCTGCTCCGGTAACAACCTCGGATCATAGACTCACATAATATTTCCATCAAACATCACAATACTTTATCCTTGTTGCCATAAATCTTTCATCAATAACATAACACTTTTGCCATTGTTTCCGTTGGAACCACACCATGTAACCAAGTAAAATGCGGAATGAAATACATGCATGAATGTCAAACTCAACAAAGATAATCATAAAGGAGTAACCACCACCAATTGTCCATAACCAAAAGATTCAAAAACCAATTTAAAACTTGAGCATAAATACGATGCAACTCACCGATCAATTCATAAGCCTAGATGGAACTTTTAACTCCCAAGCCTGTTAGTCTCTACAATAGTCTCCCTCATAAACCATAGTACTGTACATAAACAATCATAATATAGGTAAACCTACTAGGAACGATAACGGATAAAGAAAATGCCATTTTTACGCCATGAATATTCTCAACACGCAACATCAAGCTCAAAACAACCTCAATTATGATTAATAAAGTAACAAGCACAATGTCACAATATGGGGTGACAAGCCCAACATCACAAACACACAATAAGTACGTTATCACAATATGGAGACAAGCCACACACATAAGACAATTACCAATCTATGAGCATCCATCCCAACACCTTGTCCAATGACCTATGCATGCTTTCTCCATTAACATCTACTAATTACATATGAATTCTTAATCGGAGTCTAACTCAAGTAAGTCATAACCTACCTCGAAGCCGAACAGGTGCCACGAACATCCCTCTCGAACATCATCTTTCTTCTTCAGGAAGAGTTGAGAACAATAGGGTCTAAAAGAACAAGTAAGTAACGCAAAGAGGACATTCAGATACATGACTCTATAAAAGTTCTACTATCAATGGAGAATGACCCCAGGCCCATAAGGGCAAAATCAAAATTTTTCCTTCAAACTAGTTTACTAAGTTCCCCTACGATGAATAACCTAAATTTCATATTTATCTAACCCCAAGAGAGCTTCCATTTCCTTTCGTTACCAATACCTTCAATTTCTAAGAAAATCATACACTAACCCATTTGAGAAATCAAGATTAGAATTAAAGATTTGATTTAGAAAATAGTTTTCCCCAAGCTAAGAATAAGTTATTAATCCTTAACCACTAAGATTTTAGTAAAAGGGACACCATTTACCCACCTAGGGTTTTTACTAACATGAAAATTTCCCAAAAACCTAAACTCCTAACATGAATTTAAAACAATGGAAGATGAGAAACAAAAAGGGAAATAAAGAGGATGAGTTAGGTCTTAACCTCTCCAAGGGCCATGGAAACTTCTGGAAATGCACCGTAACCAGCTTTAGGAAAGTATTGGGTGTAAAATAATGTCCAATCCCGAAATGGGGAAATAAAATCTAGGTCTGATTCACTAATTTACGCTTATGCGAAAGATCACTTGACTACGCGATATCGCTTCTGTGGAAAGTATTCTACCAATGCGAATAGGATCTCACAGATGCAGGCATGCTAAGGTGGCCAACCAATCGCACAAGAACCACAACTGCTTTTGAAAATTCCTAAGTAAGAGGAGTTCTTTCTAAAATTGTCTATAGGTCACCTCTTTCTAAAATTGTCTATAGGTCATCCTTACCCGCAAATCTCATGTGTAACAACTATTGGTGCGAACTCGAATAATAGGTATTTTGGGAAAAGAATACGGAAGGTCAGTAACGACCAAATGGGTCATTACATTTGTAACGGTTCGCTTTTTCGCGCGGGTTTAGGGTGCAAGAAGGCTACTACGAACTCGCTAACACTCTTTCGGACTTCATTTTAAAAGAGTCGCCACCTAATTTTAAGAAAATTAGGAAAAGCAGTTTTGAAGGGTTTATTCAAATACAGTGAAAAAACCTTCGTAATCCAAAGTTCTAGGTAAGGGTACTGGTGATCCCCTGGAAAAGGTGTTAGGCACCCCAGTATTAAGGATCCGTACTATACGGTTGACCTTCGAATTCCAGTGTATGAGTGTTTGTTTAAACTGCGTATTTTGTATTTATTTTCCCGTAAAAGAGGAACTGTTGTGCATATCATATATTTTGAAAGAATATATCCCTTTTACTTATAGGGGTATCGTAGTTTCGGATTTATGTTATCAGTGCGTAAATAGTTTCCCTTTATGTAAGAAATAAGTAATCCATTAAAAAATATTGTTTATTTTACACTCATACACCGGGGCTCAGGTCGACTCGTATTGATACGTTTCAGTCTCACCGGAAACTTTATATTACGCGTAGGCTTTTAAATCGTTTGTCAAGGTATTTTATTTTTTAACGAGTATATCCCGCCTGAAAATAGAGGTTAATTTGGGCCAACTTGGGCCAAAACAACGTTCATGCTAAAAAAAACTCCTACTTGTTTCTTATTCAGAGATAAATTTTATGGCTTTAGCAAAATCTAATTTTGTCTTCTGAAAAAAACAGCCCAATATTATTCCAAAACGGGACATGTATAGGTTAAATTCATTTTTTTGTTAAAACCAATCCAAGTAAAGCTGATTTTTGGAAATTCAGTCTTGAGTGGGAAAAAACTCACAAACTTGATTATATAAAACGCGGTTTACTTGTTTAGTTTAGAAAAATCAATGGCGATCTATTTGGAAGCAGTTTAAAGCCTTAATTTAGTGCTTAGTTATATATAAAAGGAAAAATTAGGTTGAGTCCATGGTTTTTTAGAAAAGATCGGGTACGGGGACCTAAAGTCGACTAAACGGCATAAGAATCGTTATCCTAAGACGTCTAATTCCAATCATAAGGATTTCGACTATAATATGAGTTTGAATACATTTGTACAAGCACATCAAAATGGGAACAAGTTTTTGAATAAAATGTAAAGAGACTAAGTTAGACTAGGGGCGTACCAAGCCCCTAGTTGGCCATTTTCACCCATGGCTAGGCCTTCTGCGCGCCTCGCCATCTTCTTTGTCTTCCTGGACTCTTTTTTTGAAGTAGAATTCCTACTTGGGCCTTAGGCCCAAAAGGGTGGTTTATACATTTTTGACCCGAGTAGTCACGTGATAGGAGGAGAGAGGAGAAAATAAAGAAAACACAGGTTAGTTTATAATCGCTAAACTTATCGCTATAATAATTAACAACTATATCTATGTACATAGATACATATCAACAAAACATATAAGGTTTAATGCTTACCCCGTACTAGTCCCAAAATGGGGTTTTATTTGTTTGAGACTTGACATGGTATGGGGACTGGGTCCTTGCCCCGTATACCTGATGTCGCACAAGTTCCAAGGGGTTTCTAGGGACCTCAGGCATGGCTAACACCAGGAAAGGCTTGGACAACCCCAACTACCATGACTAATTTCAAAACTAATAAATCCCAAAGAGAGACAGTAGAGAGCATAAGGCTCTAAGACTAAACAAAATCAACTAAGCTTACACATGACAAAACAACAACACTGTCCAGGAACAAGAAATGTAAGCAAGATATAACATGGAATGATTTAGCAAGATTCAGCAGATCAACCGAGGCACAACATGAGAATATTAGTAACATTTTATAGCAAGTTTGAAGGAGAGCAAAGGTTACTAATAATATGGCAACACAATTGAAGCAAGATCAGCCCAAGAAGAAGAGTCAATCAAGCCCATTTTTTAGGTCAAGTCCTTACAGAATCAAGGAGCATGCAGGGCTATTCTTAGGAAAATTAGTACACACAAGCAAGCGACATCAAGCTTGCTTAAAACAAGATGTTTATGATCAATCATATGTGTGGGAATAGGAGCAGTCAATCAAATTAGCAAGACAATCTGGACAAGACATACGTGGACAGAGGTAGGGAGCATGATGGGCCCTAAGCAAAATGCCATATCAAGGACCAAAGATCCAAAACAAAACCTTTTTTACCCAGTAGAGAAGACCTCAGAACAAAACAAGGCAAACAAGAAATCTTAATGGAAGAGTTCAGTACCAACAAAGGAATGCAGCCTGGCCATAAGCTCAGCATAAGTCATAAAAATGTCACAAGGGCCAATTTCTGTATTTGTAGTACATAGTTAGGAGTAGACTTCAGCAATGTACAAAGAGTGGGAAAAGTTGGTACCTAGGACTTCATAACTACGTGAGGCAAAGCAAACAAAATGGTGCAGCCAAGCAAAGGAAGCAGGGGTAGGGAACAAGCATGCTAATAGAAAGAGGAGGGACTATAGAGGTCAACACCAAGCATGGAAAGAACAGGAAAAGAACAAGAAAAGAGAGAAAAAAGAGAAACAAGCAGACCTGGCCAAACATGGGAAAACACTAAACAAGGTGAGCTAAATAGAGATATGATAGGCAAGACCTTATAATGAAGTGGCCATAGGGAAGTTATATACGTAAGCAGTCTAGAAAATCACTCAATGGTCTTGAGGCATGAATGTTTTTGCTGACAGGTGACAGAGGCATAAGACACACAGGACATGGATGATCACACACTTAGTGCAACAAATAGGTGAGCCGGATATCCAAAAATCCTTCATGTAAGGTGGCAGTTGAAGGAGAAGACAAAACTGGTTCCAGTCGAGAGGTATACATGGAGTACAAACATAATCAATATGGTGATCAACCTATATGGACACCTTAGCTAAGAAAGAGGGCCTGCTTACTAACTAGTTGGAGCCTGGGCTAAGGTAGGAGAGAGGATTGGCAAGGTGCTATGCAGATGGCTAAATGCATATGCAAGTCCATTCTAAGTGAGTCACTTACACTTATAGCATAAGTAGGCAAGTGGGAGGGCAAAGGGAAGGGGTGTGGTTTTTTTGAAATTTTGGGGCATGCCATGCACAGGTGTTGGTTCAAGGCCAGTCAAAACAAGTGCCAAGGTATGTGTTTAACTGTAGTTCATATAAGTTAGCTAGCAAGTTTGGAGAGAAATGAAGCAAAACTCAGGAAAAAAGGAGGGAAAGCAAGCAGGTCCTACTTAAGATAAAGGGAGGCAAACTACACCTAGGCCACACACATATATTCTAAAGAAAAAGATGAGAAGGTCTCTACGTAGCAAGCATGAACAAGCAAGAAAAAAAAACTTGGGATATCATCTATGTGAGAGCAGACTTAGGGTGACTCAGTTTTGACACTGCACAAGTAGATGTTCACAGAGGAGGCATGTAACTGGCTAAGGAACAGGCTTCAGAATAGAGGTTGAGCTAACCACCTAAGGGTAAGGTGTGACAAAAAAAAAAAAAAACGAAAAAAAACAAATGAAAAATCTAGGTGATCAGGGAATAGCACAAGGCCAACCCTTACAAAACCACATGAAGACAACCCTATTATATCTCTTAAATCTACATCCTCACAAAATGTCACGACCTAACTAGGGGCCATGACGGGTACCCGGAGCTAGCTACCGAGCACCGCTCACTTTACTACTCATATTACTCATCTAATGCTCTTTTGCAATTTTTTATTCATGGAAGTGTAAGAAAGCATATATTTTGTAGAAACATAAATGCTTTATACTTATTTGCCTTTCAGCTATCAAAATAACATATATATATATATATATATATATATATATATATATATATATATATATATATATATATATATACATAACAACATCATGTGAGACCATATAACCCACAATGCGTATCTACGAGCCTCTATTGACATACTATATACATAGACGGAACAAGACTCCGTCATGCCAAAAAATACTCATATGTACCAAGAGAATAACCATAAGCACCTCCGAACAATGGAGTGCTCTCTATCAGCTGACAGGTACTGAGGATCTGGGCCAAGCTCACCTCCTTGTCTACCTGTGGGCATGAACACAGCGTCCAAAGAAAACGGACGTCAGTACGAATATTGTACTGAGTATGAGAGGCATAAACAAAGAAGAAAGACATCAATAATGCAATGAGAACATCGATATGAAACATCTGGATCTGAATAACAATCATATGGAAAGTAATGCATGCTGTCTTACTCATGCTCATCATCATGTCATATATGCATAATATGCAAGTTGCCCGTCCATGTCGGAACGGTGTGATAATCAATAACATTAGCCCGCGTCCAGGCCTCCCGCGTCCGGGGTACCATCTCATGCCGCCCACTAGTGGTGTCTGCCCATGCCAAAAGGTCATGGTGTATCCGTATAGCTGCCCGCTTTGGCGGTGACTGTCCGACCAACTAGGCCCGGTGTGATGCAATCATGTCATGCTCATCATAAAATGCTTACTATCATATACTTATCAAAACATGCTTATCTTATCATAGTTCATGCATGAAGCTCAAGATCATTTCTACTTTATCGGGGTGACGTAAGGACGTGATCCCCCGATGTCATTATGGAGCAATTATTGACATTCTGCCTCACCTTGAAGGAACTAGTACATAAGGTGAGTGTAGGCGGCAATAACCTCATTATCAATATAGCATCATCATATCGTATCTCTTATCTTATATAGACATTTATGAATGTAGGCTCTTAACTTTCCGGAAAATGGAAACTCATGAAGAGGATAAAGAGTTTACGCAATAGGATTCATGCCATTATAAGGAAAGGACTAGCCTCACATACCTTGGTCGTTTAACTAAGCTATCGCTCACTTGTTCTCCTTCGGTATCACGTCGTTACCTTCATGAGAGAATTCGAATTAACATTAGTTAATTGACTACAAGAACACATCGTTAATTCTAGGAAAAATTGGGCAGAACTTCCTTTGTTTATACTACTTTTCCCATGTTCTATATCAACTCCCAACATTCACAATACTACTCACCATATCACAATCAACAATCATCATTTATGCATATTTAGCAAAATCCACCATTTTCCTCCAATTTTTCCCATATTTCTACTTATAGCTCATCTTTGTGTTTTCACGCATTTAATGCTTGTTTCATGATATACACATCACTATAACGTATTCCTAATCACAACTCTTCAACTTTCACGATTCAATTCCACTATCATTCAATTATGTCACTATTCACTCAATAATGACCCACTTTCTATGTTCTTCTACATTTCAAGTATCTAAGCCTTCCAATACCTTAAACATCATGAAATTATCATAAAACTTACCTTGGATGTTGGTTGAAAAATCCTTGAGTTGAGTTTCTACCTTAGCATCAAAACCCTTCTTCACCTCCTTTGATTTTCTTTGAGGAAGACGAACCCTACTTAGTTTTCATACACTTTATTTCATGGATTATGTGTTGTTGATCTTAGTTTCCCTTGGATTTATCTTGTGGTTGAAGAGTAGGGAAAGTTCTAGAGGCTTCTTGAGTTGGAAGAGGTGGGAAATGAAATGGGTGAAATGAAAAATGACCCCTTACACTTAATTTAAAAGCTGGCCGACACCCATTATACGGACCAACATACGGTTCGTACTATTTATACGGACCGTATGTATAGGCGTACAATTGGTCCAGTAGATGGTCCCTTCATTGGCCAATTATACGGCCAATTATACGGACAGTATAAATTATACGGTCCGTAGGTTGGACCGTATAATGCCAGTGGTTCCGTTTTCGTTGTCGTTGTCTCGTTCAATTTCCGATCCTTATGGAACCTTCTTAACACTTGTTTAATACTTCAATACCAATCTAAGGGACGTCATTGCATGTCTCTAAGACACCATTATGCCCTCACCAACTTGTTGCTCGTTATTCCTACTCGATATACGACTTACGACTCGCTTTCCTTAACAACTTCCTTTCCTTATCTCGAATGGTTTTGAAATCTCGTTTGGGGTTATCAAACACTATTCCTACTCATCAAAATGTCGTATACGCTATGACCTTCGTTGTCCTATTCATAGTACAGGTACGGGGAATCTTCCAAGGTGTAACATTCTTCCCCCCTTTTGGAACATTCGTCCTCGAATGTTAAATAGTCGAGATTCTACAAAAATTTTGCTAGAGTTTCCCCTGTAATTGGGCACTACCAACCTGTCACAACAACCCATAATATCATCGCCTCACAGGGCTACATCATAATATCAACATATATATGGCCACACATAACCTAAAGCATAAAAATAGAGCATACGTACCTCATCTCGTCGATGTTTCATCTTGAGTCTCCTCCGGGGGTTGGAATAAATGCGAATATTTGGCTTGCATATTATCCTCCGCTTCCCAAGTCATTTCTTCCCGATTATTGTTTCGCCATAAGACCTTGACTGAAGCGACCTCTTTATTTCAAAGCCTTCGCACCTGTCTGTCTAAGATAGCAACCGGTATTTCTTCATATGTTAGTCCTTCTGTCACTTGGACATCGTCAACTGGAATGATTCTCGTTGGATTTCCAATGCACTTGCGGAGCATTGAAACATGGAAGACTGTATGCACTGACTCGAGTTCTGAAGGCAAGTCCTGTTCATAGGCTACTCGACCCACTTTACGGATGATTCGATAAGGTCCAATATATCTTGGGCTTAACTTCCCTTTCTTGCCAAATCTCATCACCCCTTTCATCGGCGATACCTTCAGGAATACCCAATCATCTACCTGAAATTCCACTCGTCGGCGGTTGTCCGCATAAGACTTTTGACGATTTTGGGCCATCAACAACCGATCTCGTATCACCTTAACTTTTTTGACTGCTTGTTGAATCAAGTCGGGGCCTATTAATTGTGCTTCTCCGGTTTCAAACCATCCAATTGGAGATCTACATTTCCTTCCGTACAAAGCTTCATATGGAGCCATTTGAATACCGGAATGATAGCTGTTGTTATAAGCAAATTCAATAAGGGGTAAATGCTCATCCCAAATACCGCCAAAATCCAACACACACGCTCGCAGCATGTACTCCAAGGTCTGAATAGTACGTTCAGCTTGTCCGTCAGTCTGTGGATGAAACGTCGTGCTGAGCTTAACCTGAGTACCCAAACCTTCTTGGAAGGACTTCCAAAACTTAGCTGTAAACTGTGCCCCTCTGTCTGTGATAATGGCCAAAGGAATTCCGTGAATTCGCACAATTTCATTCAAGTACAACCTAGCATAATCTTCCGCTGAATACGTGGTTTTAACTGGGAGGAAATGAGCTGCTTTTGTGAGTCTGTCCACGATAACCCATATAGAATCATATTTTCCTCGGGAACGAGGTAATTCTATAATAAAGTCCATATTAATTTCTTCCCATTTCCATGTAGGAATCTCTATTGCTTGCAATAAGCCTCCTGGCTTTTGATGTTCAGTTTTTACTTGTTGGCAATTCGAACATTAGGCTACAAATTCTGCTATGTCTCTCTTCATACCGTTCCACCAATATATCGATTTGAGGTCATGATACATTTTGGTTGCACCGGGATGAATAGAATATCGAGAACAGTGAGCTTCCTCTAGAATCCTTTGGCGCAATCTTGCCACATCCGGTACGCATAGCCTGCCCTGATATCTGAGAACCCCTTCCGTGGAGACTCCAAATGGAGACTTTTCCTTCTAACGAGATAGGTCTCGGTAGTGGCTTAACTGGGAATCTTCGTACTGTCGTTCCTTTACTTCTGTACTTAAGGATGAAACTGTGGGGTTACTAATGCTGATACCTGTGCTACCCGAATCAATTGCGCGTACTCCAAGATTAGCTAGTCGTTGCAGCTCATGGACCATTTCCTTCTTTTCTGAAGGGACTTCACATAAGCTACTCATTGATCGACGGCTAAGCACATCAGCCACTACGTTAGCTTTTCACGGGTGGTACAGAATATTTACATCATAGTCTTTCAACAGTTCTAACCACCGCCTCTGACGCAGATTCAACTCCTTTTGCTTGAAAATGTATTGAAGACTCTTGTGATCTGTATAGATATCAATATGTACACTATACAAATAATGCCTCCATATTTTTAAAGCATGAATAACCGCGGCCAATTCAAGATCATGGGTTGGATAATTTTGTTCATGTTTCCGTAACTGTCTCGAGGCATATGCAATAACCTTGCCATGCTGCATTAATACACATCCTAGTCCCACACCAGAAGCGTCGCAATATATAACATAGCCTTATGACCCTTCCGGAAGTGTTAGCACTGGTGCTGAAGTCAATCTGTCTTTCAACTCCTGAAAACTACGCTCCCACGCATCGTTCCATTGGAATCTAGCGGATTTCTGAGTTAACTTCGTCAGTGGGGATGAAATAGAAGAAAAGCCCTCTACGAATCTTCTATAGTAACCTGCCAAACCCAGGAAACTACGAACTTCTGTGGGTGTCGTAGGCCTTGGCCAAGTCTTCACAGCTTCAATTTTCTGAGTGTCGACTCGGATACCATCATCGGAAATAACGTGGCCTAGGAATGTTACAGAATTCAGCCAAAACTCACACTTTGCGAACTTTGCATATAATTCCCGAGCTCGGAGAACACCAAGGACAATTCTTAGATGATCTGCATGTTCTGACTCCGTGCGAGAGTATACCAATATATCATCGATAAATACTATGAAAAAGAGATCCAAGAATGGTCTGAACACATTATTCATTAAATTCATAAACACCGCCGGGGCATTCGTCAACCCAAACGACATTACTCGGAACTCGTAGTGACCATATCTTGTCCTGAAGGCAGTCTTGGGAATATCCGCTTCTCTAATTCTCACTTGATGATAACCAGACCTCAAATCTATCTTGGAAAACCATTTAGCGCCCTGCAATTGATCAAACAAATCGTCAATTTTGGGGAGGGGATACTTGTTCTTTACCATTACCTTATTCAGCTGTCGGTAATCAATGCACATCCGCAGGGATCCATCCTTCTTCCTCACGAACAAGACCGGTGCTCCCCACGGTGATGAGCTGGGCCTTATAAATCCCTTCTCAAGTAAATCTTTTAGCTGTGCTTTTAGTTCCTTTAATTCTACCGGAGCCATTCGATAAGGAGGAATGAAAATAGGCTCAGTGTCCGGTAACACATCAATAGTGAAATCGATTTCCCTCTCGGGAGAAAGACCTGGAAGTTCGTCCGGAAATACATCGGGGAATTCATTCACTACCGAAACAGATTGGAAAGTTGGCGACCTTGCCTCAGTGTCATGGACCCGAACTAGATGATAAATATAGCCTTTAGCTATCATTTTTCTTGCCTTAAGGTAGGAAATAAACCTACCCTTTGGGGTTGCCGTATTACCCTTCCATTCAAGTACGGGCTCTCCCGGAAATTGGAACCGAACCATTTTCATCCGACAATCAACATTAGCATAGCACGAAGCCAACCAATCCATACCCATGATTACATCGAAATCTACCATTTCCAGCTCGATCAGATTGGCTTTGGTTTGACGATCACATATCACGATAACACAGTCCTTGTACACTTTTATCGCTACTACCGGATCACCAACTGGAGTGAACACTTCAAAAGGTTTGATTGGCTGGCTTTACCCCAATACAATTGGCGACATATGGAGTAACATAAGAGAAAGTAGAGCCCGGATCAATCAAAGCATATCCATCACGGGATAATATAGTCAATGTACCTGTGACAACATCTGGGGAAGACTCAAGATCCTGTCGCCCAGCTAAAGCATATACGCGGGGCTGAACGACACCTGAAGTAGATGCTCCCCCTCTGCCTCTGCCTCTGCCTCTACCTGCGGTGGTCTGAGAAGTCTGTGCTGTCGGGCGTACTGAGGAAGACCCAACTGCTGATCCCGTAGGCTGGGTCCCGACTCTACCTCTCGCTGAAGGGCAATCTCTCATCATGTGGCCAACTTGCCCGTAGGCATAACATGCATCTGAACCCTGACGGCACTGCCCGGAATGCAATCTACCGCACTGACTGCACCACGGCACTGGAGGTCTCCGCTGACTAAACTCTCCTCTAGACTGAAAATCTGAGGCCCTCGAACTCTGGCCCTGTCCTGACTGAAAGGAACGATCAGCCCTCCTGTCTGAGAATTTGGAAGGCGCACTGGTCGCTGACTGACGTGAGTGCCTAGAATACATCTGCCTCGATCCCCCTCTATATTCACTACTCGCTCCCATAGATCTAGCCATCTTACCTTGCCTTCTGTCATTATCACGATCACTTCTTTGCTGCTGCTGTCGCTCCTTAAGATTTTGAGCATGTGTCTGTATTCGGGAAATATCCATCCCGTCTTGCAAGGAGGCCGTCAGAAAATCTCTAAACAAATGTGACCCCAAACCACTCACGAACCTGTGTACACGATCGCCCATGTCGGTCACCATAGCCGGGGCATACCTGGCCAGAGAATTAAACTGCATACTATACTCCCGAGCACTCATACTTCCTTGCTTCAGATTCAAAAACCTGTCCGCTCTAGCTCGGCGGACCTCGGGCGGTAAATAATGACGAATAAAGGCATCCACGAATTCTTGCCAAACCGGAGGAGGTGAATTCTCTCCTCTTGAGGCCATCCAATTGTTGTACCATAATACCGCCACATCGCGAAGTCTATAAGAGGCCAGCTCTACCGACTCGGTCTCAGAAGCATGCATAAGTTTCAGCGTCCTCAGCATCTCATCAATAAAGCCTTGCGGGTCCTTATTCGGCTTCTACCCGAAAAATTCCGGAGGGTCCAAAGTCAGAAAGTCACGGGCTCTCGTACTGGCTGAACGATCACTCGGGTCCGCACTCTGCCGCTGTGCCTGGGCGTCAACCAATTGCGTCAACAAATGAATAGCTTCGGTCACTTGTTGACCCGAAGTAACTGGTGGAGGAATTGGGACTGAGGCTCCCCCTTGCTCTTCCACCTGGGGCGAGGCCTCATTTTGTGATTCACCCTCCTCTACATTCAGCGGAGGCTCTCTTTCTACGCGCCTTTTTGTCGTAGCTTTGCCGTTCTGGGCGGCGGTAGCTTTTCCCTTTGGCGGCATATTCTGAAATCATAACACACTTTTAGGAGGGATATAATCTTAGACATGGCTCTATCGCACGATCTCATAAGAAGAAAGATGGTCATTTTCCTAAATGCCCTGTAGCCTCTTGTTTATTAGCGTGGCGCGCTACACACCATAAACAAGACTCTACTAGACACGACTCGTAGACACTTCCAAGGACGAACTGCTCTGATACCACTTCTGTCACGACCCAACTAGGGGCCGTGACGGGTACCCAGAGCTAGCTACCGAGCACCGCTCACTTTACTACTCATCTTACTCATCTAATGCTCTTTTGCAATTTTTTATTCATGGAAGTGTAAGAAAGCATATATTTTGTAGAAACATAAATGCTTTATACTTATTTGCCTTTCGGCTATCAAAATAACACACACACACATATATATATATATATATACATAACAACATCATGTGAGACCATATAACCCACACTGCGTATCTACGAGTCTCTATTGACATACTATATACATAGACGGAACAAGACTCCGTCATGCCCAAAAATACACATATGTACCAAAAGAATAACCATAAGCACCTCCGAACAATGGAGTGCTCTCTATCAGCTGACATCTACTGAGGATCTAGGCCAAGCTCACCTCCTTGTCTACCTGTGGGCATGAACACAGCGTCCAAAGAAAACGGACGTCAGTACGAATATTGTACTGAGTATGAGAGGCATAAACAAAGAAGAAAGACAACAATAATGCAATGAGAACATCGATATGAAACATCTGGATCTGAATAACAATCATATGGAAAGTAATGCATGCTGTCTTACTCATGCTCATCATCATGTCATATATGCATAATATGCAAGCTGCCCGTCCATGTCGGAACGGTGTGATAATCAATAACATTAGCCCGCGTCCAGGCCTCCCGCGTCCGGGGTACCATCTCATGCCGCCCACTAGTGGTGTCTGCCCATGCCAAAAGGTCATGGTGTATCCGTATAGTTGCCCGCCTTGGCGGTGACTGCCCGGCCAACTAGGCCCGGTGTGATGCAATCATGTCATTCTCATCATAAAATGCTTACTATCATATACTTATCAAAACATGCTTATCTTATCATAGTTCATGCATGAAGCTCAAGATCATTTCTACTCTATCGGGGTGACGTAAGGTCGTGATCCCCTGATGTCATTATGGAGCAATTATTGACATTCTGCCTCACCTTGAAGGAACTAGTACATAAGGTGAGTGTAGGCGGCAATAACCTCATTATCAATATAGCATCATCATATCGTATCTCTTATCTTATATAGACATTTATGAATGTAGGCTCTTAACTTTCCGGAAAATGGAAACTCATGAAGAGGATAAAGAGTTTACGCTATAGGATTCATGCCACTAGAAGGAAAGGACTAGCCTCACATACCTTGGTCATTTAACTAAGCTATCGCTCACTTGTTCTCCTTCCGTATCAGGTCGTTACCTTCATGAGAGAATTCGAATTAACATTAGTTAATTGGCTACAAGAACGCATCGTTAATTCTTGGAAAAATTGGGCAGCACTTCCTTTGTTTATACTACTTTTCCCATTTTCTATATCAACTCCCAACATTCACAATACTACTCACCATATCACAATCAACAATCATCATTTATGCATATTTAGCAAAATCCACTATTTTCCTCCAATTTTCCCATATTTCTACTTATAGCTCATCTTTGTGTTTTCACGCATTTAATGCTTGTTTCATGATATACACATCACTATAACGTATTCCTAATCACAACTCTTCAACTTTCATGATTCAATTCCACTATCATTCAATTATGTCACTATTCACTCAATAATGACCCACTTTCTATGTTCTTCTACATTTCAAGTATCTAAGCCTTCCAATACCTTAAACATCATGAAATTATCATAAAACTTACCTTGGATGTTGGTTGAACAATCCTTGAGTTGAGTTTCTACCTTAGCATCAAAACCCTTCTTCACCTCCTTTGATTTTCTTTGAGGAAGACGAACCCTACTTAGTTTTCATACACTTTATTTCATGGATTATGTGTTGTTGATCTTAGTTTCCCTTGGATTTCTCTTGTGGTTGAAGAGTAGGGAAAGTTCTAGAGGCTTCTTGAGTTGGAAGAGGTGGGATATGAAATGGGTGAAATGAAAAATGACCCCTTACACTTAATTTAAAAGCTGGCCGAGACCCATTATACGGACCAACATATGGTTCGTACTATTTATACGAACCGTATGTATGGGCGTACAATTGGTCCAGTAGCTGGTCCCTTCATTGGCCAATTATATGGCCAGTATAAATTATACGGTTCATAGGTTGGACCGTATAATGCCCAGTGGTTCCGTTTTCGTTCTCGTTGTCTCGTTCGATCTCCGATCCTTATGGAACCTTCTTAACACTTGTTTAATACTTCAATACCAATCTAAGGGACGTCATTGCATGTCTCTAAGACACCATTATGCCCTCACCAACTCGTTGCTCGTTATTCCTACTCGATATACGACTTACGACTCTCTTTCCTTAACAACTTCCTTTCCTTATCTCGAATGGTTTTGAAATCTCATTTGGGGTTATCAAACACTATTCCTACTCATCGAAATGTCGTATACGCTATGACCTTCGTTTTCCTATTCATAGTACAGGTACGGGGAATCTTCCAAGGTGTAACACAAAAGACCCAAAACATGGTACCAATAATAAACATACTGAGGACATCTTGAAAAACAGACAGGATTTTTCAAACAGGAGACTAACCTTATGTGCAAATAATCACATTCTGAGCAAGAGGCTCATATAATTCATAAAGAAAACAAATAGGGAAGACAGGTAAGCTATCACATCCTTCTTTTCAAAATTCACTTCCTTCCACATGGGCCTTCCCCTTTCAACAACAAGTAGGACTCACACTATAGACATATACCAACATTAGACTAAAAAAATACCCTTACTGACCATTTTAATTTTAATAAGTTTCAACAGGATCAAGAAGTAGACCACATAGGACTGCACATTCATAGTATCATTGATAGGATGTCATGGACCTATCTAAGATCAAGCTGGGATCGCAATTATTAGTTACTAGCTTGCTTCATATTTCCCGTCATTCAACCGAAATAACTAGCGACTCCCTTCCCCCTTTTAAACAAATGAAAGCAAACTTGAGAGGAATTAAAAGGAAGGCAATAAACAAAAAGATTATTACCTTTTTTGGGCACGACCAAGACCAAATGTGGATTTGAAAGAGACTCCCCTCTGCAAACACAAGCCAAGCAACAAAATAAAATGAAAACTAAGATTTTAGACTAGGTTTTCGAGCAAATCGAAATAACCTAAAGAAAAAACTAAAAAATTTCAACTTTGAGAACTTTATATCTCCAATTTCTTAATCCTTTTCGAAGTCTGACATCTTTTACTTGTGGAAGGGGGTTTCTATTATAGAAACCCCAGGATGCACCCAAAATCTAAAACAATCAGTGTGGGATTTCGTAGTTCAAGCCCAAACCACAAAAGGGGTGGTTCAGATTCAAGATTCACGCCAATCAACTGCCACAAATACTTTTTACAACTATAAATGAAATAAAAGGAGAGGCTTATAGTGCTAATCGTACCTTAAAAGGCTGTCTGGATGAAAAATCAGGCAAAACCAGAGGAAAAAGGATGAAGCCTTAAATGCTTCGTCCTCTTTCAACCACCCAACGACGTCACTACACTGGTGGGAGAAACAATATCATCGATTTGACTAGACCGGAAGGGGGGGGGGGGTGAAAAGGGGTAGAGGGGTGAGGGAGTAGGGCGGCGGCTAGGATTTCACCCTAGCCCCTCTTCTAAAAATAACAATGAAGGCCCCTCTATTTTCGTCGATATACTGAGGGAGTATTATAAGTCGTTTGGGCCGGGTCAGCCCCTTTGTGGGCTGGACCTGGCCCTATATTTTTTCAAAATCTGACCCCTTTTTTGTATGCTTCGCACGTATACACGCACATATCGAATGTATATACACTCGTAGGGAAATAAATAATCCATTAAAGGGGTTGTTACTCAAAGTACGTAGTCATAAAAGGAAATAATTGAAACGAGGGCGGTTGAAGACGTAACAAAATTAAAAATAGTTTTGAAGCCCATTTTTGCAGAAAAAGCCTCAAATTGACCTTTCAGTAAATAGAAATCGCAATTACGGTCAATCATTGTAATTAATTGCATAACTATCCTCACAATCAATTATTTGCAAGCATAGCCTTGCTCTGGTATTTAATTTAACCAATTAAGACTAATTTGCATCAACGTCCTTAATTAATCTGTCCATGACTTGGACATTCCAATTAAGGTCGTCTGAAATTCAAAAATTTACAAAATTGACCCCAGCTGTATTGAACCATGAGTTGGTTAATCATGAGGCGGTCACTAATGCATAATAATAGTAACCAAGCTAGAAAACATAATTAAAAATAAATTTGCCATAAGTGGCAAAAATATGCCTATATAGCAATAATTCAAATCTCGAGGGGTAAAAGTAGCGAACCCTTTTTAATTACTCAAGTCCCCTGGATAAAAAAAAATGAAGATGTGTTTTATCTAACTTTTCTGATTTTTGCTGAATTAAACGAACAATTATTTGAAATTTGCATTGGCTGTCGGGGAGAATTATAGAAAGTACTGTAAAATGCTGTAAAAAATGTTGATAAATTCCTGAATAATTAATAAAGCTTTGAAAGTGCCCCTATTAATCTAGGGAAGTAAAAATGTTAACCTGAATAATTGTTTAAAATTATTCAGAAATCTCAGCGACTGTGCAAAATTATCTTACTTATTATCCAAGGACCCCGAGTAAGTAAAGTAAATTGCGGGAAGTCAAAAATTATGTGTCAACACCATTTA